>NW_025335941.1:1899826-1903537 GCF_004798865.1 Varanus komodoensis | reverse complement strand
ACTGAAGCAGTCAGCGTGAGCTGACTGCTTCAGTGACTCCATCTAGCCACCTCATCCTCTGCCGTCCCCTTCTTCTTTTGCCATCAATTGTTCCCAGCATCAGGCTCTTCCCCAGTGAGTCCTTCCTTCTCATTAGGTGGCCAAAGTATTTGAGTTTCATCTTCAAGATCTGGCCTTCTAAAGAGCAGTCAGGGTTGATCTCCCCTAGGACTGACTGGTTTGATCGCCTTGCTGTCCAAGGGACTCGCAGGAGTCTCCGCCAGCACCACAATTCAAAGTCCTCAATTCTTCAGCACTCAGCCTTCCTTATGGTCCAAATGCAGGAGGCACTACAACCTAAAAGCACTGCAGAGAACAGTTTGGCATCCTTCATGTGAACATTACTACTGTAAGCCTGAAGAATGGATTCCATTGCTATCTGGTTAACAGCTAAAAAAAGAGAAGGCATGGCACAGATAATGTATTATTTTGTTAGGATATATCTCCATTGTAATGCCTTTAATGAAAACTATGGCTTAAAAAGAATGCATGAGGGAATGTGGTTGAAATCTCATTTCCCATGGATATGATTTCACATTACAGGAACAGTCTAAGTCACTGGACCTTCCTAGGAAGGGGGGAATCAACAGACAGTGACATTCTCCTTGCTAAGTGGTAACTGCCTTTTCCACTGAAAACCAGAGCTATTTTTTAAACTAGCAGACAGAGTGAGAGCACTGCAGCGAATGTGGAAATGAAAGTATGTCAGATGTGAAATGGATTTATACCATACATTTAATAATCACCTTGTTTTTCAGGATGGGAACTACCTTGTTACCTTGCTATTGCACTGGAGAGGCTATTTTAAATGTGGATATGGTTTGTGACTCACCACGATAATTGTGTGTGTGCATGCGCGCGTGTGAATGTATCCTATGAGTTACTGCATAGAAAGGATACAGGCACCTGTCTCCATGTCTCCAGCCTCATACCTGCCAATACCATCCAGACCCAAAGAACTGTTTTGCAACAACAGGGGGAGCTGTTGGAGGTGAGCCTGAACCTTCCCCTCAGCAGGGTCGAGCAAGACCAGGTCTTCATTCTACCGGCAAGAAGCTGGGGAGGAAACCTCACTCCTGCAAGGGGGAAAAGCTGAACCCACTTTTATCCTTCCTTGTGGCATAGTTCCTAAGAATGAGCACGCTTCATTTCTGCAGCATACGTTTTCATATTAATTTGAATATAATTGGTGTGAGCTGAAAAACGCACTTACAAAAATTGCACTCCTGGACTGACTTTGTGGATTGTGCCAAAGAAACTTGGTGACTGAAATAAGTAAACCAGTTTTAAAAATTCAGGGCAGTTGAGCATTTTCTTACAAAGAAGTAAATTGACTGAGGTTCAGTTCCTGTGGAATATTTTTGTACTGTCACGCTTTCATATCACATGTTTACAAGGGCTTAACAAATCTTATATATCTTCCCTTTTGTTTGTGTATTTTAATTACTTTACATAAAAGATTTTTATACCACCTGTCATGTAAAACATATCCAGGCAGCATACAGCAATCAAACCGTTGTAACAATATACACATATAATGTTATAACCAAACCTTCTTAAAACATGACCTTTGCTGCTTAGAAAGCGGGTGGGTGGGATTAAAAATGGCAGGCATCACAAATCAGTATTTTACATACAGAAAGTATTTCATTCATACCACTCACAGCAATTATTTGAGGTTTTCCAGTTCATATGATGCCTACTCAAAAGTTAGCCTTGTTGATTTCAGTGAGGTGTACTACTCGAGGAGTGGGTATAGGACTGCAACCTTAATGGCATTTGCAGTCATTTAAATCTGCACCTAGGAGCACATTTCCATAGTACAGGATAGAATTATTGCCAATTGATTTGACATAGTTATCTTTCCTTGTCTCACTTCCTAAACTGTACTTCAAGCAAGTCTTGACATGTAACAAGACATGTTTTTTGCTTCAGAGTTGTTGATATTAGTTCCATGTCTCTTTCAAATAAGAATTAAGTAGTCTTATGCTACCATTTTTGTCAAGTGCCATCTGACAGACATGGGATTCACCCTGCTGCTCCTTATTAAGAAACGTCCTACTCTGTCAACATAATTTAAGTGCAAGGAATATATTACATGGGTGAAGTACATTAAATCCCTTGCTTCTCTTCTAGCCCTTCCTAGAACATTAACTCTGCCTCTCAGCTTTAAGCATATAGTTTAAAAAGTGGTACTTGATTGATTCTATGCTTCAGCAGAGACTAGAAAATGCTAATTTGTTCCTTAGTATAAAGAACATGCTTTTTATTCGTAACACTGAGTTTTCCTTTCAGTATACCTCTCTATCCTAACATTAATGCATTGCATCTGATAAAGTGAATGCTTCCATGCATACACTCAGGCTACAACGAATTTGTTAATCTTGGTGGTGCCACAGGTTTTTTCCTTACCTATGGCAGCAGGCAGAACACAACCATGTTTCTGGGATCTTGTTTTGCCTTATGTCACCTACCAGAGCTTTTCAGCCAAGGACCCAAAGAGAGGTTTGTTTAAATTTGTATCTATCAGCTATGTCTCTTTTTCATTTTAACTTTGGGGAAGCGGGAGGAGTCCAACTCCAGATTTTAAGCCTTCCTACACTTCATGTTGTGGTCCTGATTTCATCTGAGTGCCCTGCATGTAGTTCTGAGCGTATATATGTGTGTGTGCATGCATATGCACACACAATAATGATGTAATTGCTGGACATGCATTTAAAGTAATGTCTGTTTTGGCCCCATGATTTCTAAGGCTAGGGATGGTTTACATTTCGAACAGCTGTGTTATTGGTATGAAGCATTCTGTCTCTGCAAATAATAGCATGCATCACACTTAGCATGATGACAGTTAAAGCTAAATAATAGATATTTTAAAAGTACATAATAATGGCTTTAAGTGACTGTTCAACTGTTGATTTGCCTAAATCCTATCAAAAGCTACTTGCTTTTAACCAAAGCGATCCTGGGCTGAATACAGGATCCTGGGCTGAATGCCTTTCATGAGAGGATGGAAACTTCTGTGAGCATTGCTCTTGGAACTATCCTCTGCCTGATTTCTGGGGGCACCTTCCCCTTTGCAAGCCATTGTACATGTCATTCAGCAGGGTCTGCCATGGAAAAGAGGGGATAGGGAAGTCTATTTCTGTCAGTGCAGTAGATGCAGTGTGTGTGTGTGTAATATGTATAGGCAGTTTGGTTTCTGACTTGCAATTTGGGGCAATCTTAAGCATACTAAAAAGTCTTACATCATCTCAGGAATGCTAGCAGCTGTGAGAATTTCCCCCTTAATGCTTAAAAGAACTATGGACTCACCAAGAACATTTAAACTGAAATCAGTTTCTACAGATGAAGTCAGAGGCATTGAAGAAGAGCTTATAGTTGCAAGACCACTATAAATTATCGTACCTGACAGGAACGGAAAGTTGTAGACAATTCAGATAATAACAGAGGGCTGCCCTTTTTGCTAGGAAGAACCATAACAGGGAGACAGTATTTGAATCAGAGACATTTTTCAGGACCCAGGACATTTGAGCACTGTAAATATATACACTGGTCTAACATATTAAGAGCTGTAAGGTGACATTTCAGACCTTTTTTTTTTTTTGTACTATTGAGAAAACTCTCTCTCTCTCTCTCTCTCTCTCTCTCTCTCTCTCTCTCTCTCTCTCTCTC
>NW_025335941.1:1802393-1899726 GCF_004798865.1 Varanus komodoensis | reverse complement strand
CTCTCTCTCTCTCTCTCTCTCTCTCTCTCTCTCTCTCTCTCCATCTTCTCTGCCCCACTACCTGCTAGAAATTTCACTCAGTAACATTTTTGATCTTTTGATCTTCATGTCTGCATTTCAGAGTCGTGGTACTGTATGAATGTCCTAATTCACAATTTGAGATTCCTGCTCGCTCTCTCTCTCTCTCTGTGTTGCTACATTTTGACTGATATGGTCAAAATGTAGAGGATATATATTATATATTAGAGGATATATATTAAAGGACCATTCTACAATTGGCTTAGAGTAGCAAAGCACTTAGCTGGCTCTGCCTTTCCCTTGCCTTCCTGGATTAGGACATCTGATTTCACTTTAACTCTGTATTGAATGCATGACAGGCTCTGCATTTAGAAGATTCATAAATGGACATTTAGAAACAAATGAAACAAAATAGCACTTAGCCCCAGTAAAGTTGAATTATGCTGGAGATGTGATCGTGCAGTGGGTACATATGTTCATATGTGGTGGGAATGTGAATATATAATGAAGTTTTGGAAAGAGGTTTTTAAGAGAGTAGTAAAAGTAGTAAGTTTAAATATTGAAATATGTCCTGAGATTAAATTGCTCTCAATATTTGATAGGGAACAATGGAGTTGGAATATTAAAGAATTATAACAAATTTAACAGCTACAAGATTAATTATAGCAAAGAACTGGAAATCAAAACATGGTTTTCAATTGAGTGATTGGTATAGAGAAGTTTGGTATATAACTATTAATGATTAATTAATTTGTGATATTAAAGTGAAAAGGGGTATATAAAAAGAATAATTTTGACTATATTTGGGGTTCAGTTATTGATTGTATGTTAAAAATGGGAAAGCATTTGAACCTTCACAGGAGGCATTGCAATTTTGGAAAGGGGGTGGAGATTACTGAAAGAATTTTTGACAGAGTTTCTAAGATGTATCCAGTGGGATGCTCAGTGTTTTTTATGTTTCATTTCCGTAGTGTGTTTGTGTTGTATGTTTTTATTTTGATTGTAAGTTTTTCTTTTATTTGTATTTTGCATAATAAAATTAATAATTTTAAAATAAAGAACAAATGGAGCCTATTCCTACCCAGCTTCTGTGAAGGAAATTGGCATCTCTTGTGAAGAAAGGCTAACAAGGAATCCGGATATACTTTTTATTCCCACAAATTCACTTACTTTCCACAGCCCAGGAGCTCTTCCACCAGGCTAATAAGGACTGCTCCATTGCAATGCAAAAACCAGAAATTTGTTTGTTTGCAGTGAGCCAAAGAAGCTGATGGACATGAAACAAAGCACAAGAAGGACCTTGCATGGTGTAAGCAACTTGATATGCAGTGTGGGAGGCAGATTGATCCTGGGATGCACCTAATGTGCTAATGTTGCATCTTGCTACTGGTGCAGTGGCTTGTAGGGCTGGATCCTTGTTAACATCACTGACCTTTAGCAAGACCCTCTTTCTGTTTTACAAGAGTGAACTGAGCTACAAATCAATAGGCCTCCTTGCTTAAATGCTTGCTGAATGTTGGTCACTTAGTTTCAATATGAATGAGAATTAGAGAATCATGAGCAGAAAAGGTGAATTGCCTTGGCATTTAAAGATGGGATTTTCATTTGAATTGCACATTACTTGTATATCTCTCAAAATCTTTTTGCCCATAGTGAATGACTTATTTTTGCACAGCCATTCAAGGCAGGTTTCCTCCCTCCATCCCTTGCTTTAAATGTCAGTTAATTTGTCATGTTTATGGCAGATGGGGGAAATGATGTTGAACACAGCTGTCACCCTCCGTGTTTGGCCTTGGCAGTTTTTCGGCATAGAATGAATCTTCCAGCTTGTTTACCCTCCAGCCCTTAGTTAGCCGAAACTGCCTTTTACTCAGCTGCAATTAAGAGGGCATCTGAGACTTTGTGAATTCCTTAGTCCATTAGTTTGAGCTTAGCCTAATTACACTGGGTAAAGCTTGTTTCTGTTCTTTTAATTACCTAAATTCAGTTTGTTCAAAGAGGAATCTAGCTGGGTTCATTCCAAATTTGTTGCTTTAGAAGTTCAAACTAAGGAAAAAATATTTCTAAAGTTTGAAAAAAATTGTTTTCATGGGAATGTCTATGTATGGACTTCTCTTTGTGTTTTTTTAAATATTGGGCAGAATCCCACAGGATGTTTTTCTCACATGAGGACCATTGGAGTGAATGAAATCTCTCCAAGAGAATTACAGGACTTTTTACTGGGCTTTGCAGAACAAAGCTATGCCTATTTTTTAAAAATGGTGATCCGTAAGACAATACCTGTTTTTTTGCTTTCTCCCACTGATTGCACCAATTTAGTTCATTTCTTTTCTGGTTGGGTCATATGGGACTACAATGTTGGGAATGACCCATTGGCAGGGAAATGCTGGAAACATGTAGAAACTGTGTGCTTGTTTCCATTGCCTCTTTTGCTCCATTGACCCATCTTTCACCATCTTAGATTTGTTGTGTAAAAGATTTGGAGATCTTCCCAGTTTGGGAAGGCCTGGTTTTGAACTTCAGAGTCTCCCAAGGGATCCCTGGTGGGGATCCCCAGGAGGGGAAAGGCTGCCTTACAATATTGTCCAGATATTAGTGTGTGGAATACCTGTGTTGTCTTTCTCGCGCTAGGATTGACTCTAGCTTCTACTGAATAAGTGGTTGTATTTTGAGAGGAGATGGACTTCAGGCAGTGTCCGGTGCTGTCACAATCTAATGCAGTCTTGTTCATATTTACTAGGGAATGGAGAAATGTCTTGGTTTGCGCATTAAACTGAGGGGCGTGGGTCAATTTGGTTTATGAGGAATTTGGAAGTGTTGAATTGCTCTTTCCTGCTTCAGCTTAGCTTACTTCAGAGGGACTACTGACCTAAATCCAATTGGTTAATACACAGTGTGGATCAGACTGTGCTTAGTTTGTAGGAGACGATCTCATTCTAAGATCCATGGAATTACAGATAAAAAGAGCAGAGCTGCATGCCAGGTCATGCCCCATTAAATTTAGTTATCATTTTGAAAGTTCTGGAAACCACTCCATGAGTTGGGATACATTTGAATAATAAGATGTGTTGATTAATAGGCACTCTGCTTATATACAGTTGCCATAGGACTACATGGGTAACATTCAGGAAATACGAATGATGATCTCTGACATCTCTGAGAGGTATTTTCTGCGAGCCATTTACTGTTCTGACTATAATGTGATTTGGATCTTGATCAGTTGCAATGATGGAGCAGTACATTTAGGAAGGAAATCTGGACAATTAACTTGACAAATTTTCCATGCCAGCTTTCTTAAAAACGTATATGAAGTATTACCTGTCCAGTCATGAGTAATTTCCACAGATGACAAATCAGCCCAAGACAGGCAGCTTGTGTTAAACACTTTGGTTTATGATTTTGAAGACTCTGACATGACTGATTATGCTAAGGCCTGGAGCAATTTGCTGAATTAATGAATTAATTACTAATACATGAGAGTGATTAATTGAGATGCTTCTTTGGATCTTATTCAGTGTAATGAAGCTTGAGCCATGACAGGTGCACACTTATGGGCTGGATTCTTCAGGTTTTACTCACATGGGTGTCCAGTAAAGTCAATTAGTCTCCGTAAGGTAAGCACTGCTGAACCAGTCCTCACATGATTAAGTACAGGAGAATGCTTGCGGCATAATCCCAAACTCACTGGAGTCAGTCTGGCATTTGCCATTAGGCTAATGAAGGCAGGGTTCTGCCTTCAGGTGGATCCATTATACTGCTAAGATAGATCCCTGTTATTGTTTTTCTCTCTTTAGAAGCTGACCTCTTCAGGGTCATTTCACACATTACCATTTCTGGCACAGAAAAATCTCTGTCAGGAAAAAAGCGCACAGCCAAAATATATGACTGCCTATGCATCATCATCACCATCATCGCTATCATAGCTGCTACTCCTCTAGTGTCCCCACTAGAATGTGACTGCCTAATTCTGATAATTGAAACACCAGGCACTGCAGCTCCACAGAGTTGCACCCAATGCCACAGAACATGCAAGCAAAGCCCTTAGTCATGCTCTGATGAGATTTACATGGAGAAACTAGGTTTGCATTCATACATGCTGTCAAATGCATAAGAATCCCCCTTGGTTTTTGTTTTTAAGATTAACACATTTATTATAACATGAGCTTCTGTTTTAGTAAATTATGGCCACTGGTTACTCAAACTAAGCATGATATCCCCCCAAACAAACAGACACTGTAGATCCCAGAATTTCAGTCTAGATAGAGAATTTTGTGTAAGACAGGAACAAACCCCAAGTCCTGATAACTGAGAGAACAGCCTCCTTACCCCTCCCCATTGTCCATGTTCACTGGGGCTAATGGGAGTTGTAGAATAGGTTGGAGATGTCTGATATGTGGACATAAGGGTACTCCAAGAATCCTCCTTTGTTAATGGGGCGTCTGATATGGGATTTGGGTTTATTAACCAGCATTTGGAACAACGAACCAGTGTAAGAGAGGTTTTGGAATGGGGATGGATGAAATCTCAGTTTTGCTTTCTCCCCCTCATTCATTCTCAAGTTGTTTTCATCACAAATATAAAGAAATTTGTGAATTTTGATTAATTCATATCAAAACCAAGGCTGAACCAAAGTAAAGTTGCTAGTATATCCTTACCTGAGGCAATCATCTCATGGGTTGGCCAGTATCACCTGCAAAACACATTTCTGTTCCTCCTTGAATTAAATAATAATGGTCAGCCAGTCTGCCCCCAAAGCATAGCTTGTGCTTCATGAAAAACCTGGTGGATGAGATACTATTCCTCTCTCAGAATCAGAAGCAAGGGAGCACTCTTATTTATGCAGATGAGGGGAAAGTACAAACTGTTATGGAGTTTCTGCAAAATGAATTCATATTACAGGTCCCTACCTGTTCAGCATTCCACATTTTTGACTTGCTGCAGTTTTGGATCTTACACAAGGTACTAAGATCTCGTGTACAAGATCTTACACAAGGGCCTCATCCTTCACAGAATATCCTACCACAGAATGAGGAAAAGAAATCAGTGCATGGTGTAACTCAAAGCCTTTGAGAACATTACAGGGGAACCATTGTCTGAATTGCGAGTGTGACACTACATATTGCAATATGTTCTTCAGAACCTCACCCACTTCATTGCTGATCAGTTTACTGTAATTCACAACAGGTTGCTTTCAACATGGAGCCAAGCTTTGACTAAGCTGGGGGTCCATTGAAAGGAGACCTAATAAAATAAGTTGTCCTTTCTAGTCTTGTAGACTGAAAAGAAAATCTACATGCTTGCTGAACATACTGGACAAGATTATTCCAGTAAGCATTGGCTTTCATTTATTTGTTGAATGAACTTCACAAATCACTAGTTTCTTAACACAGTTACACATAGCTCAACATGGTTTTTTTTGGCACAATGACAACATAGTCAAGCAGGCTATATATCAGGGCTGACTAGACTTGCTCAACAGAAGAACCACATATGGTAAATGTTAGATGTTTGGGAGCCACAGGTGGGCACCCATGGGTGGTGAACTCTGAGACACAAAATAAACTCGAAGTATCATGTTGCACCCGAGCCTTGGTTTGGCTGCCCCCGTTATATGTGAAACATTAAAAGCAAAATACTGTCCTGATGTCATTCAAACTTATCAAAACTCACTGGAACTAGAAAGGATACAGATTTTGGCTATGATATTAGGTGTTTTGTAAACTTGTTTCTCTCACATTAATTCATTCTCAGAGGGTTTTATGAAAGGGTGGCTTTCCTTAGCAGAAGACACTTCAGCTGTTGGGGCACCTAATTTTTACCATTCCCCTGTGTACTGCAACCCCTATGCCATGTCCTGTCCTCTTCCAGGGCATCTTGCAGTGTTCTGGAGCAGTTTTCTAGGGGTTGTATGAGTGGCTTAAGTGGGCAGAGGGGAATAGCTGAACTATGGGCTTCTGACCTTGTGCAAATGCAAGTGCTTTTCACTAAAGCTATGCTACTGTTGCATGGAACCCGCTGTCTGTAGTCAGTAGAGGTCAGAGAAATCCACAACATATTCAAGTAAGTTTGGATTTGTATGAATACAGTCTGCGGATTCCACAGTGAAACACTTATTTGGGTCAGATGGATTTTGTAGACATGTGGACCAGTTTTTCACTATTGGGAGGCATTTGTGGTCATTCCCATTAGCACTGATTTGCATTACCTAATGAGGATTAGTCAAACACATACTACTGCTAATATGAATTAGGGCAAATAGAATGAAATTTTGGTTAAAAAAACCCTAATTCTGCCAATTAAACCGCAGAGTTTAAAAATGCCTAAAAAATTGCCAGACATAGATGGGATGGATTTTTTTTTTAATTGGTACATCTCTAGTGGTCTACCAAGACTTATTCTACTTCAAAAGGCAAGCTGCAGAAGATGCACATAGCTATTCTTTATGGCTACATCTCAACTATGGCATTTCTTCCCCAAGGTTGTCCAATGGAGTCCGTACCTGAGCTTGTTTCACAGATAAAGTCCTCATGGCTACTCCTCCAGTTACAGAAACATCATCTCTCAAGCCCAGAGCATATTCTATAAATTAACTCAATAGTTTTATTGGACTTGGAATATGTGGTCCAGCTGGCAAGGACACATGCACAGAGAATCCTTTCTGAAGGAGAGGGACAACTGGACTTTCCTCACAGTCCAAAACTGTGCCTTTAATTGTATAGCACAACGAACACTTTGTGAAACAGTTGTCCTTTGATTCATCTGGGTAGTTTTGAGGCTGTCTTCATGTTGCTTATTTGAATAACAGCTCTTTGATGTGAGAGCAAGGCCTGTTTCAGTTCTATAGTATAAAATTCACTTTGACTTCAATACCATCCCTGTGGTGTGGACAAGTGGGTTACCTTGTACTTAGTGCTAAGATGCTGTCAAGTGGTTTTTCATATTCAAAACAACAAGAAATGAGATAATCAGGCTGAAAGCTGGAATTCAGACCCCATGATGTGCTGAGATTTGTGGGACCCATGCACAGCAGGCGATTTCTCACAGATTTGAAATGTGTCTTGTCTGAGACCGAGGACTGCATTTTCAAATCAGACTCCGATTTCTTCTAGTTTATTAATAGGGATGCCAGAGAAATCAGTAATGGATTCATATGAGTTTGCATTTTTATGAAGCCATCCTGCAGTTCCTACAACTCTTTTTCTGAGTTTGCACAGACTCATGGATCACTGTTTTCAGGGGGTTTGTGCAAATTCGCACTTGTGTTACGGCTGATGCACATTATTGCAAGTGCATACTAGTATTCATGTGCAATTGTTGTACATCTATTAAAAAACCCCATTAGTAAGTGGACAACAGAATGAAATGATACCTAACAATTCTGAAAATATAGATGGAAGGGAATGAACAAAAATCTGTCCAGTTCTATCTCTTACTAATGTAATTGGCCGTGCTTGCAGTTGTCACGCAATAGTTCAGATATGAAACAAATACTAAACAAAAGTAGATATAGATATTGTTACTTTAGTTTTGGTGCTAATTTGGTTTGACCTCATTGTTTGACTCTTTGAGCACAATATTGTGATCTTATGCTGAAGTCATTCTTATTCCACAGTCAAACAAAGAAAACAACAACAACAACTTTAGTTCAAAACAGAGCTCTATGCAAATACCTTCCCAAAATTCATCACCGAATTTGTGGATGGCGACATTGTGCATAGGGACTATCCTATGGCATTTCTTCAAGGAGAGGAACATTATCTCACAATTTCTTGGAAGTGAAGGCTCACCATTATCAACTGCGGTAGAACAGGGTACCCTATTTTATACCAGAAGCACAAGGGGAAGCAGTAGCAATGATATGAACAGTTTGGCCACCATTTGGCTGGCTAGATGTAAACTGTCCCAAGGTGCCCGTAGATAGACGGTCCCAAGGGGCCAGTAGATGGACGGTCTATAAAAATGCTAAATAAATAAACAGATAAATAAATTTTGCATCCTGCCCCAGGTCTAGCATCATTTTGGGATGGAGGCAGGGAGCAGAAATGGTAGCCATACAATAAATGGTGGGAAACAGTTGAAGAAAATTCTAGTGAAACTGCACTGGGAAACAAAGAGATAAATCTGTTCATGCTGCATTCCAAGTATGTTTTCTCCCACTTGTTCAATTAGTGGAATAAATACATCTTTATTTATTTAATTTTATATTCCAGATGTCAGCCCAAATATGCTGATCAAGGCACCTAACAATTTAAACAAAACAAAATTTTAAGTATAGCACAACATAAAAACAAATAAATTAAAACACTCTTAAAACACAATAACAGAAGAAATAAATCATACTCCACCAATAAAACCCCTTCAGAAACAGTCTAGCTAATATACTAAAGACCTTCCTCAGTTTTTTCCTGCCAGAGGAAGGACAACAAAAATGGAGGCTGGCATAGCTTCCCTTGGCAGAACCTAGGAATGAGCACAGAGAAGGTCTTCTCTCGAGTCCTCACCCAAGGTGTCTCTGATGGAGCTTGGGCTGAGGAAAGCCCAAATCTCAGTCCTGGGTAGCTCTTACGAGAGAACATAGTCTTTCAGGTAGCCTGGCTGCAAATCATATATATCAAGTGAGCATCCAGGTTAGGCTTTCTGTATAGCTTTCATAGAATCGTGCCAAAATATATCCCTGTCACGAGCTTGTAAGTCAATCTGATTCATTTCATTGGCACCGACAGCAGAGATACTGTCAGAAAGCAGAAAGTGACCAGAAGTTATAAAGTGTGTCTGAGCATCCTGGATAATACAACCCACAAAATACTTTACCTTTGCATTAGGAATAGCAATACATGAAAGCCTCTTTTAATGCAGTAATAGGGGCCAATGTTCCAAAGGCAGCCACTGCATATAAGGAAAAGATGGAAAATACTGCCCGGCTGCAATTCTCAAAAGACAAGTTCACTAGTTGTAACAGACCAAATGTGCTATCCAGTGTTGATTTGTTATTGTTGATGTATTTTATCAATTTAGTATCAATATAATGTGCGTGCTTTTTCAAAAAAAGAAGAAAACAACATGCAAACTGGATCAGTTTTCCAATATTGCCACTAGCTGTGGCAACACACTCTAGTTTATGACATAGATATTATTTCAAATAGCATGGGCAATGAAAGTCCTGCTGCATCTGCTCAGTATGGCTTTTGAAATGTCCTGTCTGCCATAGAGACTGGCCAGGGTTTCACACAGCATATCCAGTGTAGCTGTCACAGCATCCAGTCATGGGTAATGGGAATAAGCAGAACCCATAACAACTCTGTGGTCTAGCAGACTAATGCAGCAGACCAATTTTCTGTGGAAGACTGTTTTGTTTACTTGAGTAATGTGTTTCTAGTTGGAAACACTTTCTAGTTCTAATTACTATTTTGCTGTTTGTTATATTGAAGGGCTGCGGATCAGGGATGGAACACATGCATTGCATGCAAAATGTCTGAGGCCCAGTCTTCATGTGGGCTGGAAAATTGCACTGGTCTGAAACTCTGCAGGAGTTTCAATGGGCAAATGATCTTGGTATTAACTAGATTTATTAAATGCAACATTGATGAGCGCAGTTGCACCAGGGGTTATGGCGATGTGGTGCTGGCACTTTTTAATTAGCAGGGACATTGAGGTCATCCACCATATACTGCACCCTTCCCCAGAATTTCCCATCCTCTCTGAGCTTAGCTGCAATCCTCACTGTAACTCAAGGGAAAATATTCTGTTGCCTGTTGTAATGCAAAGTATTTTTGGGAGGGTTAGTTTTGAAAGGGCGATCACATCACCAAAGACCTGCTTCTGGAGATGAAAACATCTAGTGCTGCTTTGTTATAACTGGTCAGCCCAGCTGCCTGTCCTTTTGGTCATTTCCTAAGAGTGTGGTTATAGACTGTCATGCTAACAGTATTTCAAAATTTAGCACTACTGCCACTGCTGTAGTCACAGGTTTAGATTGCCAGATGCTGCAGATTGCTTGTTATTTTAATTCCAATAATGAACATATCAAATATGTCACCACATCACAGATTTTTTTTCCCTTTCTGTTTGGGAAAAAAATAGGAGTCATATCATGTGTAGGAAAACCAGAAACCTTCAGGAAACAACACAATCAACAGGAAAAGCCATGACGTTCCTTTTCACATAATTTTCTGCAGAAAAGCAACTAGCAAAGCTCTCAGTAAAGCCAAAATGTCATCTAGGAACAACTATTCCAGAGCATAAAAAGTACACTGCATAAAAGATTCCATTTGTATTTTCCAAAATCAGAACACACAGCTTACTAGCTTCTCATTTCCATATAAGAAATTTATTATGAAATGAATGAAGCTGACTTTCAATTGAAGCTTATTTCCACATTTTTCTATTTTCCTAGAGCATTAATGTTTACACCTTGATATATGGTAGAGTAGGGCGCTAGCTTCTTGGTACCTTTATGCAGCTAAGGAATTCCGAGCCCCTTCAGTAGAAGTGCAACAAAAAACTTGGAATTATTTGAAATTTGAAATTTGGTGCATTTTCAAACTTTACCACACACATTCTTCATGAAAGTTTTACTGCAGAATAGGAGAACTTTTCTTGATCTGCCTTGTTGGAATCTCTGGAATGTTTTGATTTGCAAATATTAAACCTGCAAAGTGATTGACTGTCAGCTATCATTGGTGCCTGTTGGCTCTCAGATAATAGAAAACACCTAAATATTATGACATATGAGTTATCCAGTACTTTCTAAGAACAGATATTGAAATCTGTTATTTGATGCCTCCAACTACCCACAACGGGCAAGCCATGCTGGATTCACATGACATACCAACCCACTGTTAATATGAGGATTACTCCTTTTTGGCTCCTTGTAGCTTATTGAATTTCTCCTGGTGCAGATGTTTCTTCTTTCTGACACCATCTTTCAGGAAGATGCTGTCAGATGCAGCCATGAACAAATCACCACAAACATGGTCATGGTGTTGTGTGCTGCATTTCTGGCACAGGGATTTCCCCAAGTGTGATTTCATCAATATGTTAAAAATGCCTATAAGATTTGAGGAAATGTCATTGATCCATCTGCATGAGGGGCATTAAGAGAGTAGATAGCATTTCACATAAGATCAGAGTTCATAGAAATCAGTAAATGAAGTCTCATTCATGGGTTAACAAGCCAAATATCACTCATGCTAAGGGGTTTGTGACCCTGGGAGAATATGCAATATTGACAAAAGTCTTGGATGTTGGAGATGGCACTGAGGACTAATCAAGATATTATATGTGTGGAGAAGCACCCCTGGATGGCTGTATTGACAGCAGCACAAAGTAATGGGCAAACGTATGGAGAGGCATCAGTTCAGAATATGTCAAGTTCCCTCAGAGACATCTGCCTTCTGTCTGTATGTTGTTCCTTCAGTGCCAGGCAAATTCCATTTTTGCTTCTCATTCAGCTTCCCTTAACCCTGCTGGCTGTTTTTATGTAGCTTTTCAGAGCTTGTTGCTTTCTTGAATTTGTGTTTTATGATTGCTGCAATTGGTTTCCCCACATTTTAATTGCAAATGCTGGCAGTATCTTAGTTTTTATGTAAATTGCCCTGGGATTTCTGTTGAGTGGCAATATAGACATTTTTATAATAAATGAATTAATAAATAACATTCCAATATTGCTGAATGATTCCGTCTCATTAGATGCAGGGCAACAGCCTATGGACTGACTGTAAACTGCACTAGGAATGCCAGCTATAATGGAATTATTGCTTGAGAGAACAGTCCAAAAATACATGCTGTGAAATAGAGCCCAACTTATATTACACCCTGCTATCATGTCCACTGATGCCTTCTGCCCTGCTAAAAACTAGGCTTGGGGAAGTATATACACTAGGAATTAAGCTCCATTGAACCCACTGGAACTTACCCCAGTGCAAACAAGATTACAATTGCATGTAACGCTTTTTGGGTCAGTGATGATCCGCTCTGGCTTACTGGCATGGGTCATCCCCTTCTCAGTGGAGTTCCATCAAGATGGTGGTGCCAGGCAATGACCTTATCATAGATCATTGCCTAATTGCTGGGCATCCTGAGAAAGAAAGGAACAGTCCAGAGTTGCAGATGAGCAGCTCAATCAAATGTTCCAGGCACTTTGAAATTGGGGAGGGGTGAGATAGAAAGCAGAGGAAGAGTAGAGGGATCTGCTGTGCCAGAGTGCATAAGGGGAGATGGGGGCAGGGCAAAGGTAAAGGTGTGTGTGGACACTGGAAGAAGTGAAGGAGGAGGAGTTGACTTAGCTGAGATACGTAGGTTGAGTTCCTTTTCCCGAAGGGTTCACTGGGATAACTTAATCTGCTTTCAATGCCTAACTTAATTTACTACCAATGCCAAACTAGAGGGTCAATATGACTTACCAGTTTGCCTGTTCATGGAAGTGATGGAGGAAAGTAGCTTTGATATGTTTTGCCTTAGGACTCAAAGCTCACCCAGCCAGTCCCTTGGCCTAAAAGCCATTCATGAACTTTGCTCAGCCAGTGAAACTGCCCTGACAGATGCAGTAGTTGCAAGAGTGCTCCTCCAGCTTGCCTCTCACACCGCTCCTTCCCTTCCTCCTGCTTGGTTGAAAATGGGGAGGGGAGGGGCACTTTAGGACACTACTTGCTCCCCCCCCTTCAGATGGCTAGCAACTTTCTAGGGGGAGTCCCTGCTGCTATGTCCAATCAGTGCTTGGAGGGAATGGCAGGAGTTCCTCTTAGTGTGCCGCTCATTGCCTAGCTGGGAGGGGAGTGGCATGCAGAGGAGTCCGCCCTGTTATCTCTGATGAGTGACCAGTCTTAGGGGAAGGGACTCATCTGAATCCTCCTGGGCTGGACAGGCTATGCTGGTTGACCTGTGGGTTGGAGGGTTCTGACCCCTGCCCAAGTCAGTCTCAGTTAGCATACAAAATTTGAATAAAAAAGTTGTAGGATTAGATTATTAGTCTGTGCAATCATGAGTCCTATAAAAGACTATGTAGGCCAAAGTTCATGTGGAAGTGTGTGTGCGGGGGACAGGCCATGAGTTCGCCACCATCACTTCGACGGTGGCTCCTCCATGCACTGCTTGGGTTCACGTCTCTCTTCGTCCATGTAGGTCATGGGGACACTTAGGCAAGCAGATGTAGCAGTTCAGTTGACTTATGCAGAATGAAAATCTGGATTTTTTTCCCCCAATGAGAAACGAGAAAAAGCAGTCATTCCATAATGTTGTGTACATTTCCATTAAAAAATTAAAGCAGAGTTTGTGCTCTAATTATTTAATGAAGAGTGACTAGTGTTACTTCATTATTCTATTCTATTCTATTCTTTAATTTACAAAGCAGATTATTATCAGCTAAGCCTAGCTGATCTGCCAAAGGACTAACAAAATGGCATATAACAACATGAAGAAGACTCCTGATGGACCACAGTATACTTCTGTTTATGATCTTTCTGTCCTTATGATTTCAAGTATTTCCTAAGTATTCAATCAGTTTAAGTTCAACAGCACTGTGTCTGAAATAATGTGCAGCTCAGCTTCTAAGAAAGTTCAGCCTGGAAATGTTATTGTACATATCCAGTACTGGACTGCTGAAAATTGTTGCAGGCAGTCAGGAAGCCTTGAAAGAAGCCGTGGCTTCATCCGTGTCTATGAACAATTGAAAAGTCACAGCTAGCATACAATCCACATAGTGTATTTTCTAATCTTTCCTTTAAGCAGGCTATTTGCATGTTCCTGTAGACATACACTTAAGCATTATAGGGTCACTGGCAGTCATGAAGGGTAACATCCCATGGAAACATATTTTACTTGCTCTGAAGCATTGTCACTCTTTCCTAGGCAAGGGTGTCTATATATATTTAAAGACCTGAATTTCAGGAAGAAATGCTACAAGAAGTTTTCTCTGCTGAATTTCTGCACAGATCTTTTCTACAGGACATTTCCCACTGCTGCTTTTTATTCATTAGAAAAGACCTGAATGTTTAGCAGCACCTAGCAATTACAGCAAAATCCAAAAATAAATAGCATCTTAAATTAGAATTTTAATTAAGGCTGCAATCATAAACACACTTACTTTAATGTACATTTTGAAATCAGTGTAACTTATTACTTGACAAATATGTTTCATATTTGAGCATTAAATGTGAAATATGGATCTGTTTCTCATTGGGAAGCTTCAGATATGCAGGACAGAATTTATTCTACTGCATGAGGATTAACCCCATTCTTTGACTCTGGGGTGTAATGGGATAAATTTGGATTAGAGGCAAAGGAGCCTGGAAGGAGTAGAAGGACACAGAAGCTAGAACCCCTTCCCCAAGATTGACTGATGTGTCAAATCCTTTGGATGGTGGCTAGCCCTCATCCCCGAACAAGGCTGCTATTCTAGTATAGCCGATGGCTGTTCTCTCAATGTTCTTCTAGTTTGTGCTACTACTTTTCACTCTGTTTCTGTGCATGTATATAAGATTGTGACAAAATAAGTTTATTTCCATAATGTGATTACTTATTACTTGCTATTATCTGCCTACTAAATACGTGGATGTAAAAACAGTGTTGAAAAATAGGCAACAGTTATCATGCTTTTCCTGAGCCTCCCTTCTCAAAAATATTTCTGGGATCCCTGAATGGAGGGGAAAATACTGTTATTTAGAGTTAGCAACTGTCTGTAGATGAGAGAGGGAAGAAGGCTTTCCCCCCAGGAGATCTATCATACAGGTAGATATATATGATGCATATCTATTGTTGTGTGCGAAAGAAACAAGGAATCCTGTGGGATTGGAAGGGATTGGGAGGGGTTAATGTGGACTGAAGTCAGCAGTTATGAACTTGTCCTTGATCCTGCCTGCCATCCAACTAAGTATGCAAGCCAGAGATTCGCGTTGGAGTAGCTGCAGAACCTTGGATCACCAGCTTAATACCAGATGCCCATTTTGCTACTGGCACAAAAAGAAACGCATCAGGGTTAAGTGAGCGTTCATTTCTGCAGCTGAAGATCCCTGTAGCTTTGGCTACAAATACCCTTGAACTCTGAATAATGTTGGTAGTGACAAATATTCCAAAACAAAGGGGTGTTCATTTTCATTCCAATCAGAATCTTTGCATAGAGCAAGAGAGCCACCGTGAGAATGATTAAGCTGAGCTGCTTTACTGTAAATAAAATGGTTATTGACTATGCCTTTCATGCTGGCGGATTATATAACTTAAAAAAAATAAGCTGCCTCTTTTTATTTCTGAGCAGCGTTTGCCATGACTCACTTGCAGGGGCTAAGGGAGTGAACAGCAGCAGAGTCTGAAGAAAATCGGAATAAGCTTTGCGAGGGCACAAGAAGTTGCTTTACTAAGTCAGATCATTCCTGTATCTAGCTCACTATCATCTGCACTGATTGACAGAAGCTCTATGGGGTTTCAGATCAGAGTAATTCCCAATCCTTCCTGAAGATGCTGAGGACTGAACATGAAACTTCCTTCATGTGCTCTACCATTAAGCTATGTCCATTAATAGAGGGGGAGGATACTCATAATGATTTGCCTGATTCAAAAGATTTCTTTGTACAGAATAAATGTTCAGTCCCAGTGTCTGTGGTAGTGATCATGGAAACAGCACTGGATCCTGCATTGTTGTTGTTTTCCTAGGTTCAGAACAAGGGTCTTGGTACCACCACTTTCCTTGGGCATATAAAGGTCTGCAGTGCGCACTTCAGGGCCTTCTAAAATATTGCTTAGATGCTACATTACGGTTGTACCTTCACTGCTGCCAGCATCACTTCTTTAGCTTTAAATCGCAAGTCAATGTTGATTGTATCTCTACAGAAAGTAGAAAGAAAATAGAAGTAGGGCATTATTTCCATGAAGCTTTTGGCCTGGTCTTGTTGATCTTCCAGCCAAAATGGACGGTAACCCTTTCTGTCTTTCCAGAAGTTAGATAGAAGGGCTGTGACCTCATCATGTCATATTCTATCTCCTGACCAATTTATATGTGTTTCTGATGTTGGCAAATGTGTGCTCTTTCTATTCATTTGAACAACTGGGGAAAGTTTGTGTGTGATGGGAACTGGTCCACTTTCTTGCTATCTGGTTGTTTTGGTCCCACTGGTGAAATTTAGACCGTTAAGCTCCATAGGAAAAGGAAAGCTCTATCTGTCTATGCCAAGTAATAATGATGATGTTTGGAAAAAGGTGACATTAGGGGTAGATTGTTTTAGGTGGAATGAGTAGAAGGAGTAGCCAGAAGACTCCAGTGAGCTATGAAGGGCACTGATGACTCTGTTCCCATTCACGAACACCACCAGTGTCATTGTAGTCATTTGAAATTGCAGCCACAGGGGCTGCTGCTCTGGCAAGTCATTTGTGTGAGGGCTCCCTGTGTAATAATGAACCACTGGGAGCATTTGGAGCTGCCATCTGGACACCCCCCTCTTTTAGATTGATAAAAGCAATTTGCCCTCATCCCCAATGCCTAAACACCTAGAGAACAGTAGATGCAATATTAATAAATAACTGCAATAAGATTGTTCCTGTCTTTGCTCTAGTCTTCCCGTGTGGCCTAAGGCAAGCCAATTAACTTCCCTCTGTTGGTGTTCTTTCATTTGATAAGGTTCACCTAATTATAAATTCCCTTCCTTGCAGGACTGTTGTGGGAAAACAATTCATTAATACTAGCAAAGCAGGTGGAAAGGAAAGTGAAAATTTTGTGGAACAACAAGCAGAGAAAGGGAGGGGGGAAAGCTAGGCAAAGACTAACATGGATTTACTGTATTCTCTTTGCTCAGGATAGATTTGAAGAGGCATTCTCCTTTTCTAGAGTTTCCATTTAGACAAAGATGGTGTAACCAGTTTGCTCTGCTTTATCACCTTGCCTTGAACAATTTCATGGATAGACTTAAGGCAGATTTAAAGAGCCACAAATTCTGCTCTTCTCAGATGGTTCGGATGGTTTTTGAGAGCAGTATGATCTTTTGTAGATCTGGATGGAGTCTGCAATCCTGCCTCCTCCACACAGGTATGTCCTTCACATATGATCACATATGGTCCTTGATACATGATCACATATGTGGAGTCTCCATTGAGGAGATGTCAGGAAATGTGAAATCTTTGCCTGTCATTGGAACAGAAGAAGCTTCTGTTCTGTGTCCAGCTTTCACTGCTAGAAACCATGACCTGCAACAGATGCCTTAAATCTGGACAATTTTGCCAGCATATCTAGCCATGCTGCAGACCTCTTGCCTCCTCAGCAAGGTTGTGGCAACCTTGTCTAATCACATTTTTGTTGGCCATCCATTATGGCAGCATTAGACTATTTTCGGCAAAGTTGTGTAACTATACTTATGATCTGATCTGAAGAAAGCTATGCTACTTTGAATCAAGTTGGTAATTCTGCCCACACTTACTTTGGAGTAAGTCACATTCAAGTCAATGTGACTTACTTCTGAATCAATACGCAGCAAATAGCTCTGTACATGTGCTGAGGGACACTGCCATAGTTGCTATGAAACCAGCTACAGCCCAAATTTTTTCACTTTGGAAAATTACTATCTAATGGGCCTTGAATGACTCTCTCTAATAGGCTAGTAGGGATGTGTGCTGAATCTCGGGATGGGAACACATTTCTCACAGGTGCATGGGAAACTGATTTGTCAGTATCATAGACATGCCAATGACATCCAATGCTATGAACAATTTTCCCATACAGTATTCTGGCTTTGATGTATATGGCAATAACAGGAAACGCAAAGAGGAAACAAGATCTATTTTCCTCTAGCTTCAGTGTTCCAGACATTCATTTGAGTGGAAAGAATATGAAAAGGTATTTTGTTACTCCAGGTCACACATGGGAAGGGAGGGGGGGCTACTTGGAAAGGCCTTGCTCTCTTTCCAAGGGATGAACAGGTGAACTGGCACAGAGCAGAGCTTAATTAGTATTGAGCAGAGGTATCTGTCTTGATGCGTCTGTGGCACATCTCTGATTACTCACCCGTTCTTTCTGCCAAGTCCTTGCAAGGCAAATGCAACTGAATGTCTGGTGCCAAAAGTCTCTTTACATATTAATCATCAACTGCAGTGCATAAATTCTGTACCTGAAAAGATGTGCCAATCAGGTGGCTCAGTATCAGTGGGCGGTTTACTTGTTGGGCTTGAGACCATGGGCCTCTTATTAACATTTTGGTAGCACTGGCAGAAGATATGGTGACCCAGGTGGTTTTCAAAGGGAATTAGACCAATCCATGGAAGCACAAATATCTATGAGTGGCTGTTGTGGTAGCTATATGGAAGATCCATATGGAAGACAGAGGCAAACAGACTCTTTGGAGGAACATGCTGCTGCTGAGAGCAGGGCTTAGGGGAAGTGGGAAAAGCATGTGCTGCTGTTGCCGAGTTGCAGCTAAAGCTCTCCACCCGCTGGCTATGCACTGCTTGTTCACCTTCCTTTCACTGACCACCTGCCCAACAAAGCCTCCTCAAAGTTCTGCGAATGTCATGGCTTAGCTGCAGCACACAGCCATTAAACTAAGGGTGTGAACATGCTTTGCATGTGCAGCATGTGCTCCCCGCTGCCTCTCTGCATGGCCCCACCACCCCTCTCTGCCTCTCACCTCCAAAAAGTGTTAAAATCTTTAAACAAACAAGCAAGCAAGCAAGTCGGCATTCAAAGCACCAAGGAATGTCAAAACCATTAAATCTAAGCTTGATTGCTATAAGGAGCACTCCAAGCAATGCTGGGCTGCTTGGTGAAGTTGTCGTTTTAATTCTCCACAATGAAAAGGGATGACTTTAGCCTGGGGCACTGTGAAAATTAAGATGGTGGCTACAGTCAGCCACCCAGTGCCACCAGCTGCATAGGCATGGAAGAACACTGGAGAAGAGGCCCATGGCAGGCAGAAGTAGTCCGTTTTCCTGGCAGTCCTGGCAGTCTGCTTGGGGATGCTGGATGCGGACACTCACCCTGGCTTCCAGGCCTGTTCAGTATCCTCCTCTTTGGCACTTGTTTTAGTGCACGGATGCAGGATTACTTAAGCACGAGAGCTGGATTCTGTTCCAGAGCAGCGCTTAGGTGCTCTTGCTTCCTTTGCCTCCCAGCACAGGTGGCAGCTGTTGAGGATTTAATTGAGGATGAGGGAGCTGACCTGGCATTTATAACAAAGACCAGGGCAGGAGAAGGGGGAGATGTCTCCCTCACTCAACTTTGCCCACCCAGGTACCTGATGCAGCACCAGCCACGCCCAGAAGGAATGGGAGGTCACCCTGGTTTACTGAGACTGAATTTCCCTTATGGGGCTTCCTGTCCCTTTGAGAGTGGGCCTAGAGTGTTTGTACCTGGTGTTAGGTGACTGAGACAGATTAGGGATCCTGCTGGTGTACCGTGCACCCTCCTGCCAATCAGACACCCAGCCTGAGCTGACGAAGATCGTCTCGGACCTGGTTTTGAGGAGCCCCAGGATGTTGGTCCTGAGAAGGTGGACAAGACGTTTGGGATGGTACGCCCAACCATCTGTTTACTCAACCCTTGCCCTTCTTGGCTACTTACGAGAGCCAGTCACGAGATTGGTCCCTCAGTCCAGGAAGTTATTAATGCCTCACTGAGGGAGGGCCGGGTCCCTGCCCCTTTAAAGGAGGTGGTGATCAGACCTGTCCTGAAGAAGGCGTCCCTGGACCCAGAGGTGGCCACCAATTATAGACCGGTGGCCAACATCTCATTTTTGGGCAAGGTGTTGGAGCGAGTGGTGGCGGGACAACTCCAAG
Source organism: Varanus komodoensis (assembly GCF_004798865.1). Taxonomy (NCBI): domain Eukaryota; kingdom Metazoa; phylum Chordata; class Lepidosauria; order Squamata; family Varanidae; genus Varanus; species Varanus komodoensis. The sequence goes on along the minus strand of NW_025335941.1, from coordinate 1,879,962 downwards.
CAATCTTGGATGAAATGGATTATCTGGATTCATTTCAGTCCAGTTTCAGACCCGGTTATGGTACTGAATATGCCTTGGTCGTCCTGTACAATGACCTGTGCAGAGAGAGGGATGGGGGGAGTGCATCCCTGTTGGTTCTCCTGGACCTCTCAGCAGCTTTTGATACTATTGACCATGGTATCCTTCTGGATAGGCTGGCTGGGTTAGGAGTTAGAGGGTCTGCTTGGCAATGGTTCCACTCCTATCTGGCCGGTTGATTCCAGAAGGTGGTGTTGGGGGACTATAGCTCTGCGCCATGGCAGTTGTGCCATGGAGTACTACAGGGCTCTATTTTGTCCCCCATGCTCTTTAACATCTACATGAAACCACTGGGAGAGGTCATCAGGAGGTTTGAGCTGTGGAGTCATCAGTATGCTAACCCAGGTGAGGCAATGGCTGTCCTGAACTAGTGCCTGGCCAAGGTAATGGGCTGTATGAGGGCCAATAAACTGAGACTCAATGCAGATAAGACAGAAGTCCTTTTGATGGGCAGTTTGGGTTTTCAGGTAAGTGATTTTGGTCCTGTCCTGGATGGGGTTGCACTCTTTCTAAAGGACAGGGTTTGCAGCTTGGGAGTTCTGCTCAACCCGGAGCTGTCCCTGGAGGCCCAGGTGATGGTGGTAGTGACGAGCGCTTTCATTCAGCTTCAGCTGATCCAACAGCTGCATCCTTACCCAGATGAGCACTGCCTAGCAACCGTGACACATGCTCTGGTAACTTCCTGGTTGGATTACTGTAACGTGCTCTACATGGGGCTGCCCTTGAAACTGGCCCAGATACTTCAATTGGTACAAAATAAAGCTGCCAGGTTGCTGGTGGGGGCCGGTTTATATTCTCATATAAGGCCAGTCCTCTATGAGTGACACTAGCTCCCAATTGAAGTCTGGGCCCAATTCAAGGTTCTGGTACTTATGTAGCCCTAAATGGTTTGGGATTAGAATACCTGAAGGACTGCCTCCTATATGGCCTCACACCCCTTAAGATCAGCAGGGGAGGCCTTGCTCTGGGAACTCTCTTTGAAGGAGGTATGGAGGATGTCTACCCAGAGGAGGGCCTTCTCTGCAGTGGTGTCCAGACTATGGAATGCACTCCCCAGAGAGGTCCGCCTGGCTCCAACTTTATATATTTCCGGGCACCCGGTAAAGACCTTTTTATTCAACCATTATTTTAATAATGTTTTTAGATGTTTTAAGATCTTTTTTCCACAGTCGCATTTCCTACTCTTCTCCTTCCTTCTTTCCCTTGTTTTATTTAGTATTGTTTTATATTGATTTAATATCTACTGTTTTATCATTGTATTATTGTAATATTTTAACCTATTGTAAGCCGTCCTGAGCCATTTGTTGGAAAGGACAGGATATAAATGTTTGTTTAAATTAAATTAGGTGGACGTGAGGGGCCAAGGCAAATAGACAACCCCAACCAAAAATAAAAAAATAAAAAAATGCCAGCATATTTTAGCCTGGAGCTCCTAGCTGCCAGTAGACATGCCTTATGGAAAGCATTTTGACCTCTTAGAGAAGGGGGAAATGATTGTACAAAAGTTGGGGAACCACTGAACAATTAGTGGTTGGAAGAAATGGGTGGTGTCATTTGGAAACCTCAAAGAACCATTCCCAGAAGGGAGAAATGCTGGGTGAGATCAGAGTGTGACCCTTGCTAAGAATAGAATGGCCCAATGGCTCCTTAAATCAAAGACAAGAGCTATTAGTCCCCTATGTGGTTCCTGCGGGGAAGAAAGTTGAACAAAAGCTCTTTTCCCAGGAAAACTTGCTGCTGCAGGTTTTTCAATAAGTCTGTTACTTTCACCTCCCTCTCATTTCTTCTGACACTAGTTATCCTTCCCTTGCTTGGTAAAGCAGTTCAGGAGGTGGAGAGAAAATCAGACAGCATTGGAGATGTGTGGGGCATTATTACAGAAGACTAATGCATTTGTAAGGATGAAACTATTTCTGAAAGTACCCTCATGTCAAGATCATTTTGTGTGTGTCTTACTGTTAAATAACAACATCAACATCACTTACCCACTTAGCTCATGCTCTGGTGCTGATACAATCGATGCTTCTGTCCTATCTCATCACAAGTGGGCTTGCTGCAGATACAATCTGTAGCAAAGAGCTGCACTCTATTAAAACATTTAACAGACTATGCAGTTTCTTTAGCTTTTAGTGACACAGAACAATCTATTTCATTTACAGTAGCAATTGGAAGCATCGTAACTCGGTGGTAAGAGCAGATACTTTACATGCAAAGGTTTTAGATTGGATCTCAGGTACATCCAGGTAAAGCTGGAGAAGACTTCCCTTTGAAATTCTGGAAAGTAATTGCCAGCCAGTGTAGATTAGCCTTCTCCAAGCTGGCATCTTTTAGATGCTCTGGGTTTGTCAGCCAAGGACAAGTATGTTTGCAGTTATCATCCAAAACAACTGCTGATCCTCAGGTTAGGAAAGGTGGGTGTAGGCAACAATATGGGACTTTATGGACCATTGGTCTGAAATATTAGTTATTATTAAATTTATGTTCTGCTTTTTTCCATCTTTCCCCAGGCAGCTTACACCATCCTCCTCTTCCTTCTTCCCAACTTGAACCTTGTGAGGTAGGTTCGGCTAAGTCATTGAGTGGCCCAGAGTTGTCTATTGAGCTTCATGGCTAATTGGCAACCTGAACTGAGATCTTCTGAGTTTCAGTCCAGTGCTCTAACTGCTACATCACACTGGTTGGCATCAGACTGATTTGGTATAAGGCAGCTTCACAGGAGTTCCTATTTTCGCCTCCAGTCTTGGAAAAATAAAGCCATTAACACCCTATACTTGAAAGCAAGTACCCTTGAGAGTGGCATTGGTGCTTGTATTCTTCTAGGTTTGCCGAAGCCGGCAGCTTTAGCATTATTTATTTTTATAATATTTATATAATATCAGCTATGGGTCAGATGTTATCCATACATAAAAATAGGCAGGCCTTGCCCCAGTAGGTTAAATAGGATAAGCAAAGGAATCAAAAGAAGAGTCAATGCTGATATATTTATAGTTATTGTGCTGATCTAGGTATTTCTTATTTAACGGGAGCTGTAACATGACAATAAATCGCCCTTGTGGACTATCCTGCTTAATTCAGTGGTGGAGGCAGAGATATCAACATGTTCCTTCGCAGATTTACTTCTTCCATCAAAGTGAAAATGGCAGCTGGTCTGGGCAAGAGTTCCCAAAATGCAGTGGACCACACATGGGGTCCTTTATTACCACTGGGCTGTATATGCATAATACAAACATTCAGAAAACTTTAGCTGCCTCACATGAAAACATATATGGAATTCTGAAAAGGTCCATGAGGAAAGAACTATCTTCTTAGCCTACTTAGGGAAGAGCTGCATTTTGAGAATCAAATTAAAGGCAGAATGGATGAAACACTAGCAGTGTTTTTTAGAATGAGGTTCCAGTTATTGGGAAAGAAAAGTAATTTGATGCATAGCTACTAAATCTTTGACTTTTTAAAAGTTTACTCATTCTGTAGTTAATATCTTAAACCCCTAAATGGTTTTTACCACTCAGTGTAGACATTTTAATCATCCTATTTGTTTCCAAGTGTAAGAAAAGAGTTGGAGCTTCCAAATTACTTAGCCATGAGTTTAATAATGCTCCGGGGCTAAGAAGAAACCTTATGAAAATCTAGGTGATGTAGTGAGCTACAAATTACAGTCCAGCTGCAGGGCACATGAGTTCTCTTTGGGTATGACTTCAGAGTTTATAATATGCAGGTCTGGAAATCTGTACCCATCAGAATCCATAACAGCAAAATGATGGCATGGACAATTTGATACAAAACTTTAGAAGTTCTGATGATTTTAAAGGACAACGGTTCTCACTGTAGTCTGTTATAGCTGTTATATTTCTAATTTATGGAAAAAGGCAAATCAGCTGTAATTTAAAATCTGGCAACATTAAAAACAAACAGTTAAAGCATTCACAAAACAGCTAAAATCAAAATTATCTTCTCTGATTGAAAACATCTTGGGTGTGGATGATTCTCACATGGTACATTTGGGCTGGCTGACACAAAGTTGAACATGTGAACATGAATATGTTCATAGTGGAAGGAGGAACCTCAGAACCATCCCCTCTGGCCTGAAATAGTAATGTGCATATTGGGTGTGGAAGGCAGTAGTCTGTCAAGATGATCAGTTATCAGTCGGTAGTCAATCATGCTGCTAGTCTGTGGCAGGCTATAGGAGCACAGGAGTAGAAGATTCTTGCTGGATCAGACCAGTGGTCTTTCTAATTCGGCATCCTGCTTATTAGTTGCCTCTGGGAACTCACAACTGGGATATGAGGGGAAAAGTCCTCTTCCATTGCTCCCCCCACCCTGGATGCTGCCTCTGATATTGGAGATGCATATAGCCATAATGGCCAGTAGCCATTGGTATCAGAATCCTCCAGTCCTCTTTTGAAGCTATTTAACTGGGTGGCCATCAACACACCTTATGAGAGCAAACCCCCTGCATTTAATGTGCACTGTATTATGAAGCATTTTCTTCAGCCTTCTCCGCCTCTTCTTTTTCCTGTCCTGAATCTTCTGCCAGTCAGTTTTACTAGATGACTCCGTGTTTTAGCATTATGAAGAAGAATTTATATCTTTTTTCTTTACACAGTGCATATTAGGCTGTGTAGTTATACTTACTATTATGTTACATTTATATCCCATCTTATTCCTCTTGCAAGGAACCCAAGGGGACTTGCATATCTCCATTCTATTGTCGTGACAACCCTATGCATTAGGCTAGGCTGAGAGTGACTGACAGGTTCAAAGTCACCCAGTGAACTTCCTGGTTGTGTGTCATTCTAACTACCATATCAGAGTGGCTCTTCCCACATTGTTCTTATTGTCCACATTGGTTTTATCATTGTGAGTTGGTCAGAGTATAAAAATCCTAGTCCTGATCTAGACATTTCAAACATGTACGTTATAGGATCAGAAGACTAATCAGAAATGAGTCCTTTGACATTGGCTTCCTGAAATCCAGCGATGATGATGATGATATCAGAGTTTGATGATAGCAATGTTTGAGAACAACTGATTGGCTGATATGCATTTTTGGCTTCTCCTTGGGAATGTGTGTATAGATTCTGTCATGAGGAATACCTGAAATTTAAAATACATACTGCACCAATATTTGGTGGCATATGTAACTTGCAATCAGATTCTGTCAGTTTGTTGGAGCCACAGAACAATAAAAATGACCAAAAGATGCTCTTTAAACTTGAGAAAATGGAAAGTAACACATAAGCAGATTAGAATTCGACTGAAGAATTCTGTTATGGGTAAGGTGAATAAGTACATCTAGAAGCAAATAAAACTATTTTTAAAGCTGCAATCCTAAATATATTTAGCAACAGTTAAGCCCCACAGAAAGTATGTTTAAGATCTTGGTCCTAAGAAAGATATGAATCTCTGATCCTTACAATGTAGTAGTGATTGTTACTTTCTAACTGGAGCATTGTCTTTGGATAGCCTAAACCATTGTTTGCTGGATTATATAATAATTTTCAGAAATTTCAAAAACAATTTTAAAAATACCTGCTACTGTTTCAATTATCTCAATTCAGTGAGTAGCACTGCTTTCTCTCAGTGGGGTATAAAACATTAATGATATTTCCCAGCAGGGACCTTGTTGAATGATGCAAAGGACAGGAAAACAATTCCCAACAGAAAGCACTGAAATTAGAGAAAACTTAGAATAAGTTCTATAATCTTAGCAGCTAAATCAGCAGCCTGTTTAGCTACAGATCAATTCTTTTCAGCCAGTTTTTAATTGTCTGCTCTCTTAATTCCCTTTCAGCTGACCTTTAAATACTAATGACAACAACAATGCAGCAACAACAATGGATAATCCCCATTACAGCCAGCCCAACCATCAGGCAGAACAGAGCAGCTATTTTGGGGGAGAAGGAATGAGAGCAGAGTTGGATGGCAAGGGCTCTGTGCATTCCATACAGCTGCCCGGCACTCCTAAACTACCCTACTGCCTTTAGGTATGGAGGAGGCTGTCAGCATTGAAGAGAGAGTCCTCTGTCAGGAGCTCCTCTACATGGAATGAGAAGGAGTCACCATCTTAACCTTCAGGCAGTGCAATGTCTTGGGCAAGCCCTGGTCCTCACTAGCCGATATGATTCTAGTGTGTGCCTTCATTAATGCAGGCAATCATCTGGCCTTCCTTCTCCAAGAAGTGAACAGTATAGAAAGTGAGCTGAGCAGAAGCTTTCAACTTTAGGGAGAATATTCCTGGGGTTTTCTGTCCTCCTTTCGGCAGATTGGACAGGGGACTGTGGGCAGCTGTGGGACTGGGGAGGTCCCTTTCTAGCTCTCTCCAACAAAGAATGTTCTAGTATCTCTGGTGTGACCAAAGCTGATACATTAATCACACTAGAACTATTAACCAATTAAACAAGTTGTGCTGATTAATCATAGGCTCTTCAACTTTTAATTAATCATTTTAATAATTTATTCAATTTAAACACACTTTTATATGACCTAAACCTCAATGGAGGTATTTTTTAAAGATACTGCAGGAAGTATGAGGTAACCTATATTCTGAAAAACATACCACCCTTTGTTGTAAGAACAGAAGACCAACTCTGAAGCAACCAGGATGTGATTGTATGGTATGTCTGTGTGAGGTGTCCTGTGTGCTTTTAGTGCTGTTTTATGGGTTTCAGTTAATGTGGTCTGATGAAATGGACCAAGGACTTGGAGTTATGCAGCTGAACACATGGCTTCTTAATCCCTGCTCCTCATGGCCAATGCAAACTAGCAGGAAAGGCATGGCTGGATTGTTCCAGTGCATGATTATTACACCAGCCCAAACCAAAAACAAACAAGCAGATTTATTGTGCTTCTGTACTTGAGGCGTTAGCCTCGCATTTTACCAAGGCTGCTTCTTCTCATCTCTTTGCTGGAGGAAAAACATGTCTTATCCACAAGCTCCTCTCCCCAGGTGTTTTCCTTCTCTGCCATTTCTGTATGTTCCCTTACACAACAGTGCTGTGGCATGGAGTGGAGCTGTGACTATATGCAGTGCTTCTGATAGCAAATCACAGCAGTATCAGACTGAACTTTCCTCACTCTAAAAACAAAAACAAAATGAAACAACAACAAGAAAGAAAGAAAGAAAGAAAGAAAGAAAGAAAGAAAGAAAGAAAGAAAATGACTGGAAAATGCAGGCAAGGCCGTGGAGGATGATGAGGTTGTGTAAGGGACCTGCGGACTTCTGTGGGCAAGTGTACAATGAACGCCTCACATTGAGCAGCCCATTAAAATTAGACCTGTAACGCTGCTATAGTAAGTGTTGCAAAAACACATGCTTAACTCAACACTACACCTCCATGAATTAGTATGCAGCAGAACATGACTTAAAAGCCAGACATTGTAACCTTGAGCATCTGTCCCTCCTTCTGACATGCTATAGGCACAAGATGTCATGCTTTTAGCTATAGCTGATCTCCCATAGCACCTGCTAATTCACAGAACCCATGCATTTACATTACCAGCCAAAATATACTTGCACATGTACTATCATGCTCACACCGAAACACTTTCCCTGCAATTTGCTATATATGCAGGGCTTGACTGTTATTGGATGTTTATGGTTTTCAATTTTAATATAGGTCCATTCGGAACAGCCAAGTGGAAAAGAGGTCCAGATAGACATTGAATGAATTCACCAATGAATGAATGAACCAGCCGGACATCTATTTAGGGATTAAATGTTTGTGCAATGACGGCTGGTTTGGTTTGCACACTCAACTCGCTTTGGTGCACTGCAGATCTGTTATCTTTCTCTTCCTTTTTTCTCTCTGTTGGAGCAGTGCCTATGCAGTAGCTGCTGTCTGCATATAGCCTGCAGCAGGGAATACAATCCAACACTTCCTACACAGAGACACACACAGAGAAAGCCAGAGCAGAAACGGGTCAGGCCAGTTTCCTTCCTGCTGTCCCCACCCATCAATTCTTGCGAACAAATCTCCCCCAGGCCTCCCCAGCAGGCAGTCTACTGCTTGATTCCCCCCCCCCCCACCCCCATGCATGTGTTTCTGTCCTGTTTCTCTCTTCAGGACCTGGGGTTCAGGAATTGCAGGAGGGAACTCATGGCTTCTCTCCTACCACCTCAAATGGAGTGGGTTAACCAGAAAGCAAGAAACCTACCATGCACCACACAAATGGGGAAAGACCATTCAGAGCCTGTTTTGCTTTAGGGCTTATAGCAAGAATTGCACAAAGTCATCATGGTGAAGAGATCAGTGATGTATTTGAACAACAGCAACAATGTACATTGTTTGTCGTTTTAATAGCAGGTAGTACATTTTAAACTGGGAAGACAGCAGTTATATTGTTGGGCAGTTTAAAAAGCTGCTGTTTTCTCAAAAGGATCAAGCAGCATGCATATCAATGCAGCTGATAGTTAATGTTTTTACCCTACTCAATGTTGCAATCTAATATCTATCATTCTACCAATGCTTTAAATGATGCTTTTCAGCTGACAGGTATGGGTTCATTGACTGCAGGTGCATGTGCAGAAATCTAAGGCTCAGTGGAGTCTTTTCCCTCTTTTCCACTCCCTGCCCAGCTCTCTGCTATATGGGCAATGCCCTGGGACACCCATAACTTACAAAGGGAAGCCTGTGAGCCCCTTTGCCATCCACCTCCTCCCTAGGGTTTGATCATAGGAAAAGAAGCAGGAAGGCTGGATGTATCTATGGGAGTGTGAGTAAAAAGGGCTGGATGGTGCACTGCAGGAAGAAAGAAAGAAATCAACATACTCTCTGCTGATTTCTTCCCATGTGGACAGCAAAGAAAGGAAATGGAGATATGTTATTATCCATGACTTTTACATTTTGCTGATGGCCTGGTGTTTTACTTGGACAGAATATGGTAGCAAATGTAATATCTTCCTTGTTTTATATATTTTTGTTGTTTTTAAATATTTGTCATTAAATATGTGACACATGGGATGGTGACTTTCTATATAGCTACCTGTTCCTTGTTAAGGTAGAATGGCAGAGACTCTTTAGTAGGGGTGTGGCTATAGCAGAGCCAGAAGTGCTAACGTTCTAAGTCTCATTGCATTCAGTGGCATGCATTGCTCTGTGTTTAGAATTCCATCTAAATTTTCATGTGGGCAAATCCACACATTACAAATCATTTCCAGTGCAAATTTTTGCACCTACTCTGGGGCTCCATGGGCCATTTTGCTTCCCTCCAGCCTCTTTGCATGTTTTATTGGTTCTTGTGTGTATCTAGAAGAAGGAAGGTGTAAAGGAAGGTCAGGCATAAGAGAAAATCCCTACTCACATACAAATATTCATTGTGGGCTTCTTTATTATGCCTTGTTCTACAGATGAGTGAATAATTCACTCCATCAGATTCTTTTGGTGGGAGGAGGTAAGGATTTTCCCAATCCAGGTTACCTGGAGATGAACCTGGACATACTTTATGCCAGAAATCCATGCATTTCAGGATTTGAGATGCATTTGTCAAAGAATGCATCTGAATAAATGTAACTTTTAAAAAAGTTTGCAAAGAAAAATACCTACATTTACAAAATGTATACAAAGATGCATTGCTAAATAGGTGGACACATAGCAAAATTGTGTACCACTTGAAAATGTACATCTTTATATAGATATGCAAAAGAAAAATGCAGATTTCCACTGTACCCACTTAAAATACATGTCTACATGGAACCAGCAAGAAATGAACTTGGAGGTGGGAAAAAAGGAACTCTGATGAATCCCACTAGATGGATTTGCTAAACCCTATCTGTACACTTTCATGAGATGCTCAGGATTAGTATTTTAGAAGCTCAAGTACAACTTGAAAAAAGAGAACACATTTGTATATGATTGCATATGAAATATTGTTGATTTGTCTGGGCCACTGGTAAGGCTAGGCACAATTTCATTTTAACAGCACTATTAGTTCCTTATGGGGGATTCGGCAAAGTGCCTTTGCTAAATGGTCTTTGCCTTAAATGTTTTACACTATCATCTTTCAATCAAGTTCATGAGGAGCTATTGTTAGAATTGTATAGCTGGAACTGCAACTGACTTATATTTCTTTGTCTGGTGCAAACTATTTAGCACAGCAATGGGTAAGGACATTTGTTGTCCATATGGTTTAAAAGTGTTTATAAATACGGAAATGCCAAATGCTTAGTCCCATTTACACAAATGATGCTTATTTTGCCTTTGTAATTACATACCATGGATCAACACTGAGTTGTGTAGTTTTGGGGACAATGAACTAGTTATGCAGGGACGACTGCTGCCTTTTCTTTAATAGTGATTGCTGTTTTCATGCTGCCAGAATCACCAAATGATTCTGACCCTGTGGAAATGGTGGTTTATCAGACTGAATTTTTTTTTACTGTGGTTGTATACCCAGAAAACTGCACAGGGAAAACCCCCCATAGGCATCTTGGTTTTGAAAACCAGCCCCACGTACTGTCACCTTATGGCTGTCTATTTTTTTCTTTTAAAATGTTATATTATTATTATTTATGTATGTTTTTATGTATTCTTTGTGAGCTGCCCCGAGCCTTTGTTGGGATGGGGGCGGCATAGAAATGTTTTAAATAAAAAAACAAACACATAAATAAATAATTGCATTTATTGGGTGCTAGTTTATAGTAAGTTTCAGTTATGCTTTTTTTGGCATCGAGCTATGGACGTATCATCAAAGCATAACATGTCTTCAAATCTGAGCTCTCAAGGGGTGAAATGGAGGGTGGTGCTGCATGGAGCATCTGTAATGGAAAGTAGCTCATCTCAGCAAGATACTATCTTGTTGTTAAAACAGAAATAGAGGGAATTTGTGATAACTAACTAACTAACTCCATCAACACCTATTCTGTCCAGGAAGTATTAGGTTTATTTTATTCTTTTTTATTATATTTATATCCTACCTTTCTTCCTTTAAAGACTTACATACTCTTACTTTTATAAAGATACTTGTGAGGCGGCTTACGCTGAGTCTCACTTACTGGCCCAAAGTCACCCAGAAAGCTTTGTGGCTGAGTGGGGGACTCGAATAAGAATCTCCCTGATTCCAGTTCAAGCATTTTAACCATGTGTTGGTGCAGTTTGAAGCACACTGAAAATTTTACATAAATGGATATGTGTGAATGTGTTTGCATGCGTGTCTTCATTTACAGAGAGAGTGGGAGGAAGGAAAGAAGAGATGGTGGGGAAATAACTGGTTTAATATCGAGAGGGTACAGATGGAAAGATTATGGCTACTGTAATTACTTGTCTGAATCAAGGAACAAGCCTAACTTGAGAGGATTCTAACTGAGGTAGTTTTTTCTATGAATGACTTTAACTGCCCCAGCTTCTTGATCTTCATGCAAAATTAACTACAGCTCCTCAAAATTACATGGCCAATAAACGAAACAGCTTCAGCTTTGTACCATTGGGATAAAATACCAAAAGTGTGACCATGGCATTTAGCTATAAACTGCAGAAGAAAAAGTAGGATGGAATGGGTGGCAAGTTGGGGTGGAAAGCTATAGTGTGGAGGTGAAGGAAAGCAATTATACATATCGTGTAAAATGGAATTAACTGTCCAAGGAATTAGAGAAAGGTCTACCAAGGAAGAAATACCATTTATTACATTACAAGAAGTACTAAATTGATTTACTAAGATTTAAATCCTTGCAGTCAAAATGTACTTTAATCATGTCTATTGATATAGGAAGGACCTACACTGGTCCCATTGCAATCTCTGGGCCCAGTAAATAAATTGAAAAACTGAATCTGAAATTGAAATGCTTTAAAAGTCTGAGATCTAAAATTCAGTTCTATTGTCCAGGTCTAGACAGTTACTCCTAGAATTGTAAAATCATAAATTCATAGAATAGAAGATCTGGAAGGCCATCGGGTCCAACACGCTGCTATTGCAGCACGCTAAGTGACACCATTCCATTTAGATGACTAGCCAAACACGATTGAATGTCTCCAGTGAGGGAGAGCCCACAACTTCCCCAAGTAATATGTTCCATTGCTGTACTGCTCTGTCAGTGAGGAAATGCACAATGGAATAAACAAGATGAGATCTTGCCCTTCTTCTTTGTGACAACCTTTGAGGTACTTGTACAGTGTTATCATATCTCCCCTCAGTCTTCTCTTCTTGAGGCTAAACACGCCCAGTTCTCTCAAACGTTCCACATATAGCTTTGCTTCCAGTCCTTGAATCATCCTTGTTGCCTTCTTCTGAACCCTTTCTAGCTTTCCTGCATCTTTTAAAAACTTAGATGCCCAGAACGGCACACAGCACTCCAGGTGAGGCCTAACTAGTGCTGAGTAAAGGGGAACTAGTGCTTCATGCATTTTGGAAGTGATGCTTCTGTTAATGCAGCCCAAAATATCATCTGCGCTTTTTGCAGCTGCATCACATTGTTGGCTCATGTTTAGCTTATAGTCTACAACAACCCCAAGTTCCTTTTCATTTGCAGTATTGTTGAGCTGCAAGGGGGAGGGGTGGCTTATTTTAGAGTTACAAATGGTGGCCAGAAGTGCCTTCCCTCCTTAAACTTTGAAAAGTTGGTGGCTAGTGGAAGCAGCAGTGATCCCCAACTTCCATCTGTCTTCCCTGATCCAGAATGCCTGGGAGCAATACTGTAGCATGACACAGCATCATTTCTAGGTGCTGTCTGGCTTCAGAAGGATATACAGTGGCAAAGCTGTGAAGAATCTTACCCATCCACCCTGCTATTTTTAATGGAGGTATTCTTCCCAGTTTTTCCTCCACAAATTGTTGAAAAGAGCTAGGTCATCTGTTTCACCCAGCTCTACCTAACTTGACAAAAACAGATGCCTAGTGGCTTTTAAAGATGATGCTGGTCTGATGGGATGGCCATCCATCAGGGTCGTAGCTTTGCATTGTTTGGTGGGTGTGAGTGGGAATCACTTTATTCACCTTTGCTATCATGCATTCTAAATTGGTTGGACTGGAGCAAGGATGAAGTTAGTTAGTAGCACAATTTCCTTCAGCATTTCCTTTCTCTATCTTGCAGGAAAAACAGAAAGTACACAGATGGTTTATAGACCATCATGTGGAGAGGTGAATACCCACCATTCCCTAAAGTGTGGAAGACCATGCAGGGAACATTGACCTAACAAAGAGGAGACACCCTCTCCGCAGTGTCCTTGTTACTGCTTCCTGAGTGCAACTACACTGTATTGAGCAAGCAGTCTGATGGGGTTTTACTTCTATGTGCTTAAACAAGAGTAGAAGACCCCTTCCTATTCAGCAGAGGAAAGTGAAGAGCTGAGGAGGAAAACGGGGCATGTCTTGGGATCCTGGGCATGGGGTGAAAGTGCACTGGGACTTTGGGGTTGTGTTCAGGTGCGCAGTGAGCACATGGAGCCTTACAAACAACTATACAGGCATCATGACTGAACAGGGCTGTTGTCATGGCAGAAAGTGGGTCAGAAGCTTTTCAGATGCTTTTCATCCTTATGACTTCCTTTCCTATTCTCAGAGCTTAAGATAAAGATGTCTCCAAAAAGTTGTTATGTTTATTTATGTTGTTGTTAAACCAAAAAATCCAGCTTTTGATGTTGATAAATGTAATCTCCAACTGTCCTCAAGATCAACCCAAGCTGTAAAAACTACAGATGACATACAAGCTTGCTTAAGCACAGATGAATGAGAGATTTTGTACGAGGTGTTTTGCTATGAATTTTTCATTTTCAACTGCCTGTCCCCGAGCCAGAATTCTAGCTGTCAAATTTAACAGTGGTATTCCATCTATGCCCCTTAATAACATACGGGGGGGGGGGGGAATAACAGCATGGAACCCTCTGAAGGACAAATTGCAAATCCATGGTGGCATGGCATCTACAACATTTGTGTGAGTAAATAACACATAATCCACAATCAGTCTGAAAATAGCATTGTGGCTCATCTCTGTAGTTAAAAAGGGACAGGGTATCAACGACCATAGCAAATTAACAAGTTGAAAACGGATGCATGTCCTATGAGTGCTGAATGCTATGAACTGGAACAGTTGAATATTACACCCCACTCTCAGGAGATTTAAAAGCAATTGCAGTACAAGAATAGCTGCTTATTAGGAGAGCTTTTAAAAATGATGTTAATGTTCTATACTCCTGGGCTAAAACAATTACCAAGCTGTGATCTAACTAATAGCTTTTTATTAATTAAGAACCGTGAACAAAGTCTGCATGAATATGTCCTTCCTATCTTGCTAAACAAAAAGATATGGTTGGCAGTGGTTTCTAACAGAATGAAAAGTAGGTGTGGTTTATCAATGATTCCATAGGTGTGTATCCAAAATATCTCTTCACTGGAGGCTTTAACTCTGAATGGAGAGAAGTAACCCTAAGATTAGACAAAGAGATCAGATAGTTATGGTCAGCTTTGCACTGGCCCACATGCTTCTCTGAAGCTGGGTGCTATGTATTTGTAAGCACAGAAGCACATGTATGTTAAGATGGCAGCTGAGTGGTAAATGGATCTGAGTATGCATTCCTTATTTTGGAAACAATTACTCACACCCTTGGGTCACCATTGGTGCCCTTTTACAAAATGAGTAACAAATATATCTGGTATGAAATTCATGGAGGATAAAGTTTTCAATGGCTACCAGCCATGAAGGATATATATTACTTCTGGCAGCAGAGACAGCATGGCTCTGAATACTCATTGCTAGGGAACACAAACAGGAAGCTGTGATCACACTCATGTTCTGCTTATGGGTTTCTGACAGGCAACCGATGGCCACTATGGAAGCAGAATGTTGGACTATGTAGACTTCTGGCCTGATCAAGCACATTCCTCATGTTCATATGAAATTGTTCATTGTCTGAGACAGTAAAGTTAAATAAAAAAATTTCCACTGCATGGTTGCCTTTTTTCTTAGAACATGTTTCAGAAGAGAAACATTGCCTTGAATAGGAGATAGTGAGAGATCCATGTGCCAATAGAATGCATGGAACATCCCTCATCCATTAAGATGAACACGATAATCCTTGTGTAGAAAATGTGGAGAGACACCATGGGCTTGGTGGAGAGCCTGCAGGCCCACAAGAGATAGCTGGTTCAGGATAATTATGTGCAATGTCTTAGGCTGAAGTCGTGTGTGTGTTTAGATGGGAAAAAGTCCTACAGCTCCTAGCATGTTGTACCCAGGCAAACCTATTGATGAAACCTTGCATTCTGCTGTCTTAAACTGATATTATGTCAATAAATGGCATTGCTATCGTCTATTAAATGGCAACAACTTAGATAAAAAGATATGCTGAAACATTAAAAACAAAAGAAATCTGAACAATACCTCAGCAATCAGTAAAGGGAAAGGTAGATGTAAGCCACCAAATGTCAAAACTAGTTTATTAGATAACACTATAAGTTCCTGTATGTTTCATACCAGAACACACACACATGCTCATTTGATGTTGCAGTAAGAAGACCTTAGCATCAGGTTATGCTTTTAAAAAAAAAATCTCAATAAAATATATATTGAAACCCTATAGATTTATTATGCAGAATTAATTGTTTACTCTTTTATTCCTAAGCTTCTGGAAACTTCAGAGAAAAGGTTTTTCTGGCACATCAAGATTTTGGGTGTGCATGTATGTTACATTTTGAAATAAATTCCTCCATATAAGTAAACGTTGTATAATTTGCAAATCCAGCAATCATCAAAATTAAAAATCTCCTCCTATGTACATTAAAGATACCAGAATTCTATATGAGTTTATATATGTGTTTGAAATGACCCAGCAAATAGATTCATAAAAATGGATGACCACAACTTAAGAAGGAATGAAAACCTTCCTTCTGTTGTCATGTTGAATTTTGGTCTACAACTCTCTTGGCTTCTGTAATGTGGAACATTTACTGAGCCAATTAATATTAGAAAACTCTGGCAAAGTTTCCAGCCAAGCTACTGCAGCAGCACATTAGCTTCATTCAGTTATTTTAAATTATATATGTATAATTAAATGCATTTCTAGAGTCATTACTTGCAATAATTAACAAATCATGAACTCCTTGAGTATGGTGTTATACTCTAATGTATTTATCAAAGTGCTGGTACAAACATTAAAAAGCTGACCTATCCTTTTCAGATCAATAATGTTTTCGAGGGTTTAGAATGAATAAAGAAAATAAAAAGAAGCAATCAGAATGGGAATAGAGAAGCAGATGGGCAGTGTCCAGAGCTGCCCAAGCTCCAGTGGGACCCACAATGGGGATTTAGCACTTAAACAGGAAAAGGAACTGAGTAGAAACACTTGTTTTTGAATGGGACAGCCTAGTGAAGCTTGCATAACAGAACTTTGCTGGCCTGTCCCAATGTGGACACAGGCCTTTGTGTTTATTTCAGCACTGGCTTTGTGCAGTATGGCACAAGCCATGGGTCCTACTTGTATAATGGAATCGGTAGGAGTGCAGCGCCCAGTGGCATGCCCCCCATGGCGGTATTCAGTGGCCTTAAAAAGACTAATTCCCAACAGCAATAACAGCAACAAAGATGGAGAGGAAGTAAATTGGACCAAGTTTTAACATCTGCTACTCCAAGAAAAGAATTATGAGCAGATCAATTCAATGGGAGTGCTTCCTTTGTGCTGAAGTTTGATTTAAAATGGCAATTTAAGTGAGAGATAGTTTGGAGCAGTAATGTTCACATTCATATGAGCTACAGGGGAAAAATTGGTTTTGGCAGGGTGAGCACCTAATTTCAGTTTCCAGATGCAATCCAGTGCTAAAGTGGGGTGAAATGCTATTAGCCTGACACTTGAAATACACCCATCATATACATGAAGTTAACGTGTGTGTAGAATGGATAATCCAGGGCACCATATTCTGGTCACTGTGCTACTTCCCAGAACAAGGGCTCTCTCTTAGGAAGTCGTGTGGTGTTAAGACTCTTTCGGGTTTTAAATAAGATGCTTTATGCCCTGTTTATAGAATTGGCAATTTAATTGCTGCAGTAAATGGTTAAATCTTTTGGATGAGCCATGTGCAGAAAGTAGGTTTTAACCCTTGGGTTGCATCCAGATTTAGTCATCCGTAAAACAAACCAGGAATTGGCAACATGACTTTGGGCACCAGTGTGCTTTTCATCAATACCCTACCTGTACCCGTCTCACTTCTGAAAAAATCAGCACATATTCTTGCTGGTGGCTTGGGATTGCTGTCTTGGTCCACTGAGGCCATTATTGTTGGCACTGACTGGAAGTGGCTGGCTAGGTTTCAGGAAGGATTTTTTTCTGCTCCTCCTGCAGATGCTGGAAAATGAATTGAGGACCTTCTGCCTGAAAAGCATGGGCTTCCCACTTCCCCATGGCCTGGGTTTCTGTGGCACTGGAGGTGGCCAGTTAAAGGAGCTGTTTGGTGTGCTGGAACTCAGACCTCCCCCTGCCCCATGCTCTCTTTTGAACAGCTCATCTGTCCTTTGCCTTGCCTCCCTCAGCAACCACTGCATGGTGATTCCCAGGACAGTTTCTCAAATGGCCAAATGCGGCCTCCAGATATGTATGGATTTCATTAAATTCACTTTTTCTGTGTTTTACAGATTGTCAAGCATCTTTCATTCCATTATCTGCTCATGGAAAGAACTGGATTTCTTTTAGTAGAATTTCTTGCACTAATTTGCTCCACTTGCACTGATTCATATTAGTGCTAATTTTTCATTAACTATTCAGCAGGAGCACATTTCTGCAAGTTAATGCAGATCCTTCATCCTGCAGCTCCACAGGTCCATGGAGTCCACACAACTTTGAAAAAGCCAGTTCATTACGGAATCCACAGAACAGAATCACTGAAATCTGAACTCATTTCAATCCATCGCAAATTTCTCTGAAACTCCCAGTGTCCATCACCTCAAAAGGTAGCCTACCCCTGCAGTAGACCCACTGAGTCAATGGAACAAGTTAGGCATTAGTGTTAGCTCAAAACCTTATAATTTCATTAGATCTATCCAAATGACTAATTCTGAACCCAACTCTTGTCATTAAGCCTATCTATTTGTCTAATATACAGATTACTGGTGTGCCAACTCAACATGCAAATAGGCTACCTTGTAAGAACCTGTCCACATTGCAAGGTACATGTGAAAGACTTAGCACAAGCAACATCTATAGTCATGGCCACCAGCAGATCTATGTATCCTGAAGGTACCTGTGACGGCCACAAAGGAACTCTAAAGGCATTTCAGTGAAGTAGAAAGGAGCTTTTTGTACTGCTGCTGATAGTTGCTAGGTGTAATGATGCTTAAAATTATGATTTTAGTTAGATCATATGATTCTCTAAAGAATTCTAGATCTTTGTAACTACACTGATGATTTAGCCTGGCTTAAGCTATTCTAGTGATTCTCCCATTTG
This sequence comes from Varanus komodoensis, assembly GCF_004798865.1. Classification (NCBI taxonomy): domain Eukaryota; kingdom Metazoa; phylum Chordata; class Lepidosauria; order Squamata; family Varanidae; genus Varanus; species Varanus komodoensis. Next base: position 1,861,521 of record NW_025335941.1, on the reverse strand, counting down.
CATATGGTTTCAAAGTATATGAATATCTACAACTGAAATTCTATGACATATTTTATATCAAACCCTCATAACTAATCCTTATTAATACATATGAGAAAGTGTTATTACTATTTGAAAAAGCAAAGGTTCCTGCTGAATTTGAATTGCAAATGTGATTTTTTAATAAGATATTTTGCTACAATCACGGGGGTAGGGGTTGAAATATGGCCTTGAGACCTCCAACAGACATTCACCTTGATCTAGAAATTGATTTTTAAAGGTATCAGGTTGCTGCATATTTATTGTAGTGCTAGGGCACTGGTATTCACTTCTGTAAAATAAGGGTTCAGATCCATAGATTTGACAGAGATATGTGAAGTATCTATTTATGTTACCATCTCAGAAAAGGATGTAAGTTGAAATCCATGTCACTGGGTGTCCTTGGAACAATCAACATTTTCGCTCAACTTAACTCATGTCACAAATAGCTCTGGGAACATAGTGAGACATCCCCAGATATCCTAGAAAGCAGAGTGGGGCACACATGAGATAATTTATAACAAGCAACAACTCATGTGAGATCCTAAGACATCTCCACACTGAAGTTACATTATGGGACTTCATATCTCAAAGTGTGTTTCTGTGTGTGTTGTTACTTCCATGATGCAATATCACCCCCAGAATAACCCATCTATGACTATTCAGAAAGGAGGAACTGAACTATTCATTACCTACACACAACCTGATGTGTCTCAAGATGTTCATAGGGAAGCTTGCTCAGCCATACTGATATAAGCCAGCCGGCACAGCACAGCTATGGGGTATGCATATAGGAAACATTTAAGCTGCCACGGAGCCATTGAGGATGCTGTTGCTAGGATCCCTCTACATTGTGCTTATGCAGCAATGGGTACTTATATAGCTTATTTCACAGACCAGTTCCATGCGGTCTGCATTTTGATGGTCATCTAACCTGCAAATCTGTACTATTTTATTTATTTATTTAAAACATTTTTATGCTGCCCCCATCGCAACGAAGCCTCGGGGTGGCTCACAACAGAAATGAAATACATAAATAAATAACAATATAACAATAAAAAATTTATTTAAAAACCTCCAGTGCATCTTGGCTAAAAATTTAAAATCCTATAAATACAAATAATTTAACAATTAAAATAAGTTTTAAATAAAAAGGTCTTAGCCTGGCACTGAAAAACAAATAACGACGGCACCAGGTGGACCTCTCTGGGGAGCACATTCCATAGATGGGGCGCCACCGCAGAGAAGCCCTCCTCCGGGTACTCACTCTCCTAATATCATTCACAGAGGGTTCCCGGAGAAGGGCATCTGTTGCTGATCTATGCACCACATACATCTACACTGTTTAATAACAGTGAGTTATTTGCACCAAACATAAGCCTATGGTCTGAAGGGTGGTTTTTCCACTGAATTATTTCTATTTTTTTGTCTGCTCAAGATTTTTGAGAGATCTTGGCCAAGAGCTCCTCAATGGACCCCCTCCGTTAGGATATCTACCTTCACAATGCCATCGTCCATGGCTGCTATTACTTCTACTCTCCCTTATTACCACTAGCTTGCTTGACAGGCAGTGAGTTGGCAGATAAGTAGGCAGTACCATGTATTGCTTCACCTTCTCATCACCACCATTGTTTGGGCCTCAGGGAGAAGGCCAACCTGTCAACAAGCAGGCTAAAATGGTGATGCACAGAAGCATGTATGGGGATAGTTGTCAGTGGGCCCCTGCTGGAATGTGGCCCAGCTAATGCCTGACCATGCCCACATTTGCTGCTGGCCTTGCTTCAGCTGTCCAGTTTTTAGTTCTTCTCCCTCAGTTAGCATCAGAGTGTGTGAGTCTACAGTGCAGCCACAGCCTAAGGCTATGGAAAATGAATGGGAAATGGATTTCCTATGGGAAATAAATTTCCCATATATCCCTACTCAAAGGTGAATGATTTTCATTGGTACTGTAGGGTAGGAAGACAACCTTTTAAAACTCATAACACTGTTCCAATCTTCACTGGGCACCATGGCTACAATGAAAAGAAGAAGAAAAGGGGCGGGGGAGGGAGACAGAGAGACAGAGAAAGAGAGACTGAGGAAGTCTCATCTAATATGTAGTTTGACCTTGAGGGTATTACTGCACAGTGAAGCCTGGAGTGTGTTATCAGATTTTCACAGTAATCTTCATGGGCCAGTTGTGGTCTCAAGTGAAGTCAGGTGCTTTGCCCTGGATTCTACCAAGTCGGACAAGTGCCTTCTTGCATAGCATCCTGCAGCTTAACAAAAATGCCTTCATGGGATGTTAATGCTTTCACTGATTAGGTCACAGTAGTTAGAATAACAGATTGGCAAAGGAACATTCTCAGAAGGTTGTGGGCAATGTAATGTTTTCCATTACATGCAAATCACGACTCATCTGTTTGTCTTTTACAGCTTCTTGCAGAGATCCAAATGTTGCTGTTATACTTAAGCCCCCCTTTTGTGAGAGCTCCCGAAAGAAAACACTCCTTTACAATAAATATGATTCAGAATGCATCCAAATTCCTGAGTGACAAATGCATAGGTGCCACAGTGTCTATTCCTCCCACTAACACACACTACAAAAAGCAACAAGAGTCCTTCTATAAGGACTTAACAGTTGCATTTCTGGATCAGACTAAAGGCCAGTTTATTCTAACGAATCTCAGTGGCTCATTTGGCATCTTCTGAGGCATCGTAAAGATGGGGCCTGCTCAGAATGGGGCAGGGGGGAACTCCACTGCCCTGTCCCAGTCCAGAGGTGCACTGTTTTGCTTCTTGCTCAGTTGCTTTTGTTGCACTAGCAGTGAGTGCCATGGAGGTAAAAGAACTAGCAAAGGTGCACGACACTACAAGATGCTGCACTTTATTGGGGTTTTAATGAAGCAGCTGTGTGACCTCTTTCCAGCCTGCTGCCCTGGTCCTCTATGGCTTTTCCTACCTTAACATACTGCACCTGTGTTGGACTACAACTTCCACCATCCTAGCTAGTCTAGGCGGTGATGGGGATTGTAATTCAAGTTAGCTGGAGCACATTGGGTTGAGGAATACCATTTGAGATGTGCTCCAAGCTCTGTGGGAAGCATTTCTCTATGACTAGCCCCCATGTACCTGGGAGACCATTTAAATGACACAGCTTTGTTGGCTGGAGTCAATGGTGTGGGTTTTTCTCTGGCTTTGTACCATACTAATGCATGTAACTCCACCTCCCTCGCTCTCTGCCTCTCAGTATCCATCTGTTTGTCCCTCACTGTCTACTTTATTGTAGAAGCCTATTCATTGTAATAAAATTAATGCATGTGATTTGTTTTGCATCTGTGCATTATTTTATTTTTTATTAAATATTATGGTGTAAATTTGTATATTGCCTACAGCTCTTTTGTCTAAATATGCTCAGGGCTTGTGTGCAATGTTGGATAAACCTGCACGGCTTTCTCCAGCTGTCTTGGCAAAAGTATTACCTGTGGAAGCCAATGAACCATTTATTATACATTACTCTTACCGTGCCCACAGCAAGACCTCTTAAAATGTGGCTGAGGAGAGATTAAGGATATACTTATTAAATTAGGCTGCTGCGGTATTATTGTAAATGAAATTATATCATGCTAAATGATGTGGGTTTGCGTTTCCTTCTTGTACTTGTTAATCTGAAAATAAAAAAGACAGCAGGATACCAGCCATTTGCATTCTAAATTGTTTGCATAAAAGACCAAAAAGAGTTGATATACTACTTCCACAAACCTTTGGAGTTTTGTTCTTACCTTCTCTTTAAGGAGGAAGAATGAGTGAACCGTGCTGGATCACAACACACTCCAACCAGTCTTACACTGGGTATCCAATATCCATATGCTTCTAGGCAGCCTTTCCCCACCCTGGGCCCCTTTGGATGGTTTGGACTGCAGCTTGCTTCATTTTTGACCACTGCCTTCTGGCTGGGCAGTTTGGTGCAAACGTAAGGAGGCAGGGATGGTGTTTACCCCATTCCATGTGTGTTTCAAGGATTGGCCAGCCTCTTTTGTTCTGTCCTCTGTTCACTGTTGGCATTGGATTTCTCCACACATTGGAAAAGTATGTCCATGCTGCAATTTATGTAACTTTTGCTGGGCCATATTTACCCAATTTTAGTTGTGCTTAGTGAGGAGAGGTAGGAGATGTGTAAAACGTGGGCAGATTTTTAGTGGTATATACATGAACATATTACCCAGTAACTATTGCATGAGTGTATGACTAAATTTGTGTACAGTTCCAGAAAAGTAAAAAGAAGCTCTCAGAATCTGTGCAACTCAAAGCATGATGGCTCACTGTGGAATTCATAGAAACCAGCAGCCGTTCTGCTGTGTGGCATGCTGGTTAGATAGTTGAACTGGGACTTGGGGGATCCAGATTCTAGTTCCCATTTAGCTTTGAAGCTCACTGGATGAGTTTGGGCCAGTTACGGACTCCCAGCCCAATCCACCTCAGGAGTTGTTGCTGTTATCCAAAGCATAAAATGGAAAGGAAATTCTTATAAGCTATCCTGGATTCCTTGGATTAGGGAGAAAGTAGGGTTGTACATGGAATTACTGGAATGCATGTTCTAGGTTCTTATATGGAGCACCCTGGTTTGGGGAGGCCTTCTTTGTTACGCTGATTATTCCTTAGTATGGCTTGTTTTGGGGGTTGATCCAATGCATTATGCCCCCTAAAGCTACCAAAGCTGCTACTACTGTCTTGCACCCCTTTCTGGCTACCTGACAGCTGCGAGAGCTAGTCTAAATTTTCTTGAGAGTTTGGCCAGTTTTTATAAGCATTTGGAGAAACTCCACAGACCCAACATTCTCAGTGAGGGCAAGCAGCAGTGCATGACAGAAGCTTGCTCCTCAGCTGTTAATTCTGCAACAAATGGGACCATGGGAGAGCTGTATCCGGGGCTCACCAGCACCTGCTAATGCTGGTGAGGTGGCAATGATGGACTGGGGGAGAGTACTGCAATGTAACACTTCTCTGGCTGTGCCACCTCATGCCAGTGCAGGAACCCATGGAATGGTGCATTTCACCATTTTAGTTGCCAAGAGATTGGATGAAATCAATCCAGAACTTTCCCTAGAAGCAAAAATGACAAAACTGAGCCTGTCAGACCAGCCACATCATGAGAAGGCAAGACTCACTGGAGAAGGCAATCAGGTTAGGGAAAGCAGTAGGCAGAAGATGAAAGGCAATACTGAATATGAGATAGATTGAATTGGTAAAGGAAGCCATGTCCTCCCACTTGGAAGAACTGAATGGGGCTGTCAAGGACAGAACATTTGGAGGGCTTTCATTCATAGGGTTGCCATAAGTCAGAAACAATGGCACATAACAACAAAAGATTATGTGTTGGCCAATGAGTCTTTCTCCTTATGTTCCTTTGGCAGCTTTGTGCTGCTTTGAATGATCTGCTTCTGAGATATATTAATTTACACATCTAGAGCTAGATATAAAATTAATTTTAATATCTAGGTATAGATAGTATATTTATTATTTTTATATCAATAATAATTGTATTTCCTCTCAAAGAAGGTTCCATGTGACAGTGAAGTATAACTGCTGTATTTATAGCAATGTATTTGATCTTAGTGCAATAATATTAATGGCAACTCTGAAGTAAGTCCCATTGAATTCAGCATGATTTACTCCCAGGTGAGTAGTAAATTGCAGCTTTAGTTTTCCTTTCTAGTACTTATTCTCATTCTGTAAAGTGAATTAGACAAGTTCTGTGCTCAGATAACAGTAAAGGAAGCTAAATGTAAGGTCGTAATACATCTGTTACAGTATTTTCATGAAATTAAGCACTTCAAAAATTAACAGACTAAATCCTAGTCTAATATACATTGCTCAATATTGTTAACCCCTTTGCTGCCCTCTAATCTCACTAGAAGTGGTCGCATCCAGCTATGTCCTCCTGCCAGGGGAATGCAACCATCAGTCCAATCAAATTACCTGTCACAAGCAGGTCCCTCTTTCTCTCTTTTCCTCTCCAGCAGACTTAGAAGCAAAATCCTTTTATTACAGCTTAACTAGTTGCAGTACAGGAAAAACCAAAGTAGCATTCCCCTTGAGATGTGGGCGAAGCATCTATCCGTGTAAAGAGTCGAATCCCAACTGAAACTTCCCCTCCTTCCTTCTCTTTCAGAAGCAATCCTGTGTCCATTTTCATGGTGGCTTTGGCTGCTTGAGGGCCAGATGGTGGGAACTCTGGACACTTGATAATTGGTCCCCTTGCTTTGGCTGTTGTCTCCTCCCATGGTCACGGAACTGTCCCTCCTTCTCCCCACCTAGCTCTGAAATGTTCTCATTCTTTTACAAGGTGAGCTGGTTCTCATGCTCTATCTAAGAATCTTCCCTAGGCAACTATAAAGTCCTCTGCCTCCTCCTAAGAACCAGGCAAATTTATCTGTGCAGACTGTAACACGTGAGAGCTGGGTTCCCTCTCTACACAAGCTCTTTCCCCACTGCCCACTGTACAACTTCCAAATCTGCTTTCAAGAGTTGGATAGTCCTCCATAACATGTCTGGGTGTGTGCAGAGCTCCAGATGGGAGTGCAGGAAAGAAAATTCCTCTCATATAATACTGATCTTAGCCCCTACAGTTTTCCATAGCCTTTTCAACATGTGACTGCACTTCTTTTGTATGTTTCCATTTATTTGTCACCAAAACCAGAGCATGGATAATCAAGTTACCAGTCAATTACCAGGAATTATATCTTCAGTGTATCCACATAAGAAACTTTAATGAGGGGGGGCACAGGTACTAATAAATTCCATCCTCCCCCAGCCTATCTTTTTGTAAATCTGCACCACAGATGAAAATTATGAGCCCTGGAAGAGTCACACCATTGTCTGATGAGTTTTACTTACTATTAATAGGATCATATACAAAGTATAAAAATCTTTGATGTGTTTTCTTCTTAAAGTTGTAGAACTAAAGAAGTTCAGGTTCATTCATATTACCCTTTGCAGGAGTTTTTCTTATTTGTTTTTGGGCCTCAAATTCCTTTCTCCTTGGCTAAGGCTTACCTTATTGCAACTGTCCATTTTGTTTTCCAGGACATGTGACCTGTTCTAATAAGAAAATGCTTATCTCAACCTTACAAACTGATCCTGTGCTTTCAAAACATGTCTGCTTGACAGATATTGGATGCCTACTTCAGCAGAGTGGGCTTAGTAATGCCAGTGGTATGTGCAGCCAATTATGTGCAGTGTCAGAAGTAGATAAGCCCCAGCTAGGTTGCACATCATTCCTGTGCATTCATGGCTTTTGAGGCATACTCTAGAGGAGTGACATATGAACAAAACTGAACACTGAGGTTAATAGAGAAGCGCCAGTCCTAGAAAAGTGCTCTGAAGGAATAATAATCTAGGATTGCCTGAGTTGTGGTAGTGTAGCAGAACAATAGGTTTTGTTTGCTGAGCCTCTCCCTGCCACCACCGAAAAGTGGTAGTGCCTTCTGATTGGAAAAAAATATAATGTAAAAACTCAAAAGTGATGATGAAAGAAGAGATGCAGAAATGAAATGAAAGGAAAAAACGCCCCCAAATAACTCAACTTAGCTGATGAAGACATCAGAGTAAATTACAAGGAACTGAAGGGCTATCAAGTGGAATGATCATTATATTCTCATATTTTATTGTTATATGTTAGTGTTGAAGTTGTTGCCATGTTTGCTATTTTCATTGCTTTGCTGGCAGTAATATACAACTCTGTGAAAAATAAATAAAATAAAAAGAGGGCAAGAGGAATTTATAAAAAATACAAAGTCTACTGGCTAGACCAGCAGGAAACCATTGGAATAGGGGTGAGAAAACACAAGAGAAAAAAAATGCCAATAAATTATGTATTAGATGTTGTCTTTATTAACTAAATAATTTATCTGATGAACAATATCCAGCTATCTACAGTGGTAGGAATGAACAGTGAATAAAAAGAGCAGAATCAATTAATTTTCTGAGAAAAAGGTCAAAATATTCTCTCACCTCTCATCAAACTCTACTCAAAATCAACATCTTTCAACAAGCATTGTGGATTAAGCTCCACATGTGATCAAGAAGAAAGTCTGACATACCTAGAGGGTGTCGGGTTAGTGGGGAGGGAGGGACTGCCACAGGATCTGTAGACCTCTCAACTATTCAAGCATTCAAACCAGGATTAAAACCAGCATGGGAAGAGAGGAAGTACTCCATTACTACCCTTCTGTCTTGTCACATTTGCCACTCCCTATGTGTGGAAGGTGGCTGTCTGAAGACAAGAGTTTGTCTAGGGAGACTCTTAGCATGATTGATAATGCTGGGGAATCAAGGTTCTTGATCAGATGGAAGGACACTTCTCTCCAAAGTCCTACTTTCTACAACTAAAAGTTGAGGAGAGGGGAAGGAATGGAGCACTTCCTTCCCATAATCTTTATTTTAATCCCTGTTTGAATACCTGGATAGTCTCTCCTTGGCTGTCAAATGGCTCCTTGAACTTCAGTAAGACATTCCACATCATTCCTTCAAAGGAGCAACAGTCATGATTAGGTAACAGTCACAAAACAGAGAGCTGTTACTGAGCTGCCAAGGGTTCTTTATTGTGACATAATCCAGTATCCAATGGAGTCATTGTCTGAAGGACCCATCCCACCAATTCTCTTGTACAAACATGATCTGTTACACAACAGAGATTTAATGCTTCTTGTAGGAAGCTCCCAATCAAGTGGAATTAATACTAATTTCTGGATGGTGACAGGTTAGCATAGCTCACATACATGCTTTGCTGACCTGACCCATTCTAGAAACAAGCATTTCCATTCATTTCTAGTTGTTCCTGGAGTCACTAAATCTCTATAGTACAAGTGGTGGGTCTTGCCTGAGGGGCTGAATTGGAAGGGCTGCAATGGAATCAATGGGAGCACTTTGCCCCATTAGATACTGCCCATTATAAAGTTGGCAAAATGCTCTTGCTCATTTACTGTGAAGCATCGAACTAGTAGAAACTCACTGTTTCTATTAGTAAACCTGCCATCATTTCTATCTGTGAGCATGGAACTAAGCAATTTTGTACCTGTTCCACTTTAGTTAGGATGATCTCTTGCATTTGACTGTCTGGAGAAAGTTGATATGTCACCATATTATAATAAAAGTAAATGGTGATTGGATCCCTGATCCAACACATCACAGGCATGTCTTTCTTTGTGATTGGTTGGGCTATTATGCTTTATCTGAAACTTGTGTATTAACTAGGTAAATAATTAAGAAGATGCAGTTGATACATAATGGGATGCATGATTGTGAGTAAAAGTGAACTTGGGAATTTTTCTGTCTCCAATTTACCATGTAGGAAACAAGGTTGCCATTTAATCTCTTTATATGTGGAAAAAGCGAGACCAGTGGACTCACCATGGTGAATGAATTGATTTTGTGCAAAAGCATGTAACTAGGAGAGTTTGCAGCAAGAACATTGTCCTCTAATAGTCCTGTTTCTGCCTAATTGCACATAATAACCTGCAAGAAAAAAAAATCACTGTTACTGTTGTATAACTGTGTTGTTTCATTATGTTTTGGAAGCCTTAATGAAGGACAGTATACTAGACGGTCCCAATTCTATGATGACATAAGTGACAATAACAGTAAAACACCAAACTCTTTTGTATAATGGGGGAAGATCAACACAGCCAAGAGGTTATTTGTTCTGTACAATTGGATGTCTTCTCTGTTGGAGGCTTTCAGCAGAGATGGGCAAACAAGCAATGTTTGATATCACCAGTCATCTTCTTGCTTGTCTTGTGACTAATTCCCAACCTCAGTTGCTATCGCTATTTGTTCTGTGCAAAAGGAAAAGTTGTACAGATTGGGCGACAAGTGAGTGGAAGATATGTACGAATTTCCTTCACACACTAAAGTGGGACTGATTCAGTCTACTGAGAAAATGTATGCAAAATAGAAAATATATATAAATTGAACTGGGAATAAGGAATAAATGTAAGCACATGTTTGATGATTTGCAAATACTTTCGGTGGACAAATGCTCATGCTTGGAGCTTCTTAGGGGGCATCCTTGCATGCTTTTTGCAATATAATGGCAATATTCCAGTTTCACTTTAGCTTCCTTACTTACCATAGTAGTTTACTGTGTTGCCATCTCTCATGTCTTTCCACAGTAAATGTACTCTCAAATGCAAGTGTATGAATAGCTGCTGTGTATTGCACTTGACACCTTTCAGATCTAGGAACCTGAACAACACAGTGTGGTATTCCCCGTTAAAGCATTTTTATGCTTCTGTCTAAATTGCTTCCTTCTAGTTGTTAAGCTACTTGGAAATATTGGCAACACTTACACACTTCCCTGGGACCCTATGAATGCTGAACAGCTTTTGAGCCTAGAGATCAATAAATGAGCAGAAATGGTGTGCCTGACCATTAGCAGTGCTTTCCTTACCAGACGATGAAAAATAGTGTCTGCAAAATGTGATCATTATCATTCAATAGTCCCAGAAAGTCTACATTCCCAGAGACAGAATCACTACTATAGAATCTATAAACAGCTGTATGCCTTTCAGCTTTACTGCTTTCTTTAATTTCTTTCATGCTTCTTTACCCTAAAGTGTAACTAATTTCAGAGATATGAATTGAAATAGCCAATTCTATATACCATATATTATCCAGGGTCTTTCAATGGGGGACTTTCACAGACTTGCAGACCATCCCTAGGAAAACTTAATCACACATGCTTCTGGCTTGCTTCCATGGATTTCTGCAGAACTCTGCACTGCTGAATCTGCAGCGTCTGCCACTATGCATGCTGTAAGGCCACTTGGACAGCTGTAGCTTTAGAGAAATGGCTTCAGGGCAAGAGAAGACAGTAGGGTAATAGTGACTTGACTCATTAAAGCGAGTGCTAAAGATAATCCTGAGATATCCTACTGCTAAGTGGCTGCTTTATATTCTGCCGGCTTTCTCTGCTTATTGTTATGCTTACCCCAAATACTCTGAGTGCTAAGACATTCCAAGGATGCAACACTTACTGAGGTTTGATTTGCCTTTGAAGGAGGTCATTGGAAGGGTCTTGGTAATCTGCAATATTTGCATCCACTTACAAATATTCGGGTTGGATATTGTGGAGGCACAACTTAAACTGGGCTTCTCCAATTTGATGCCCTCCAGAAGATTTGGATTACAAATTTACTGGCTAATGATATTCTACTGGCCAATGATATCCGAAACCTCTGAAGAGCACCAGGTGGGAAAAGGCTTGAGTAAGCACTTCAACAGATAGCCAAGGTCCACTGATCTCGAGAAAGACTGCCAGTCCCCTAGGATGCCTACGGAGCCCCAAATCAGTCCACTATCTCTGTCGTCATCTCATTCAAGTGGCAATTTATTGTTCTTTTTGCACACAGATGCCCAGTTCCCCTAGCTAGAAAGAAAAGAATTCCAGATGAGGCATTTCTTTTGACCATCACCATACCCAGCTATGATCCCTTGGTGTCTCATCACTAGGACATCAGGGTCATCAATAGTGTTTTGTCAAGTCTAAGAGGCTGGCAAGGAATTTATTCAGGGCAGCTCAGATTGGTAGTCCCAGTTAAGAAATGCGATAGGAAATTTATTTATTTATTTATTTATTTATTTATTTATTTATTAAAAACATTTCTATGTCACCCCCATTTCAACAAAGCCTCAGGGCAGCTCACAACATTCATAAAAAGATACAATTAATAATTTAAAAACTGGTACCATCTTGGCTATATATATTAAAATCTATAAATACAATAATAATAAATTAACAGTTAAAATAACTTTTAAATAAAAAGGTCTTCGCCTGGCGCCGAAAAGCAAATAATGACGACGCCAGGCGGACCTCTCTGGGGAGCGCATTCCAAATTCACAATGCAATTGAGTTAAAATTTAAAATTATAGGCCTATTTGCACCATCACCATCAGAAAGGTATTGCTTGCACTTTCTCCAAATAATCTTCCCTCAAAAGAACACTTTGTAGAAAGTTATTAGGAATCATGGAATATTCTTCTCTTCTAGCTTGTTTTACATGTTCCATCTGCCATTCCTGAATTCTGCTTTGTTCATGAGGTAGGCTGGGCTGAGAGCCTGGGCCTAAAGTCACCCAGTTGGCTCCATGGCTAAGCAGGGACTAAAATCTAGGTTGCCTGAGTTCCAGTCCCATGCTGCTAACCACTATATCGCACTAGTTGTTCTTGTACACTGCATGCTCACTGGCTCTATTAAGGGACGGGAGCCCAACAGGAAGAAGTTCACCTCACAAAGCAAACTGTAGCCCTCTTACATCCCTTCTCCCCCCATGTGATTACAGTCCTTGCCATTGTACTGCCTGTGTGCCAGCCTTACCGCCCACTCTCCGTGCGCTATGGCTGAAGGGCTGAAAAGACTGACAACATGATTTAGAATCCTTCATGATCAGGTTTCGAAATCATGTAGGGGCTGATGAACATACTGCCAGGCTCCCCACTTCAAATCATCTGCCCCAAGGTAAGGGTGTGGGGGCAATAGGTACAGCCCTCTTTCTCCATGAAGTTGCAATTGTGTGGAGAGCAATGACTGAAGGGGCTTGCAAGGAGGTCTGGGAGAGGGGCTGTGGGCTCACCATGCCTCACATGTGTATCCACACCACATTCTACACATGTGTAGAATTCTACCTTTTCACCAAATGGTGCTCAAAGCAGCTAACAGCAATAAGAAATAAAGTACATGATAACAAGCAAAAGCATAATATCAGGGCAGACAAAACACACTGATAAAGCCAATAAGAATGCTGAAAGTATAAACAAATATTTGCCTGCCACTAAAAGCTCACTGCGGAAGGGGCTTGGCAGGCCTCCTTTGGCAAGGCATCCTACCTCAAGGGAGCAGCCAAACCTGGCCTCTACCAAGGATCCTAGGACTAAGATAAGCTGCATGGGGGATTGTTTTAAAAATAAAGTCCCCAGCTTGTTCATGGTTGTGAGCTTTGTAGGCTTCAACCAGCACTTTGAATTAAACTCAGAAACAGCTTTAACACAGATCTGCCTCCACACAAATGGGACAGGTATTCTTTTAAAAGTAGGAATGGCAACCTGAGGCTACTAGATCACATCTGGCCCTACCTGGGGTGCCCCTTTCCCTGGTCCCACCCTTTTCATCTGATCATTTGGCAGTTTCCTGGTTTGCAGCTCTCTGTTCCATATTCTAAAAGACTGAAATGCTTCCTCTCAGAGTTAAAGATGAGTAAGCACATTAAGTTAAAATATGCTGGCATTTTTGCCACTTCCTCTTGATCTCACTAGAATAAGACCCCAAAGAGTTTCTCCAAAATCTCTTTCAGCTCTCAGGCTGAAAGAAATTTAGCATCCCTGATTTCAACAGATGACTCCTTAGGGGTGCTCAAATCAGCAAAACTTGCATTTCCAATGTTCTCTGAATTCCATCTCAGAGCTTCTTCTCACTTGAGTCTGTATCCCACAGCAATAATGTTTTTCTTTTACGTAAAAACCTGTCAGTATTTTCATGCAGATTCCCCAAGGCATCAATTGTGTGCATTTCAAAGGTATGCTTTCTTGTTCCATTAAGTGAAGTGTGTGTGTGCATTTTTCCAAAAGTGCACATTTTTGACATTTTTCATATGCATGCATACTGTTGAACGCATACGTTTTTGGCTTGGGAATCACATTGTAAGCTCAAGAATGCATGGACTGTGGCTGGAGATTGCATCTTGAATTTATGTTTGGTCTGGAAGGTAGAAACTGGTTAAAATTTGGATAAAACATGAACTGAAATGCATTCTCATTCATCTGTAAGAGCCTTCCATTGTCACATCTAATTTAGTTCTAAGGTGATTTAATTGTGTCTACTTCTGTCCAAACCTACTGGAGTCCAAAGTAGTTTGCACTAGACAAATTACTCACCCTTTCTTTAGCTGAACCTTCCTGTTTGTCCAGGAGGGAGTATGACCCACTTCTGTGACACATGTTTAAACTATTAGCTGGAAGTCAAGATCTGGGCAGAATATACTAAGTGGTTTATCCGCAAATGAGGAAAAAACACATTGATCCAAATTGTGGGATACCCTCTATCTGAATCTTTGCCAGCCAAAACCATTGTTTGCTGGTCTCCTTAATTCGGACATATGTTCAGGTTCTGTTTTAATTCCAACTGCTGTTAAATTATTGACAACTTTGCAGAGATGTTTCTTTTAAAAAGAAATGGTGAAAGTAAGACAAACTGGAAAGCATCCACCACAGATCTTCAGCCAGTTCTTGAGCTGAAGAGATCTAACTTCCAAATTCTCAGAAGGCATTTTTAAAGGCAATTGAGGGGGCCTGAAGAAGGTCCCTAAAAATATCAGGGCCAAAACATGTCATGCTTTGTTGAAAATAAAATAATATTTTCTGTAATCTTGAAATAAGGTTGCATCCTGCAGATCTTAAATAGAATTACCTTTAAAGCTACCTGCTGTTCTGTTACCTTTTAGCAGAGTAAACCTACAGCACTCTTCACGCTGAATGGAGAAATATTGTTTAATCAGCAGAGATGTTTGTAACAAGATTGTTGCAAAACTTTCATCTGATGTTGCCAATCAGTGAATTGCAATGTTGTAGTTTTGGAAGGAAGATCTGTTTTTTTGAGCTCTGATGATGCGCATTTTGAATGCCTATTTGTGTATCGTTTCACAAACAGTGCCTGCTTAGTTGTCTCCATGAATGGCAGGCTTTGAGAGATTACTCTTGCTCCTTTCCTGTTTTGCTATGATTCATCACTCAAATCTGCTGCTACCAAAATTAAGGATTGACAGCCAACATGGTGGAACTGTTTGTGTTATGCTTTATTTACCAAGAATACATAATCTCCAAAGACAGCAGCCTCTCAAGGCTTCTTATGGAAAATCCACCCTAAAATAGATTTGTGCATATAATTTTATATAGCAAACTGCAATTGTTTATGAAATGACAGATTGGCTGTCTCTTTGGGTGAATTCTGACAATTGCTTTTTTGTTCCAGGGTGAGAGTTGGAATAGCCATGGTAGAGCAAATATATTGCAGTAAATAACCAACCATCTCATGACACTTAAAGGTTAACTCATTTATGTGGCATAAGCTTTTAGGGAATAGACAAAATTTATAAGAAGCATGACATGTTATCCTTCATATATAATGATGGTAAGAGATCAGGCAACAAAAGATTATGTCTTGCTAAATTTGTCTGGGCATGGGACTCTTATTTGCTTTTTTGGAGTTACTCCTTGACACACAGTCTTTGTTTGTTTATCATTTTTAAGCAATGTACTTCAGATAAGCAAGGTAAACCTGCAAGCCATGCAACTATTACAACAAAGTCAAATTGAAAATTTCCCCTACTGTTTGCAAAAGGTCATCTTCAAAGGAAGGCAAATATGTAAATGCTGCAGAGAATCAGTTTGCAATTTATAAGGTGTATGTGTGGGAACCGAAGACCAATATTAACTGCTGTACCTTAAAATCCCAGTGTTGTCATCCGTATCGGTTGTGGCCTGGGAGCAGAGCAACCCAGTGACAGAAACATGTTTCATGTGTGGACACTGCCCCCGTTTATCTCAGAAAATGTCTATATGCTATTTTCATTTCCTAAAAAATACTGACGGGTTCACTGGATAAAGACATATAAAGACATAGGATCAAATAATCAATAAAGCAATAAAATTCCCATCAAAGAAATAGGGGAAGCCAGCCGACAGGCCATCCACTTTAGGCATCAGCAGAAACACTCCACATTAGGAGCCCAGCTAATCACAGTGGGGAGATCATGCCACATGGTTGAAGGAGCAGCATCTCAAACCGCCTTCTATGCACTATCATCAAATGAATATCAGTCAGTTGCAGTGTCTTGATGTGGCTCGTAGTGGTAAAATGCCCTACATAGTAGTGACAAAGTGCCATGCAAGTGGTTTTCATAGAATCATAGAATAATACAGAATTATAGAATAATAATAATAATAATTCTGGTTGGAAGGGCCCAGAAGGCTACTGGGTTCAACCCCTGTTTCGAAGTGGTGGGAGAAAGTACAGAATTTTAAGTAGGGCCATGCATTCTAAGGGCCATCAGAGCAAATTGGGCTTAGGATCATTAAAGTGAAATGCTGTTTTTAAGAGGCAAATAGAAGAGGCATGAGTAACTGCCTTCCTTTTTCTAACGATAGCAGAATGAGTCTCCTGAGCTAAAATGCCCCCTCTTCCTGAATGCAATGCTTTGTGAAAAGGAAAAGAAAAGAAAGGAAAGGAAAGGAAAGGAAAGGGAGCATAAAAGCTGCTATGACAGAATTCTGACCAACTCTGTTACCACAGTTCTTTCCCAGAATGCTGGTGAAGAAAAGGAGGTGTGCTGTATCTCATCCATTTTTGGAGCGTCTGTCAAAATGTCTCCACATTTTTCAGGGCTTATTTCTGGCAGTGGCAGCTATTCCTCCCCCTTTTAAATAAATGTATTCCTAGAGAATTAGAGATCTTCCTGGCAAATGGAGTTTCCTGTAAATACTTCCTTTCCCCAGCATGTATCATTTTGAAGGGAATTCAGCAAAATGGCAACCAGTAAGAGGCTGGTATTTTCCTCCAAGAAATCTCAGAGTGATGAGACATTGCATGTTCTCTAATTTCAGAGACAAAGTTAGAGAAATTTCTAAATAGGGAAGCAGTGACTTGGACTCTATTTCCTTCCAATTTTACTTTCTAAGGCAATAACCTCTAGAGAGTAAACTCGAAGGATTAAACTGAGTCCTGAAAAAGGGCTGTGTTGTAAATGCATCAGAAACATCGAAATCTGCATATCTATGCTTGTGTAGTAAGAAGCAGGTCCCACTGAGTTCAATTACTGCCAAGGATGTGTGTTTAGCAGAGGAAGGGGCTTCTGGCAGGTGTACACGTGTGTGTGAAGCCACACTGTTCCACTGGAACATGGCAAATGCTGCACCCCACCAAAACCAATGCCACGTTTGCTGTACAGTGATTTACAAGAAAGGGTCATTGTGTTGTAGTGGTTGAGAGTGGACTGGACCTCTGGGTTCTAGTCCCCATTCAGTCATGGTACTCACTGGGTGACTTCGGGCCAGTCACAGACTCTCAACCCAACCTATCTCACAGGGTAATTATTGTAAAGATAAAGATTGAGAAGGGGGAGAGGAGAATGATGTAAGTGGCCTTGAGTTCCTTGAAAGAAAAAAAGATGGGAGAAACACACACACACACACACACACACAATAAGAAACAAGGAATGCAAGGAGCACATGTCTTGTTGCATCCACTGACATGAGGAAGGTAAGTGTACCATGTGGGTAAAGAAAATACAAAAGGCAGCTTGGGAGTGATATCCAGATGTGTAGGACTACATTCCCCATCTTCTGCAGCCAGATTGCCCCATGACAAGGATGATGGGAGTTGTAGTACAGACATCTGGAGAACACCCATTTGGAGAAGGCTACGTTCCAGAATGCTACCATAACAGAAGCTTATCAAGAAGAGCTGGGCTTTGGGGAACGAAGAGCAATTCCACCCTCTGCTGGAGAAACAACTGCCTGCTTGTTGAAGTCAGTGTGGTCTTCCGTGATTGCAATAAAAATGGGAACCGAGACCTGCCTCAGCACGAGTTTCCTTGAACAGCTGTCTTTGTGTTCAGGGAAAACAGCAGAAGGTCACACACGGAATTGCTACCTACTTAATTTACAGTTTGTTAACTGAAACCTTCACATGGGATTGTTCTTTTGACAATTCCCACATTGGCAGGGAGGGAATTCATCTGCAAAATTTAAGGGAAGGATGGCCTTCCTGCTGTTAAATCCAGTTTCCCATCATGCACAGCATTAAAACACTTCACACTTCACATAGAAACAGCACAGCAAGCTGGTAAATTACATAGCACACCACTGAGAGTTCAGAAAGTTTTAAGCTGCAAAACATGCATCCCAATGACCAGGACTCTTGTGGCCTTTGGAACAGACCATAGCCAAATAAGCTTAGGGTAGGAGTCTGAATTTAACAGGTTTCTGATACAATCTCCTGTTTTTGTTTTGTTTAAAAGGGGAAAAACCTGTTTTTATCAGGTTCAGTACTTCATGCTAACTGTTTAAGCTGCTTTAATTTTTGTGTGAGTGTCAAAGGTTTTATATTCTGTTTTTATTTTTTTTTTTATTTGTAGCTTGTAATTTTTTGTGAATCATCCAAAAATGAGATTAGGAGATCCACTTCCATAATTACAGTTGATCCAGCATAAGTCTGGATCTAATGCTTCCTCTTTTGAAAGATCTAAGAGAAGGTAATAAAAATTTTCAAAGTCAGGCATTATGAAGTGCGAAAATTTACAGAAGGAGTAGATCCCCAAAGTGGCTACCAAAATCAAGGTAAAGGATATTTCTGAGTGGGACTACAAAATCAATCTTTCTTTCTTTCTTTCTTTCTTTCCTTCCTTCCTTCCTTCCTTCCTTCCTTCCTTCCTTCCTTCCTTCCTTCTCAGTTTTTCATTATTTCTGTCATGATGATGATGATAATTTGGAAGAGTTGATATGCTTGGTCAGAATAGCAGAATACAGATATGTAGAATGCCCACCTTCCAAAGCGCCTTCAGACTCAGGGCTTTTGTCAAAATGTTGACTGATGAGTGAAAACAGATGTACATATATCTCTGTGTTATGGGATGAGAGATTGTTTTACCTCCAAGATCCATTAACGGTAATATTTATAAATGCCCTTAGATATTTCACAGTGGAGATGCTGCAGTTGTAGAATGTAGATTTTCCATAGTAATTACCTCTCTCTCTGTGAGAATTTCTATACTTCATTCTGATAGATCAAACATATTTTAAACCATTACTGCGTACATCACACATATGCTCTGCTTAATCTAAATATTGGGTACTGGTTGAAATTACATCATCATTTGAGAACCAAATCAAAGCATATTTGTGGGCATGATCTGTCTGCAGAGAATGACATGCTTGAGGCATAAAGGGCCAAAGTTAACATTATGTTGAAAGATGCAGCCTGCAGTTGAAATGGATTGCTATTTGCCATTATAGATTGCAGGTGGAAGGGTAATCCAGACCAGGACCACAGCAGTGGGAGAAAGGATAAAACTCTACCCAGCATGCTAGGGCCCCAATCCATACCTACTATACTTAAGCTAGGCTTAAATTGCACTAGTGATGGATGACTGAGTAAAACAAGAAGCAAAGGCATAGCTGTTTGCTATGCACTTGACATAATTATTGCTTTGGTCCAACGAAAGATGACTATTAAGATCATTTCTGCCTATCAATCTGTTCTGGTTCTGCAGAAGAATACCTGTGCATCCCCCATTCCTCCAGCAAGTCTAAAAGTTCTACTGATGAACCTTTAAGAGTGATGAAGTTCTGCCAAATAGAACTGCTTTGCAATGGAGCTGAAAAGTAACAGTCACCCTATGTCTTTCTATTCCTTTAAAATTAACTGATAGGGATGGAGAGATATTAGTTTGATTTGGCGGTGGCGCCTAAGTTATGGAATGTGCTCCCAAGAGAGGTCCACCTGGCGCCGTCGTTATTTGTTTTTCGGCGCCAGGCGAAGACCTTTTTATTTAAGTGGCATTTTAACTGTTAATATTATTGGATTTTATCTGGCCAGGGTGGCTTATTTTATATTGTATTCTTGTATTTTTAATTTAATGTTTATATTTTTAATTTAATATTATAATTATTTTAATTTATTGTTGTAAGCCGCCCCAAGGCTTCGGCGAATGGGGCGGCATAAAAATGTTTTAATAAATAAAATAAATAAAAATATCCTATGTCTGACCATATTGGATAGGACTTGTGGCCATTGTGGTCCAAACATTAGTACCAGGATGTTGACCCCTGTAACAGAGCCAGTAACCTGAAACTCAATCTGATGTGTTGTTAGTGAATGGTGAATCTGTTTAGATGCAGAGTTCTCAACCTGCTCTGGATGAGGTGGCAGTCTCCCTGAAGAAGCACATTCGTCGTTTAGGTGTCATCTTTGATGTTTGAGGCTCAGCTGCCTTCAGTGGCTTGGAGGACCTTTCAGCAAGTTCAGCTGGTGGCTCATTTATGTTCCCATCTCAACAGGAATAATCTGGTTGCAGTAATCTATGCTCTAGTAGCCTCCAGCTTAGACTACCATGATGAACTCTACATGAGGATGCCTTTGAAGACTGTTCAGAAGCTTCAGCTTATGCCAAATGTAGCAGATGGATTAGTAACTGGGACCAGAAGTTCTGACTTATGAGTAATCCCAGCCTACTTGCACTGGCTGTCTGTCTGCTTTCAAGCTTGAGTCAATGTGCTGGCCTTAACCTACACAGTTGGGATGTCTCTTTGGACCTGAATCTTCCTGGACACTATGATCTACATGTGATTTTTTCTCCATGATTTCCTCCAAGGGAGGCTCAGAGCTTGACAAGGCTTTCTCAGAGGTACTCTCCACTTATGGAATGATCTCTCTGCTATGTAAGCTTCACCTGGCACCAACATTGTTAGCATTTAAGGGCAGCTTAAGACTTCCCTCTCTTTCCAGGCATTTGATGTCATGTGATGGGATGTGTCAGCTGTTTTAATAGTTATAGAGTTTGATTTTTAAATTGAAATTGTTTTAGCTGGTTAAAATCCTCTACATTTGTATTTTGACATTTAATACTACATTTTATTGTCACTGTATCTTATGCTATATTTTATTAGTTTTATCCATGTTTTGTGCTTTGTAAATTGCTAGAGCTTTGGCTATTGGGTGACATAGAAAAGAAATAATAGTAGGCCATGTATGAACACGTGTCCTTGGCAAAAAACCAAAGTCCAAATGGTGCAAAATTAATTATTTTCCCCAAAGAGTCTAGACAATCAATCCCTTTTTCTTATCTAATTTTTCTGATGCATTCGGGAAGTTTTCTTAAAGTTCAGATTTATGATAATACCAAAAGATGGGGAGGGGGAAGGGTCAAGAAAGGCAATTTCCAAAGTGCATCCAGGGTTGCACCCAGATCTATGCATGCTCAGCTGCACTGGGGGATACTTATTTCCCCATCTCTTCTCCACTCTCCTGATGGTGTCAGAGAGGGCTATGCTGACTGTGGTGAGTTGTGGTGCAAGGAAAGGGGATCCCTGAAAACTGGCCAAAGGCGCCTCTCTGTCGATAGAAAGCAGATCCAATAATTAGTCTCTGTTTGCACGTGGAAGCAAGTTGCAGGATGGACCATGCACACCATGCATCTTCTGTTGCCAAATCCAGGCCAGAGCTGCAAATGAACAGCCCCTTTCAATACAGCATGCATTGAATGTTTGCCTGCTTTTAAAAACAGCCACCACCAGATCCTCATTCATGCGGGGCAGGAGGCTTGCTTCCATCCTCTGCTCTCATTTCCTCACTAAGCAGCTTGCCAAAGGGATTTCAGCTTATTAGCAAAAGGCGCTTCCCCATGCACTGTGTTGGACTGGAGCCAGTCTCTTTTGCTTTATGGAAATCAATTTATGTACAGAGATACTCGTAGCTTGTGCTTTGGGATTCCTAACAGTTAGCTGGATTGATCTGGAATGTTCAGGCTTTGTTCAGTGCACCTCCCATCACTGACACTGCTCCCTGCCATGGGGCAGGAGAATTTCAGTGGTGCAGAGAACTTAGGGAGGGTGCCTGGAGGAAGATTGTGAGTTTAAGGAAGCCAGCACTGTAATGACAATGTATCTTCCCCCAGGTCCATCAGCCCTGTTTCACCACAGCTTCTTTGTGTTTAGATTCACTATAATAGTACATAGAATTCTACTACTATTCCCACTATTTCTTTATACATCTGCTATTCATTTACCTTACTAAAGGAATAGAAGAACATTTCAACAAAAACATTTCCTTATTAGATCTATAAGCTTATTTTTAGGGAAAAGAATTTCACAAAAATTCTACTGGAATCACCAACAGGATTCCATCAGCATTACTGCATTTCATTTTAAAAAGTTGACCGGCCTTTTGAGGCTGAATAATAATAAGCAGCCAAAGGGATGGACAGAGAGAGGAGGACACTGCCATCCAAATATGAGCTACCATACAGGTGAATTGGCTGGGCTACAGTCAGCCATGAAAGTCAGTTTGGGCCCCTTTCCTTGCAATGCTAAAGGCTTTCCAAGGGCTGCTAAGGATTCTGTTACTGAACAGATTTTCAGAAGGAAATTGAGGTGTCAGTATAGCATAGCATAACATGTGAATGGTGTACTGATTGAGCATAGGCACACCACGCGATGTTAAAAAATGGAGCATACTACCTGATTTGCCTTGCCACAAACAGAAGAGTACAATAAAGAACCCCTCTGCTTTGCTGCTGCCTTCTGATCCCCTGAAACCAGGTTCTGCTGGATAGTCCAGCCTATAGTGGGAACAAGCACATAGAAAATCCCCTTCCGTCCAGCATCACTGCCATGCCAGCATTCTAGGTTGACAGGCTTTTTTGAGGTGTTTTCTAGCCAAGTAATCACACAGAATCAAAACCATTGGGATGTTTCACAAGCAACTGCTAGGCTGCAATTTAGCCATTTATAGTTCTTCCAGAAGAGAACATGCATCACAGAAGAAATGAGTGCTAAAGCAGGATGCCTGCAAATCACAAGGCACCTGATCTGGCCTTGGGTTCTGACTAATCAGCACCTCTTTTAGCTAGCATTCCAAACGTGACTGTGGAGGATCAGAGGCTGGGATGCGAGACCAGTCAGGGTCCATCAAGTCTCCTTAATCTGCAAATTCCCAAGTGGTAATCTGCCTGGGTTATTATCTTAAAAGGGTGGAATATTTCCGTTGGTGTCTATTGACTCCTTGTGAGCCCCATATTTGCTCAGGATGACAATGGAATCACCCTCTTCTCATCTGGTTCTGCTTCTAGGCTAGTTCGGGGAGATAGAAGATCAGGAAGATATCATAGCTCCGTGGTGGAGCTCCTGCATCGCAGACGGGTTCCATTCCTTGTAAGACTGGATGAATCTGCCCTTTTCCTCTTAGGTACAGTTCATCACTACAGTCTTACATTCAGCTAACCCTGCATGTTGGGAACTTTTAAAAGTTTTGCTCCAAAAGTCATGATGAATTTTGTGTGCATTTCTTCTAAATATGCATTTGCATGCATTTTATCTAATATACAATTTTCTTGCCAGAAACTTCCCTAATTTAACCCAGTTTTAAGACTTATTTTCACTAATATACATCTTTTTCCTGTGTGTTTTGTGCCTTTATATTAGAGAGTTGCTTTGCACAATTTGGTGGGTTGCGTATTTGGAAGGATAACTAAATTCAGTTTGCATATTGGTTCAAAAGTGCAAGATCAGGAAAGTTTGAACTGAGTCTAAACTTTATCTGCATTACTCGTACCAAAGCCTTGACATTTGTGGGTAGCTGGTGATAGAAGGACTTCTGTCTGTCACTCTGGAGAGTCACTCTTGGTTACAATGGACATGTTCATGAGGAAGCTGATGGGACAGGATGCCCACACCAGTTTGCATTAGCTGAAGATTCCACTCGCATGAAAATGTTACCTATTTATTTGATTTATGGTTCACTTTCCACCCATTGTCTCTCATGGTGCTCAAGGCAACTAACATGTGATCAGTGCCTTATAAAATGTACTGTGATAAACAGTCTCTGAGGGGGCCGGGATGTGATCGTAGCCTTTATGAAGGCAGCATCCATTTGCTTCCATTCGGGTTGTGCAGAACTTCCTGGTATGTTCTACTCTTTGAGTGTTCTCAGAATACAAATTTAACTGTCATGGCATACTTTAAGGTGAAAAGTGCTCTATTTGTACCATGAATCTCTTTTCTATGGAGCTCTTAGCTTCCTTTGAAATCATCCCCTTTTTATGAAGTTCAAATGACAGGATGTAGCCTTTTAATGACATGTTATATTAATCACACTAAACTTTTTGAAATAATAGCTGAAGGAAGCAGTTGAGGGCTGCTAAGCATGTGACATTGCTGAAGACACCAAAAGAAATCACACTGCCCTCTTCACTTTCGCATTTTTTTTCTCCACTAGGGTAAAGGGAAGAGAAAGGAAGGGTGAATATTTCCAAAAGATTCAGTCTCTCTAAGGACTTTATCCTACTGCTTAGTATTTAATAATAGGTAAAGCAAGCATGAAAAAATACCCACAGCTTGATATTGCAAAGACAATAAGAATTATCTGTCTGGATATATAAGAATTAACATGTTGAGTCAGATCAAGGCCTTCAGTTGAGTATTTTCTTTCCAAAATTGGCTAATGATACAGCTGGCAGCAGGAGGGGAGAGTGGCCATTTTATCACCAGCCTTGCAGGCAGCCCTTTGACAACATGAGTTCTGCCTCTTTACTCATTTCTTGTTATGACTTCTTTAGTGAAGGACTCATGGTTTATTTTCTTAGGAGTTGTGTGTGTGTGTGTTTGTGTGTGGAGGGGGTGGAATGACAGCCAAATTCCCAGTCTCCTGTTGGCTATACCTCAGCCCAGCACAGCCCAGAAAACTAAATAAATAACAGTCTTTAAAAAAAGAAAAAAATCTAAGTGCACCTGTATTTTGGGAGAAAGAAATGGTAACCCTAAACCAGAGTACTGGTCTTTCTTATTTTACATATCCAACACAGTAACACAAAGGTCATTCTAATCTGCAGCCTCTTGAGATGGTTGAAAGGTGAATGGCAACTTCTGTGGAATTCCTGTGGTGGAATGGCTGATTAGCTAATGGGATGCAATCCTCAGAGAGCCAAAGTTCCACAAAAGTTGCAAGCAAGACTTGTGGAAGAAGGCAAGTAGTTACAGGGTTTACTTGAGAAATTAAAAACATGGATGCGGATTTAAAATATATGCTGGCTGGACATGACTTGGAAAGGTGAATGAAATAGGGGACTGTCCTTTGAGGATTCTATGTGGAAGATCTAAAATATAACTCCTAACTCAGCTATAGGACAAGGTAAATAAACAAGTCTTCAGAGTTTGTGCAAAGGAGTCCTGTAATAATGGAGTCTGGCAGACATCAGTTAGAATAGAGGTCCACAAGCATTGCTGGTAGAGGCATGATTAAACAGTCTGTTGCCTTGCACACATGTGTTTTTGCTCCTTGCTTTTTTTTTTTTTTGCATCCATGTTTTATCTTTGTGTAATACTCTCCTCCATTTTCTCTCCGTGCAATACTGTCTTACTCCTGATTCACACACCCTCTTTCCACTTGTCCCTAGGCTTGAGGTATCTTGCTTAATTTCCCCTGCCTGACTTGGTCTGGAAGAAATACACGTTTATATTCCTTTTGCAATTTTCTAGGTCTGCTGAAGAGCCATTCTGAAGAGTCCACCTCCCCCACAAGTACTCCATCATGCTGATGGAAGAGGGACACTCTGTTTGATGAGCACAGCAAATAAGGACTCAAACAATGCTCTTATATCCCATTTTCTTGGCTCCAGTGAAGGGGAGAATTTGTTCTGAAGAAAGCATTTGTCTAAGCTTACTATGCTGAAAAAGCTTCCTCTTCAATATCTTTCACATGTGGTACCCTCCCTACCCCTTGTTTGTGTGGTGCTTGAAGCAATTATATAGATCTTGTGTTACGGGATTATGCTTACATACTTAAGTAGTTTGGTTACAAGGACTTTGGCATTGAACATAAGCTGGATGGCAGATAACTTGTTGCGGTGAAAGCAGCATGTGACATTTTACAAGGTGCACATGGTTGACATCATGATGAAGCTGTTGGATGACCAGGAGACATGCTCTCTTCTCTGAATTTTATATTTAATACCTTGGAAATCACTTTATTAATAATTATTGCAGAAAATATTTTTAGACCAGAGTAACATTGCTAAAATGGTTTAACAAAATTGGTGTCACTGGGCATAAATAACTAGAAAGCATAACTGAATAATGAATGAAGAATGGGTTATTTTTCTAGGTCAGTTGTTTGTGATGGAAATGCATGTTATGGACTGATATTCCCAGAAGCACTATAAACAGACTGGAATGTATAATTTGTACATTACTACACAGGGCCTAATTACACAGTGTACTCTGTTGCATCTTTCTTTTAGGGATGAGTGAAAATTTCTATGCACTATTTTGGATTGGCAAAATTGGGACTGGGGTGGGGAATGATATTCTTCAAAAATGGGGGGGGGGCAAAATAGGGGGAAAAACCCTGGGAAGCCCACTTTCTTTCCTCTTAAAGAAGGAGCTTTGAGAAAGGCGGGGCCCCTCTTGGCTACTCCATCTCTTTCTCAGGGAAGCTTGAAACTGGCTTGCTTCTTGAGTCTGGTGGACAGAGAAAGAAGGAGGATTCTTACCCAAGTCCCCAACCACCCTTGTCTTCCTGTCTCCTGATCCCTTGTCCTCTTCTTCTCCTACTTCTCACACCCTAAACTTGTCCGTGCTCTTCTGCTCATATCTCATGGTTTCGTTCCTGTATTCTGCCTCACCCATCTCTCTGCTACTTCCCATTTTCCCAGACCTGAGCCTTTCAAAGGGTCCTTTGCCCACCCCTGGCTTTACCCTTCCTTTCTCAGGAGCTACAACTGTGCGTTAGTTACTTCAGTGGTTGGGTTAGCCAGCAGGTTTGCAACTGTGCTTTCAAATCATGGTCCCATTAAAGTTTTGGTTGGCCCCAAGCACAATTGACCCAGTTAAGTTTTGGTTGCCACAGAGGAGCAGCAGCAGCCCAAGGCAATGAGCCCTGGCATTCCATCATACCAGATAATGCAAAACACTTGCTTTTCCTATTTGCTGGTTGTTGTCTTTGTGTACATTTTGACTTTATCCCTGATCCTCATTTTTTAATCCTCTTAAAATGTTTTGACCCTGCTAAAGGCCTTTCTGATAGTTCCACGGCTGATACATAAGACAAGCTGGCTGATTAGATTGATACTACTCTTAATTGGGGGAACATGATTTATCCAGACATAAAATGACTGGAGAACAGATTTCCATCAGTAGGAAATGCTCAGTCTCTGAAGAGAAGAAATTGGTATTACTTTTGCAACAGCACTTGCTACTGCATTACCTCACACCTATTTTATATCCTTTTAAGGAAAAAACAAGCAAACACCTTTCTCTCCAGCTACAAATAGAGAAAGGCCGGGGCTAGTGGTAGGAAGGAATGAAGAGAAAGAAAGCTTTGATGCATTTTTGGAAAGCTGACCCAGGAAACCCTCCTGTGCTTAGGAAAGGTGGTCCTTCCATGAGATCTGTTCCTCGCAGAGACAACACCCTGAGGTTTGCTTTAATATGTATGTTTATGATGTGGGTTCATGATAATGGCAAGAGGATGCAGGGAAGAACCTCATTTATTTTTCTCCAAGTAGTATTTCAGTACTGGTCTTAAAATATAGAAAATGGATTTCAACTAGGAAATCTCCTGACATATTGCAAGTGGCAAGAAGTTAAAGTTGTGGTCTTTTTCACTCTCTCATAAAAAACCAGCAATCTCACAAGAATGCCTTAGGATGTTTTACAAATAACACGAATGGCCCCTTTCATCCTCCTTGCATAACTTCTGCATACATGTGAATGCTGTTAATGTGTGACAGAGAGCAGAAAAGAGATATTTTTGCAAGGAATGCCCACTGCAGGCAAGGACATTGTTATTTAGTTGTTCACCTGTTTTGATACAGATACACAGACACCTACTGCCCTGTTCCCATAGGCTTTGGGAAGTTTACAAGAGTTATTTTCATCTTCGTCATTACCGGTGGCATGAAATGTGTTTCTTGCATCATGGTGAAAAACCCAACCCTGTCCCTGTTTTTCTTCAAATGTCCAGTTATGAATAAAACTGTACCTTAAATGCATAGTTCTCCCAGGTGTCACTTGTGTGGTATGTCAGCCACAGATGAATTGCATAGCTGTGGAACATACTGTAGCAACCAAACTACCGGAAGGATATGTGCAGAGATGGAAGCCTTCCAGTCTGGGTAGTTGGATCCAAGTTTATGCTGGATTGGCTACACTGACAGAAGAGCAGCCCTTCCAGACCCCTGAAAATGCTACTCAGTCAGGAGATGCTAATGAATTGGATAAGCTGTGACAAGGGGAAGAGCATGGGATTTCCAAAAATCACAGAGAGGGACTTCTGTGATGTGAGTGGAAAGTTCTTTCTTCTTGTGAAAAACAGATCCTGGATCAAACCCTAGAACTGGGGCCTCCACACCTTGTCAAGCTTTGACGCTCAAGCTGAGCTTCTTCCCCTTTCATCATACT
Organism: Varanus komodoensis; assembly: GCF_004798865.1. Taxonomy (NCBI): domain Eukaryota; kingdom Metazoa; phylum Chordata; class Lepidosauria; order Squamata; family Varanidae; genus Varanus; species Varanus komodoensis. Next base: position 1,833,303 of record NW_025335941.1, on the reverse strand, counting down.
AAATTTCAGCATGGTATTGAATGATGCCTTTTAATTTTCTTTTACAGCTGATCTACTGGAAGACACTGGAGGCTGAATAATATAAAATGCAATTGCTCAGAAGCAATGAATTTTACATCTAGAGGTTTCAGCCTTTCCTCTCTCATTGCAAAACATGAAAACACCCCTTGCCAAAGGATAGCACACCTGTTCCAGACAGTGATACTTAAAAAGCTTTGCATTGTTGGTGTTGAATAATTTTTAATAGTGGGAGTGAACCTTTAGCTTGGCAGGTTGGTGCCCTGAACCTGTTCCAAATGTCAATTTGATGACCAGGACTGAAATCAGACAGTTGGGTCTGTGTCAGTAAAACAAATACTGCTATTCTCCTGACTCTGTGTCCTTGTTTACAAAAACATTAAAACAATTTCTCGCTGTTGGCAACACGCCCTATGGCCAGTAATGCTAGATAATCATTGGATGCTGCCACTGTCAGTGCTGAGATCCAAAATAATAATGCTAATCATAGTACAACACTTCCATTACTCTGAATATTTTCATGTTAAATTTCTTAAGGGGCAATATTAACAGGAAAAGACAATAAAATAAGATGAGTATCTTTAACAGTACTACCCTGGTGTCTTTGTTGCTGTTGTTTCCAGGGAACAGATAAACAGTAAAGATTTGCCCAACTTTCTAGTGCTTAAAAAGAAATAAAAAAGTCTCCACCTTGTCAAAATGTCATGCAATCGTACTGCCAAACTGAATCAAGTTTTCAGGGTTGCAGTAAAATGAGGAGGTGGAGGAGGGTTATTTGTATACCACCTTGGGCTCCTTGGAGGAAAAGTGGGATATAAATGTAATGTAACGATAATACCAATGTGGACAGAGATATTATTTCTCTTAGATAATAGTTGCTTCTTGTGATGGGAATAAACCTACATAAGCCTTGAGTTTGTATGCTCCTCAATGCTTCTTCCTCCAATCTGGCCATCTGCTTCCAGTTTTGATTATCACAGTTTAGCTTTACATCAAAGTCTTTACAAACTGTGCTTAATCTTATTATTTATTTATTTATTTATTTTCCCAATTTATATCCTGACTTTTTCCTACAAAGGGCTCAAGGCAGCTTACATCTCCTCCTCCATGTTATCCCCAAAACAACCCTGTGAGGTAGGTTGGGCTGAGCGTCTGTGACTGGCCCAAAGTCTAGTCTGTGACTGCGACTAGAACCCAGATCATCTGAGTCCCAATCCCATGCTATTAACCACTATACCACACTGGCTCTCCATCTTACCATGGTTTGTTGAAACAATGGACTTACGAATTCATGGGTCAAAATCGACTTATTTCAGACAAACCATATTTAGGTTATATTGGGTTTGGATAACAGAAGAAGCCATACTTAAAGTGAAAGGGGAAATATTTGAACTTCTCCATGGAGTTCGGGTGGAGAAAGGTAGGGGAGAGGGGAGATATGTGAAATGGAGACTTAGGTGGGGCTGTCACCAGTGATGGACTGGGCCATAGCCAAAAGGAGGAAGGGCTATCCACTTACTCTTTTCTGCCACTCCTTCTCTCCCTCCCCCTCTCTGCTTTCCCCCCACCTGGCAGCAAGGGAACAGACAGACTGCTCTTGCTAGAGATCTGAACTGATCCTTTGCAGTAGGGCTTTGAAATTAGCTGTGGGATTGGTGCATGAAGTCAGACAGCTAGGTGTGAACTAGGGCCATAAGGTGCCCCTCTCGTGCCAGCTGCTCTTTCAAGATGTCTAATTACGTGATGGCAGACCTAAACTGATGCTTTGTGCTCAATTGATCACCATAGAAGAGCTGTTCATGGGATTGGTCATGGGGTTTTATTTGTGCCAGTTTCCAATGCTTAGTTCTTCTGCCATGAATCCCACCTCCTCCTTTCCCTGTTCCCTCCCCTGCCCATCCTCCAAAATATTTTGTTGCAGTGTCTGTGTTAGTTATTGGAGAGTTGCCATGGTTTCCAATGAAGAAGCATGTAATTATTGCATACAGCTGGTCTGACAAAATTCTGCATGGTACTTTGCAGTAACTTGATAAATTGAATCCTCTTTGTAGGAGGAAGATGAAAGGGTTTAAAGGCATAACCCATAAAATGTCTGAAGCAAGTAGAGCATGCTGCAGGGCTATTGATTCGAGGAATAAGCCTTCATTGAGCTCAACACATCTTAGTGTAAATTCCAAAATGAAAGCAACATAAAGAAACTAATTTTTCACCGTTCCCCAGTCCAGGTCTGCAGATTTCCACAGGGTGGGCCAGGGCCAAATAAGAAGTCACCTGTAAGCTACAGGATATTTTTCTATGGGTTGCCACTGAGTAGGACTGGGGATTATGCAGCACAAGAAGCTCAAGTTGAGAAGTCAGAGGACATGTGTGATGAGAGAGGGCTCAGATCCTTTCGGCTACTGCATTTCCCACTAACTGCCTGCTTTATCCAGCCCCATCCTGACATACCATAGCAATGTCAGCTCCAAGAATACACTTATATTCATGTGTTGAAAATATCGGCAAAGACCCCACTGGGGATGGATTCCTAGAATGGTTTTTGAGAGTTAACAGCAATTTTCTGAAATGAAACTCTTGGAAATCACACAGCTCACCAGGGCTCCCTCAAAACAATGTTGCCGAATAGGTTGGTATGCTTTAGATTTTGGATTTCAATATGAATGCATTCTCTATGGAGGCACCAAAGGCTTTTCCTCTTTCTGTCCCCCTCCTGTAATCATCAGGTGACTTGCAGGGCTTAAAAGGAGCACCTGCAGACATGGTTGTTACCAGACTCCAGCTGGCAGTCAGCTCAGTGCTGCTAATAGCACACCTTCCTACATCTCTGTCATGGTCCCCCTGTGATTGCAATTTTTTTATTATTATTTTTGCTGGTGTGTGTGTGTGAGTGAGGCTGTACAACAGCAGCACCTTTTTACCTGGAGGGCCTACAAACGAAGTGCCAGGACAGCTGCCTCTGTCACCACCCCTGCCCTGCCAGCCAGTGCCCGGTGTGCTTTTCTGGTGGTGGATGGCAGTGGGAAAGGAGAAGACAGCTACTCCGCCTCCTTTTCTTCACCTGACCTGTTCTGTTGGCAAAGCACTGAGGAGCGGGCTGGTTGATTCTGTGGGACCCCCAGTGTGCTATTTTAAAACTTAAATGTCTAAAAGTTTAAAACATTCAACTTCAAACTGTAGGGTTTAAACTTAACATGAGTAGCAACAGTCCCATCCCATAGGAAGCTGCATTTGGGGATAACAGTGAGGGTGCAACGGCAGTGTAAAGACTGGCCTGTGCCTGCACGGGTCATACCACCCTGTTTGGTTCAGCTTGCTGCTATTCAAAGCACAATTTTAAAGTTTTCATTAAAAATGGTGTGCTGTGGAACCTGTAGGCTCATCATCCTGAGGAAGAGGAGGAGGAAGATGGCAGCAGCGGTAGCAGGCTCAGGCAGCAGCTCACCCAGTTGATTCCTGATACTGGACCTGCCTAAGGACTCCTTATTCCACACAGCATTTAGGGAGTTGGGACATGTGCTTACCACCAAGTCCATTGTACCCTCCCTCTTCCCCACCACCATTCTGCTATTTATAACATCTGCAGATCTTGAGAGCTTGCACAGCTTTGGTGTCCTTATGAAGGTATCACACTAATACCGATTTTCGAAATGTAAACTTTGGTATTGACCATGCATGCCAGAATAAGAGCTTTCTGTCTCCCCACTAGCTTTTCTTTTCACCTTTATTGAACCACCTGTGTTAAATTCTAGTAAGTTTCTGAGCTCAATTCAAAGTTCTGGTCTTAATGAAGAGTGAGATATTATTTATTTTTATTTATTTAAAATATTTGTATTTGCCCACCTATGTACCATGAATATAATGATTACTTTCTGACAGATGCATAGATCCTAGAATGATTGATAATGAGTTGTTCAAGATTATAGTGTTTACCTGAGGCTAAGAAGGGTCATCACAATTCTAAGTCTGCATATCTGAAAGCAAAGTCACATCACCGGGTCTCTCACTAATAGCAAATGAATTATTATTTATTTTACTTTAAAGTTTAGTCATGTAAACAACCCCATTAGAAACAAAGATTTTCTGATAAGAGTTTACTGATAATATGTTGTTCTGATTTCTCTTTGTTTTGCCACTTTGATTTTAAATACAATTTAAACTGAAACATTTGTACTTTCCAATTACTCATCAGAATTAAATTTATGACAATAAACTGTATCTGAGTATCTACCAATGCTGTACACTGAATACAGTGATTTTTCCTCATACAGCTGTCTTAGGAATCAGATCTTAGAGCCTGCCATCAGTTCTGTCTCCTCATCTTCATCTCTCTTGCTCTCTGATTCTACTCTGAAAGTTTTTAATTTGTCACCTAGAGTTAACTAATTAGGAAGTTGTCACTTTTTTGGCCTTTTGTCAACTGGTCACACTACAGGAAATATGAGCTGGAAGTGCAATTTGTTCATTACATGTAACAAAACTGCCAACCATTTCTGTCCTTTAAGAGATTTATTTACTCTTTTCAAAGGCAGTCACCAATCTCCTACATGAGTGTTAATCTTCTTTGTCCCTTTGATAAACTCACCTCCTAATCAATTAATCACATCTCTTGCTTTCTGTTAACCATGTGAAGCAACAGAGGTCACAAGTAGGACTCTGGTTGAAAATGGAAAGAGTTGGAATAAAAGAGCCAAGAGTGAACAATTTAGAACTTTCATGGACACCCAGCCCTCGCAATCATTAAGCCTCTGTGCCACATAATTGTATTGCTACAATAACTTCTGCAGCTCTGGTACTGGTTGGTAAGTAAGATTGTCTTCATGGTGCTTTGCAGTTCCCAAGCAATTTTGTTCAGGCATCTTGGGGAAATTTGGAAACTTAGAGCAAGCTAAATTCATGACACACAGGAGGCTTGGTGAACTACCCATCTGGGGGATGGATGCAGCTTATGAGGGCTCCCCAACTGGACTGCCAAATTCTTCTCCAGACCATGTCCCCTCTTCCAAGACCAGGAAAAGTTTTTCTTTCTGCCCAGTAGATGACTCAAGCTAAGAGGTTTTCCAAACTGTCATAGAGATTCTATCAAGCTCCATTACCATCTAACAGATCCTCCTTTATCTCTGAAAAATTTTGACTAGTGAAAAAAAGTCTACAGTTTCTCTGAGTTTGCAAGACGGAAACAAGCAAGAGAAGAAACATGTGGCTTCCAGAAGTGAATTCCCTGGGGACAGATTCATCTTTTATCCCTTGAAGAGGATATTCCATTTAGTTTCCACAACACCTCTGGAAGTGTAGCAGATTTAGGAAGTGTCACATTGAGAACAGCTATCAAGTAATATTTGAATATTGTAAAGATAAAGAATTCATTGCACAGAGGCATTCCGCATGTAGACAACCTCACATTCACGGGAACTTATTTTTTGTGATTTTGCTTTCACAAAGAATGGATGGGAGCACAAACTTGTATCTGGACTGGATCTGTTCAGATGCTCCCCCGTGGGGGAAAAGTTCTGTCATTAAGAAGGGAAGACTAGCATATCTGTTTAGGTTTTCTCTACGCAACTATACTGTGCAGAGGATTCTTTTCTTCCCTAAGTAGAATTGGTCATTAGAGTATCCACTTGCAGTCTGAAGTGACATACTTCGTCTACAGCTTGTGAGAAGTTGGCCTTTGAAAATAGGTCTGTATTTACAAAATGAAAAGTTGAAGTAATGGCATACAAGATGTCCAAGGGGCTCCAATGTGGGTGTGAGTGTGTTCCAGGCTTATGATGTCACATATCCAGGTAGGAAATGATATACAATAAGGAGGCAAAGGCAAGTTGGAGAAAGACATTGTGCATTAATTTGTCAAATGGGCAAAACCAAGAGCTGATGGAGAAAGCAATCCTGTGGTCCCCTAGACAGCATCAGAGCAAGCATAGGATACTTTAGATTAGTAATCCGAGGTTGGACATGGTGCTCTTAACCTTCTGAAATTTTTTTACCTCCCTGTTCCCCAAACCATCTAAAAAAACCAAGTGGAAGATCAGGGAAGCAAAGATCACCTTGACTCTTTCTTCTACTTTGTACAGAGCTCATAAACCCCAAGTTCAGAGCATTGTGATAAGATTGTGCTCTACCTCTCAACTTTAGTAGAAACATTTACACTACCCTTTGTCTCTAGTCCTGATAAAGTTGAGGAAAACAGGGGACACTGAAATATTATTGTGAGATACTGTTGCATCCAATAAAGCCTTTGGTGGCCCTGCATTTCTGGAATCAGCTTCCATCAGGTGGCTATCAGTTCCCTTCTTTACAGGTCTTGAAGAAAGCTCTAATAACCCATCTGTGTTCATTGGCCTTCTCATATTGTACAAATTGTTGGTTTTAGTGGTAAACTCTGTCTTTTATTGTTTTTAGTTACTAGGTCCACTTTGTGTGGTTCCACACTTAAAGGCATTTTACATCTTTTAAAATAAATAAATACATAAAACCCAGCATGAAATGATATATGATATCTCTGAGGTCTCTGATCCAAAACAGCTGTTTTAGTAGAAATATTTTTTTTATTTTTTAAGGACTTATGTCTAGGACTAGATTACTAAGATTAGGCACTGGTGCTGTATTTTGCTGGCATTATGACAAATGCCCAAGCTTGTCATACATTTCTGGGCCAACACACATTCAGGTTTTGACCTTTATGGCTTAGGACCAAATACCTGAAGGCCACTTTCTCCACAAGCACATTAAGAACTTTTGTAAAGGGCCTTCTAGTGTTTCATCACCAGAGTTGAAGTGGGTGGTTCACAGACAGCTGGCCAAACACCTTCGTTGTTTCTTTTGATGCCTAGTGAAAACCTTTTTATTGCCCAAGCATTTCAATCTCGGTTCATTTCAGCTGAGACTTTTGGTAGACGCAGCTGCATGTTATCACAATTTAGTGGTAACCTCATTGCCCTTCACTAAAGTTGACATACACCATTTTAGGAAACCTGCCTTGAAGAACAGAATGTGAACAGTCTGTCTAGGCCAGGAATGGCAGGCCAGCAGATCATAAGCAGGATATAAGCATAATAGCACCTTCGTGTCCCAGTTTCCCAGCAAGGAGTCATGCAGTCACTCTGCCTCTGAGACTGGAAGGATCAAATAGCCATCAGGACTCATAGCTACTGACAACTGTCCATGCCGCTACGGATTTGCCCAATCCCTCTCAAAGCCATTCATATTGAAGGCTATCACTGCACCTCATGGAAGTAAATTCTGCAATTTAATTATGTGCTGTGTGGATAATTAAGTAATTTTATCTGCCTTGAATCTCCCACCAATCTCCACCAAGAAGCTCCAAGTCTTAGTATTATGTGAGAGGCAATAAAATGTCTCCCCATTTATCACCTCCATGTAACACATAATTCTGTACATTCTGCACACTTCCATCCTGTCTCCCCTCACCTTTTTCCAAGCTAAACAATCTCAGTTCTTGTAAAGGTTCTCCTTAGGGAAGTTGCTTCCAATGCCTTGATCATTTTAGCTGCCCCCTTTTGCCCTTTTCCAAATTCTATAATATCCTTCTTTAGGCATGGTGAGTAGAATTGTACAGAATATTTGGACCATAGTAATACCATAGATTTGAATAAGGATGGTAAGATACTGACAGTTTTATTTTCATTTCATTTCCTAATTATGCCTAGCATAGAGTTTGTTTTCCCCCCACTGCAGCTAAGTGTCCACCACACCCCTAAAAGCCCTTTCTTGATCAATCACTGCTAGCTCGGATCCTATCAAGCTTTTACCTGAAGCTGTTATTTTTTGGCCCTGGCATGCATTGCTTTGTACTTGCCTGCCTTCTGTCCTTCTATCAATGAATATAATAAAAGCACAGATACCAGAACATGTGAACCATGATGGTTTAAAGCTTCATAAAACAACTAACACTAAGATTCATGACTTCATTTTCAGACAGTTTCATTAGTTGCCAATATGTTTCCAAGCTCTATTCAAAGTGTTGGGGAGTACTATTACAGCTCTTTGCAACAGAAGAGGTGAAGAAATATGAACATCCTTTCTCATCATGTGTTAAGACCACCTCTGAGTGACCATACTTTCTGAGGTGTGTGACACAGAAGACTTCTCCTGGGCTCCACAGGAATGTTTGGAGCAAGGCCTTTTAAAATGCTGATTGAATGGTTTCACATCATTTCCCTAAGGCTGCTTTTTAAAATGTTGCTGCAGTTCTATGCAGTTTTTCAATTGGATTTATTTGATTATTTTATTGCTAAATCATCATTCAAACATATGTTCTTATTTGCCAGCCAGGGAGTTATTTTTGCTTGTGTTGCTACAGATACAGGATATAATGAAAGCCAGAATAGTGTAGTGGTTACTGCTAGGGAATTTTTCAGTTTTGAATGACCATGCAAAATAAAATGCATTTATTCCTCAAACATTTCACTTTTCCAAATTTTGCAATGGAACATTCCAATAAAATGCATGCCAAAATTCATGTATTTCAAAAAAGTAATATTCAGAAATGCATCAAGTTCATCAGTCACTTGCACAGAAGTTTATATTGGGAAAAATGCAAACCAAGTGCATGTATTAGCATAAATCTACATGAAAGTGCTTATGAATGTTCACGTGAAGCAAACTTAGGATTGGCAAAAATGAGAAACTGAGATACCCTGAAATTGAAAGAGTCACCCATTCCTAGTTAATTTTTCCCCAAATGAGGGTTCTCCAGACATCTGAACTATAACTCCCAGCATTCCTTGCTATTGCCCGTGCTGCCTGGGGCTGATGGGAGTTGCCAGCCAAAACACCTGGAGGACACTAGGTTTGGAAAGGCTGGTTTAGAGCATCAGGCTAGGATTGCAGAGACCTTGGTAGCCCAGTGAGCTATTGAGGTAGTTGAACAGGTATTCAATAGGTAGCCTATTCAGTCCCAAGCTTACTGGGTGGTCTTGGGCTAGTATTTCTCTTTCCAGCTAACCTGCTTACAGGGTTGTGAGGATAAAATGGGCGGGGGGGTGTATGTCACCTTGAGCCCATTGGAAGGCAGGCTGGATTAAGAAATGCAACAAACACACACACACAAACAAAAGACAAATCACAGCAGCGGTCCTCAGAAAAAAATCTGAGATTTGGAGTAAGTAGGAGTAGCAGATATTGCAACTGTCTCCATACAATATTTCCCCCCTCCCCCAGGCATTTCTTTGTCACTTACCTGTGGCTTTTTCATGGAGGAAAGCATTTGCCAAAGCTCACCATTACCCTTTAAGCTTCAGACATCCACTGTCTGCTTCTTGGGGGTGCCATGGGGATCACCTGGACCCCCCAAAGATGGCTGCTGCTGCTAAAACTCTGACTAGAAGAGCACAACTGAATGTGCTTGTCTCGTGTTACATTTAAACAGCTTCTGCTGCAGCTATAGGAAGACTTTCTGTCACACCACTACGTAGATTTCATGGACAGATTGGAACCGAAAGAGTCCAGGCACCAATGAGGAAGCGCTCAGCTGAGGAAATACCAGGGTTTCCCTAGCAACAGGTTGAAAGCTTAAGAATGATAGCCAGGAAACCATGGGGTTTCCCTAGCTACAGACAGCTGCTGACGAACATAAGAGCATCACTCGGCTCAGCTTGGCCATGCGACAACACGCGCCAGTTCTGCTTTCCCTGCTGCTGCAGTATGGAAATGGAGCAAGAAGCTGTTTCCAGGGGTGTTGGAGGCATCCAACAGAAGAATGGGCTTGGTGAAGATCTTTTGCAGAGGAATCTGGGCCCCCAGTAGCCTAAAATGAAAATTTGTGATGAAAGCAGCTGATGGGAAGAGCTAAGGAGCATGACTGAGTGGTTATGCCCCCCATGCCCAGCAAAAGTTGAAAAGGTAAGGGAAAGCTGCATGCATGCTATGACGAGGTTCATTGCTACAGGATGTTTCCAGGTAACCAGTGGTGAATGGGGGGCAGAACAGCCTGCCTTGACAAACCACGTGGTCCGTTTGGAAGGGCTTTTCACAGCCTGGTGCCATGATGACTGGTCCAAATGAAATATTTAAGAACTTGCCTCCTCCCTCTCCACCTGCTTTTGCTAATCTCATCAGCATTCTTTCTAACCTCTTTTGCTTTAGACAAAATGCAGTGATAATTTGGCAAAGCACATCCCCCCCCTACTTGGAAATGAAATGAAATTTCTTGGAGGGAGATCCTATGCATACTTTCTCAGCACCATGTCCTACTGTGTTCAGTAAGGCTTACTTCCAGCCCTTGGCTGGTGCAAACTTCCCCATACCTGAGAAGGAGAAGCAGATGCACTGCCATGTCACTCCCCTCACCCCCTGCCAGACTCCCCCCCCCTTTTTTTATCTATTAAAACATTTTTATGCCGCCCCATTCGCCGAAGCCCTTCTCATGTATTCATTAAAATGTTATACTATCCAATAGGCAAAGCTCTGTGGGTGGTGAACAACAATTAATAAATACACTAAAACATGAAATAAAAACCAAGCAAAATCATAAAATTAAATCAAACATTTAAAGCCACATATTAACAACTAAACAATTAAACTGTTCATACCACTGGCCTGCTTAAAAACAGGTGACAAGACCCTGACCCTCAAGTGCTATTTGGAGTTGGTGACTGCCTTGACAAAGATGGTGGTTTTAACTCGGCACCAACAAGAGAGTATAGAAGGCACCAGGTGAGTCTCAGTGGAGGATCATTCCATAATTTGGGGGCTACCACAGGGAAGGCCCTCCTCCTTGTTGTCACCAGCTAAGCCTACCTTGGAAATGGCATTCAGAGTGAAGTCCCAGATGCTGAATGTAGTGCTTGGGTATGTTGTGGTTAGAAGAAAGATTCCATCAGGCATTGTGGTTCTGAGCTGTATAGGCCTTTCTAGATTAAAACTGGTGCCATGAATCAGGCGTGGAAACATGTAGGCAACCAATTCATGTGGGTCAGAACTGGTGTTGCTCATCCTGGTTATTAGTCTGGCTGCCACATTTTGCACAAGCTACATATTCTTTGAAGATAGCTCTGTGTAGAGTTTGTTGCACTAATCTGGCTTAGAATTTACCAGAGCACAGATTATTGCCACCAGACTATCCTTGTCCAGACAGGGCAGAGCTAGGCCACCAGGTCAAACTGGTAGAAGGCACTCTGTCTACAAAGCCACTTGGGCATCAAGTGACAAAGATGGATCAAGGAGCACTCCCAAGCTACACTCCTCCAAAGGGAGGGCAACCCCATCCAGAGCAGCTGAACACCTTCCACCTGGTCAGAGAAACCACCCACAACAGCATTGCTGTCTTGTCTGAACTGTGCTTCAGTTTGTCAGCCCTCATCTGACCCACTGTCACAGCCAGGCACCAGTTAGCACATCTGAAATGTAGCACACTCCAACACTCCATATGACCCCAGTCAGAGGTTTCATATAGCTGTTGAATAACAAAGAGAACATGGCTGCTCCCTGAGCAACCTCCTACTAGATAGTCCAAAGGACTGAGCACTATCCCCCAAGCACCGCCATCTGGAATTGACCCTCTGTGTAGGTGTGGAATCCTTGCAACACAGGAACCTTCAGTCCCAAGTAAGACAGTCATCCCTCATGGATACCATGACTGATGATATCAACAGCCACTGAGAGATCCAGGAGTCTTAAGATCATGCTCTCCCTGTCTCTTTTTCCACATGGGTCATTGTGCATTGACCCTGATGATGAACTCCCTCAGAGCCAGGCACTGTGGAGTAGCTGTCTCTCTGTCTGAAGAGGTGACCCAGCTGCTTGCTTGGGTGATGCAGCTCTCAAAAGAATCTCCTCCTGCCTTCTGGCTCAAGCGGAGATTCTTAGGGTGTCAGAGAACTGGTAGGTGAGAGCAGCCACCTGTTCTGTGTTGCACTGAGGACACCCTACAAAGACAACAGAGTGGGGAGCTTGCTACAGTGGGAGAGTGGGACTGATGGGGTTCGAGTGTGTGGTGAAATTCACCTGTCCAGCTACTCAAGCAGGATCTGGCCTAATCAATTTCAATCTCAGGTAAAATAAAATACATATTTGCAATCAGAGATCTGCTGAAGTTGCCTTGCAATGAACTCTTTCATCCCCACTCCTTTCTTTTATTTGATCCCCCCCCCGCCCCACACACACTTTATGAACTGATCTCAGGATCTGTGGAATAGCATATACCTTTCATCACACACACACACACACACACACACACACACACACACACACTAAAAGCAGTTCCAAAATTGCTCTAGATCCTGGGAAGTGAAAATCTATTACTCATCATGGCCATTAGGCTCCAGGTGACAACAGACAGTAAAATATTTGTACATGTACTGCAGTAGTGTTGATAGGACTTCTGTTGATTAGTTCCAGCTTTTTTACGATGCAGCTTGAATTGCTTATAAACAAATGTAGAAAATTGATTTACATGGACTGAGACCAGGGGTTCATGATTTAGCTCAGTAGTGCTCTCTTCACTACGAGGAAGCATCTTGGCAGGAGACTTTTGTAACCCTTACTGGAATGGCTCAGGCTTAAACCCTTTTGCTTTCAAAACATGTGTCCTGCCACTGACCTATGCGCTTTCTCCCCATACTGTTTTACAACCAGTTTGCCAAGGAATCATGGTGGGAAATCACGTGTATGTATTGCAGGCAATAATGGTCATAGGTCCTTATCCTCAAGGCTGCAATTCTGTACAAAATAAATCTAAGGACCATTTCTCAGCTGTTTCACCCACCTCAGAATGGACTTTTGGGTATATGGAGAGGATAAGGTGAAATTCTTTTGGGTGAAAACATAGCAGAATGACTCTCATGTTGCATTTTTTCCAGTAAACCCTGATCTGTGCTACTTTTTGAATTTGGGGCAACTCAAAATGGATGACATCACAAAAATGGCTGCCTCCCTTGCCACTCACTGCAGGCTGCCATTATAGTGGATAGCTGTTCAGTAACTATGAAAAACACAGTCCTCCAACAGTTCTTTTTATTTCTGAGATACAATGCTAAATAAGCTTCCAAACAACTGAAGGACATTTGTTTAAAATATTGTTTCACAATATGCCATTCCATACAATCCTATTTTCAAATCTGACTTCTATTTGTATTTCTTTTGTGTTTTTAAAAATAAAAATATGTACTAAACAAAACAAAAATAAACAAAACCTAAAGATTCTTTATTCAAATACAGACCCAAAAATTTAAAAGGCATTCCATGCTGTTGCTTATTCATTTTTGTTGAGGCAGCAAGTATAGAATTGGAACATTTCAGTGCTATGACTAGCAGATGTTAACGCTACTATGTCCAATTGGACTTACTCATAAGTAAACATACTGACAAATCGGCAACATGATTTGTAGAAACAAAGTTGCATGAGAGACCATTTCGAAAAACCTTTCTAGATCCATTTCATGTTTTTTGGTTGAATCACTGTTTTTCGCCAGTACTATATTTAGGTATTTATTTGGGGATGGTGCTAGGTACCAAAAAGATTCCAGGCTCAAGCTCACAGGGGAGAAAAAAGCACACCTTTGGGTATACTGTTAGAGCTCTCTCTCTCTCTCTCTCTCTCTCTCTCTCTCTCTCTCTCTCTCTCTCTGTGTGTGTGTGTGTGTGTCTTTAAAGTGCCTTATCTCCTGAGGACACCATTATTTGTAAACAAGAGGACTTTTGATGTCAGAATAAGCACCCCATCATACACATACACCCTCAGCTGAAAGATTCATGGAGGGGGCAGCAGAAGCACGTGTGGGCAAAAGCCAGCGAAATAGGGGATCAGATGCAACAGAGATTAGCAGGACTGCCATACCTTTATTCAGCAAAAGTCAGTGTTCAAGTGGGTGGTGGAACAGATGGCTTCCCAAGAGAGTTGGAGCTCTGAAGATTCAGGTCTCCAATCACAGTAGTCCACTCTCCAATGCCACCCCTGATTACATGATTATAGCATGGACCAGGCAGGCATTTCAGACAGATCATGAAAAAGAAAACCCTGAAATAAAAAATGACCACGCATATTTCTGCCTAATCTATGCATTCCTGGGTAAAAGAACAATTGATGACAGTGAAAATAACTGCTGAAATGTGCTTAACTGGGCAGTATCTTTAAACCTAAGGAAAATGACAAGGGAAGCCTGGTTCCCTTGCTGCTGCAGCATCATATCCCCCATGGAGAAGCCTGAGAGCAAGCAGCTTTTCTAAGAGATGGGCCTTTGCCATCAACCAGCAGTTTATAGTGGGTTCTTTTGAAGGTGCATCCAATAGAAAAGAAATTCTCTTTTGTTGGCTGTATAGTCTTTCTGGAAAAACTCACATCAGGATGTCTGATGACATTTTAAAAGAATGTTTTAAAATATCTACTATTAGCAGTTTCCCTTCTTTTAAAAAAGTTTTAAGAATTCCATTTTAAAATCTGTAACATGTCATATCTGTAGATACCTTGGATGAAGTGAATCCCAATGGTTGGTTATTAATATTTTCTATATTACAAGTTCTCAGATCATTCATTCATCAAGACTGCACAAACATCCTGATTGGAAGATTCTTGATATTACATCTGATCAGAGTATTGTATTGTATTGTATTATATAATTTATTATTTATTTATTTAGAATATGTATATGCCATCCTGTCGCGAAGGCCTCAGGACGGCTTACATAAATAAATAAAAATAATATAAAACATAATACAAATGAATTTCAGATCCACCCTGGCTGCAGATTAAAAACATATATAAACCAATATTAAAAGTTAATAAAATATTGTTGGAATAAAAAGGTCTTAACCTGATGCCGAAAAACAAATAACGACGGCGCCAGGTGGACCTCTCTGGGGAGCGCATTCCATAGGCGGTGCGCCACCGCAGAGAAAGCCTTACTCCGGGTACTTTGCCTCCAAATGTCTTTCACAGAGGGTTCCCGAAGGAGGGCCTCTGCAGCTGACCTCAGGGGGCGGGACGGCAAATACAGAAGAAAGCGTTCCTTTAGGTATCCAGGTCCCAAGCTGTTAATAGCATCAGATGTTTAAAAAGCAAATGAAAAACAACTGTGACAAGTTCAGAAGTGAAAGAATTAGAATTCTCAAATATAATTCTTCTGGGAAATACTATATAGGAGGAAAAGCTGATCTTTGTTAAGGATGTACTGAATATTCTCCCATTTTGATGTTTGAGCAGAAATTAGCTATCACAGCCCAAGGGTGTGGTGAGGATGTAGAAACACTTTTCTTAAATACATTAATTGTATTTCTCCAAAATACAGGAAATATGAGAATGTTTACTTATTTTGATCCTGTTTGGAAGCATTGCCCTCCATCCTCACAGATGTTACCTCTATGGAACCATTTTCTTCTTGGTTAAAGTTGAAATTGAAAAGAACCTGGAATTCTGGTAAAAATAATAATTATGTGTTCAACATAAAAATGAATAAAGCCAGACATAAAAAAGAAATCCAAAACAGAAAGCTTCTGAAATATCAATAAAATTAAATCATAATAGAATTAACCATTGTTGCTTTTACCTGATGTTGATGCCACTAAACCTAGAAATAGAGTAGATCAGGCTTAAGCCTGATTGGGGCGGAACTCTGCAACTGCCTGTGATGTACTGGAATGGTCCCCATGGCCCATTGTAGAAGCGGATTTCCATGTGTTCAGGGAATGCATGAGGGGGATCATAGGGCCATATGGAACAGTTCTGCCTTACCAACATCATCATGTTCAGTGCATGTAAAGAGGAAACTGTATGTGTACCAATGTATGCACATAGGAAACCTCCTGACAAGGGTGGTTCCTGATTTCATGAGAAACCGGCTCTCTGGCATGGAAGATCCTTATGCAAGTATGTTGGCACATGCATAGACCGTTTTTCATGTGCGGATGGGAACTGCTTGGAACGGTGTGGACGGCTAACTTGTATGGTTCCTGTGATGACTCCCCAAACCCATTCCTTAAATACAGAACAGAGTTTTTTGAACACTCTAGCAATATATGGCAGCCATGGAATGATCTTTCCCACTCTCACCTAAGTCATTCAAAACTTCATGTGAAATTACAGTCATAGAATGATAATGATATGATAAACTGCTGTGATGGGAAATCATTATCATATAGTTGTTTTGCAGTATAAGATGCTGATGTCATTGTGTCTGGATATCAGTAAATGGAACTCATTCCCAGGAATACATCCACCTTCTAGAAAATACCTCAACGGTTTAACTTGTCATAACTTAGCTCAAATATTGTGCTGGGGGACTGTTACTTTTACTTAATTACTGGAATTATTAGTGGACCTCCAAAAAACCCTTGGGTCATAAGTGAAGGCTAACATTGCAACATGTGCATAATCAATTTCTTAGGCTGCAATCTAC
This sequence comes from Varanus komodoensis, assembly GCF_004798865.1. NCBI lineage: Eukaryota > Metazoa > Chordata > Lepidosauria > Squamata > Varanidae > Varanus > Varanus komodoensis. The sequence continues at coordinate 1,816,936 of NW_025335941.1, read as the reverse complement.
ATATGCATAGGTGATCGTAAGTTACAATGAACTTAGTAGGGCTTACTTCTGAGTAGATGTGCATAGGATTGCACAATGAAGAATGTTTCCATTTAACTGACACCATACTTAATTAAAAAACACAAAGCAGAGTCTAATCTTTGATTTATTGTTTGAACAGTTACATTAATCTGTCACAAATAAATCAGGCTTCGCTAGGGCTTAACACTGCAGGCTTGCCTTGTTAGTTTAATAATTTAACATCCACTGCTGGGAACAAAGAGTCGCGTTGGCGGTCTGTTTCACAGATCTTTCATTTTAAGCTTTAATCTTGTAGATCACACATTAGCTAGTTGCTGGGGAAATTATGGTGCTGGCCATTAGTAACTGAATTCTCCATTTTAAAGCATATATAATTAGCAGTTCACAGCCAGTAAATGTGGAGTTCCTTCTTCTCCATAGCAGTTAAATAGGCAATATAAGAGATCACTAAACTGAAAAACATGCTGTAATATCTCAGTTGGGTTAATGCTTATGGAAGATAAAACGTACTTTGCATTCTATGGCAGGAGTGCAGTTTGCAGAAGAGTTTCCCACTGGTTTGTATAAATAGAATAAATGGCCCAAATGCTTTGGTGCTGATAGCCACATTTTCTGAACTGAACTTTCAGACATCCTCTGTGTCAAAGAAGCAGCATACTCCATTCTGAATTGTCTGGTATAGAATCTTTCAAGCTCTACCTTTTAAGAGCCTGGGGGAAATGCTCATCAAGACAGGTTTAGTGGTGCTGCCAGAGCTGAGGAAATGGTAAAACGCTTGTAGGGTTTTCCAGGCACATTTCTGGGTAGTACCCCCTCTCCTGCCACAGCAGTACTTCTCTCCTCTTTCTGTGCTCTTTTTCTCCTCGTCCACTCTCTCCCAAACTTTCCTTCCATGTCCCCATGCTTACTAAGTCAGCTTTTTCAACTTTTAGAAGAGATCATGCATGCTGATGATTTTTCCATGTGTCTCCTGGCCATTTAGAAGATATCTGGGGAAATGAAGATGGTTGTGATTGTGACTTGTTTAGTAAAGTGTGTAAAGGAAAGGAAAGTCAGTATCTGCTTTGGCAAAAGTACAAAAAACCCCACTGCTACTGGTAACTAGCAGAGGATGAGGTGGCTAGATAGAGTCACTGGGGCAGTGACTGGGTGTGGGCTTGGGTGGACTCCGAGGGTTGGTGGAGGACAGGAGATCCTGGAGGACTGCTGTCCATGGAGTTGTGATGGGTCAGGCATGACTTTGTGACTAAACAAACAACGGTAGGTAACTAAGGAAAGGGAGATGAAGCCGGGGTGTGGAAAAAGCATAGCACTGTACAAGGAGGGAGAGTGTGTGAGCAAGCACAAAGAGAGTAGAAACGACTTTTAGAGGTCTTCAAGGTTGTGGTTCCCTGGACTTCCACCAGAGGTCTGGCCTTAGCAGGTGTGGGAGAATCAGGTTGTTGAGCTCACAAGATTCTTTGCACTCCATTTTGAGGCTCTGTTTGCTGGACTCCCATTTTCATTTGCAAACTATTTTTCTTTTCGTGAAGCTCGGTGTTCCAGCTCCACTTGCCGGGCAAGGTACATGCAACTATTTGTTGTTTTGTGCTGGGGAACTGTGTCGGCAGCAGTTTTTCTACATGTGCAATGTGCTGCTTCTCTTCCAATGGGATCTTACAGAATGTTCTTAGAAAAGATAATGGATAAAGCAGGACATATCAGTAATTAACAATGTCACTAATTAATAGGAAAAATATAGGTGGACAGTTAATCCAGTTTAAATTAATGTTCCCAAATCCTGGTCAAAATATTTGATGTTGTGACATCAGTATAGTTCTGTCCCTAAGGGGCTTTTATGGATGTTTGTCACTCATTGTTTTTCAGTGTAAGGGCCAAAAGTATACAATCATGTATCTACCTATCAATCACCTTCCGAACACATGTTTGGAATCCTGTACAAGTGTAAATGGCTTCTGGGGAGACAGATGGTCTGAAGAAACGAAGTAAGAAGTAGGGGCAGGTGGAAGCTTGCATGCACACTGTGTGCCAGCTGCCTCTCCTCTCCAGACCATCCCTTTCTGACACTATTTCCTTCCATGGAAAGTGTGCAAAGTAAAGTCAGTCTCTGCTGGGAGAAAGTACAAAATAACTATTCCTATGGAAATGAGCTATTATGCTTTCCCTACTCATGAATAAATGTAACTTATTGTGCCACCTCTCCAAATAACTGGTTGAGTCATACACCCCAAAACAAGTGATTCAGTTTAACACAACAGCTGGATTTCCAGTTGTGTAAGCAAGGGATTAAGGATGTTCAGGGAATCAAATGTCTGCGGCATGTCATTTGTTGTGTGTGTTGTTTTACTTTCTTTTGTCACTGTGTTATGGCAAGGCTGGCCTGCACAAAGCTTGCACTTCACTGAGGTGGGGAACGTGTGGCCCTCCAGATGTTGTTGGTCTACAGCTCCCATAAGCCATCCCATTCCATCATGCTGACTGATGCTTATGGAAATTGGAATCCAACAACATTTGGATCATTTCTAGTTCCTCCTAGGATTCCTACTTATTTGAGCAGGAATATCCCCTCCCCGCAACACCTCTTTGCTTCTTCCTGCTTGTGCCGCACACACACTCTCAATGCCAGCAGGATCCACCCCTAGTGCAACCGAGTGCTGGCAGTTCTAAAAGCGACCCAAAATGAATGCAAACACTCATTTTGAAATGGAGCAAGTCCATGCTGGCAGAGCAAAGCTGGGAACTGTAGGACCCCACTCCCCATCTAAACATGCATAGGATTACATCATAAATGACTTTAAATTTTGTCTACCCAGTGGTGATACCCACTACAGTAGGAGCTTGCAAAGGACCTTCTTATCAGACATTAGTTCTTGCTCTCTATGAAGCAAGAAAACACACAGACAAATGTTCTGCTGATGGGTTGTGTAGATATTAAGGAGAAAGTGCTGTTTCCATTATTCATGAGGAAATCCACCCACCACCAGAAACTAGGAGTCGATTCTAATCCAGGCAATGGTATAGGAAAGATTTGCCAACCTATTTATTTTGGGCTTGTTTTAGAAAATAAATGGAACTCTCCTTGGCTCTTATATTTCTATCCTCATTCATAAATTTCAATTATAGTTCCATTGAAAATCAATATATAGAAAGCACAGAGAAATTTCTGAAGTTATTTTCAGTTCTGACAAATGGTTTGCTTTGAGCCGAAAAGAACAAGCTACAGAGTGAAATAGCATCCTTTATACATAGCTGCACATCAGAATACTCCTTTTTTTTAAACTCCACCTTTCTACCTTTCACCATGAGACAGAACTAGCAATTGTACCTATTTGAAATGGTAGGCAAGGGCTTCCTTGAAGGCCCAGCAGACTGCTCTTCAAACCACCTTTTTCCCCAAGCAGGACTCTGGAGAAAAATGTTGATTTCTAGTGAAAATTACAGCGATATGACTGTTCTCATTCCAGTTGTGCCCAAGGCCAGTGCTCTATTCCTTAACCTCACAACGTACAGCAGAGGTGATTGAAGATGGACAATGGCTCCCAATTGCATTCTTCTGGTGAAATTGTCCTCCCCTTTCTTGTTCCTTCTCATAAAGATTCTGTTTTACTCTACTACCAGCAGTGAGGAGAACACTCTTTCACCATCTTTTTTCTTCCTTCCACCATTACAGAATGTCACACATCATTATTTGGCAGCACTATAATACGAAGCATGTTTTGGGTCCATAGAACCATACAGAGTTTTCTGTGTATGCAAGAGAGTGTTCTTGCTCCGTTTCCCACATCAACAAATCACACCTCCAAAAGAGCTACTCCTGGGTATCAGGGCACATTCCAGAATGATGTGCAAATATGTCTTCACAGTCAGTTTGAAATTAATCCTTTAGCCGCTTTGTTTTGCCTCTTAATAGGCTCTTCAATTTATCCCATTTTAATTGCATTTAAATGTGCCTTTCTGGATTGTGTTAGTGAAATCATAGTTGCTCATGCTGCCCTCTTGGGGTCCTGAAGGCTTGGAACAAAGTGAAAAATGGAAATTTCTCCTCCGTCCCTCCATTTCAAAAAGACTTCTAACTCTACCCTAAGTGTAGCTCTTGCTGTCTGAGGCAAGATGGCAGCAATGTCAATGTAACCCCAACCCTCACCCTAACCCATGAATCTGGGCAGCTCACTTGTCTCACCACTGCCTGAGCAGGTCAAAGAATTCTTGCATCTGCTCCACCTCCCATCCTGAAAAACCTTCCACCATTTTTAAAGCAGGCAGATTCTCATGCTCTGTCTGAGAAACGTTTCCAGGTAAGCATGAATCAGGCAAGTCCTCCATCTCCACTCCCCACCATTCTTTTGCTTCCTCCTCAGAATTGGATGAGTCTATCTGAGCAGCCTGTAATGAGTGAGAATGCAGGCCTCTCTCCAATTCCCTTCCTCATATTTGACTTAGTTATTTAACTGCTAAATATGCTTCATTATGAGGGACCCCCAGCTGTCCTATTGCGATTTGGTATGACAGTGGGAGAGAATAGGCAGTGAAATTCACTTTTAAGCAAGTCAGTACCTTCAAGAGTCTGCCTTTATGAAAAATTCTTCACAGTGACCTGCTGAAAATAAAAAGTGCTGGATAAAGAAGCAAAAGGTTAGAAAGCAATTTATAGAAGGCATTCTTAGCTGATAGTAGCAGCTGCATCTTTTCCTGATTGTGAAGTTTTGAAAAATGTAATAGAGAAAGGAATGGCTTTGACTTTAAGAACTATTTTAAGATGCAATCCTATACATGTTTAGACAGAAAGAAATCCTATATTTGCCAGCATTATTCTCAGCTGGCTGGAGGGATGCTGGGAGTTGTAGAAAAACAACTTCTTCTTCTTCCTCTTCCTCTTCTGTATAGGATAGTACCCTTGGTTAGTCTACGTAAAACAATATTGCCCAAACTACTGCTGCCCAGATATTTTGGACTTCAGCTGCAATCATGCTGCTAGCATGGTCACTGGTCAGGAATGCTGAAAATTATAGCCCAAACCTTCTGGAAGGCACCAGGATGGCGAAGCCTGGTCTAAAATCTATGAAAGCAAAGAAAGAACATTAACTTTGGCAATATTTAATACTGGCTTCAATTAAGTAGCATAATTTTTATTAAGTCTGTAACTGATTTTGTACTGTCTGTTGGAATAGTGATGCAGCTGATAAAATAAAAAATGGTGTGCAACAAGAGTTCATTTTCCTTGCAATTTTTGAGTGTTTATTAGGCCTAATAAAAAGATTGCTTGGTGCATGGGTAATTAATAACTGTATGCATTAGAGAGCCTTGAGGCACAAATAGCAAACAGGGGTCACAAGAGAGAAAAAATGCTTCCTAGCAGCTAGCTTTAGCCAAACCAGCTTCCTTTCATCTTAGGTTTCTTGTTTATAAAAATAAGCATGCTCAGTATGTTTAGTAGCAGTAGTAGTTTTATTCTTTTAGAAGCCTGGCCTGATTTTCTCTGCTGTTTCATACTTCTGGCTGTTTATATTGGGAAATATCTGTTTGTGAGTCCATTAAGTTTGCCAAGGCTTATGCTTCTGGATTTGGCTTCCTTTTTATTCAGCCACTTCTGCTGACATTGTTCAGGTTGCTCACATTGTGGAACTGTAGATTAGAAGGTCATTATCAGTTCACAGTGCCACTGGGAGAGCATATGCCTCTTCTTTTCCCTGGACCCAAGCCCCAGATGGATATATCCAAAGTATGTAAGATGTCTACCATACTGAGGCTGCTTTAAACCCACATGGAGTGTTTCGGTTGTGCTGAGACAAGTTCACTTTGTGTGGAGCAGTCTGGTCCTCAGTTTTGACTACTATTTAAAAACCTTTACATGTTAAAAAAATAGAGGGCAACATGCTCCATGTCTGCTTCAAAATTCCATCACAGTTTAATGACGATGAAAAGAGCTTTAGACCAAAGAAAGGAAAAGCTGCATTCCAGTAATGATAGGAAGAGGCCTCCTTCATCTCATCAGGCCTCCAGGGAGGGCAACAAGATGGTAGCATTAAGCTTCAGAGCAGAGTGACTATACACTTTATTAAACTTCTTGTCTACCTGAATGGAACAGAGAACCAGTGCAAGAAATAACTAGCAAATTATTCAAGGACAGATTAGCTTTGTGCCTTCCCTGCCTTCTCATTATGTATTTTTTTTCTGATGGAAATGGATGAACTCTCTTTTCTCATCAGTCATTATCCTCCAAACATTTTCACCTCTGATTGAGTAATATTTGCTGCCTAATTTTTGATAGAATTTTATCCCTGACACACATTCCCTAACTGTGGTTTTATGAAGGAAGGTAGAAACCTTAGAAATAAATGGCAGAACTTAATTTCTTTGAAAATTGATTTGAAAAAAATTTTTAATCTGAGTTTGACATAACTTAATTTGATTTTTTTTAAAAGAGAGACTCTGGTAGGACTTGCTACAAATTGTACCTTTCACAGGTAAGATAAATCAGGGTAGAACCTGGGCCTACTGATCTTTTTAAAAGGCTTAGTGGCTGCTATACAATGTCATATGCAGAAACCTGTCAATTTCTGTTTATCTTCCATTTTAAATCTTCCCAGTCATTGGGAAGGTTTCAGCAGGGTACACCCACAAATTCTCTTCCATGTCACCTTCTTCCACAAACAGTGGATCCTGCCCATTCCATTGCACTGGGGGGGGGGGGTACCTCTTATTTAAGGAGTCCTAGAAGAAGTCTCAAAATGATTTGAAATGTTCATTCTGAACACATTCCCCTCTGTGTTATAAGCACTTACACAACAGAATTGGTGAGACCTAAGAGGTTCTGTGAGCATGCTGTTGGGTTTAGCCCTTAAGTTTGGCTCATCTGGAATTGTAAGAATTTATCCAGTCTTATGTTTCAATTTATCTCATGAAAGTAAGAGCTTTTTTAAAGGTTCCATGAACATTCATGAGCATTCTTATGCACATTTCTCCAAATACATGCATTTTGTATGCATTATTTCTTAATATACAACTTTTGCGTGACATTTCCATCATCATCATCGTCATCATCACCACCATTATTATTATTATTGCTTTCATTTTTATCCTGCCCTTTTTCCTTTTGTAAAGAGGCCAAGGCAGCTTACAAAGCTCCATTTTATCTCACAGCAGCAACCCTGGGAAGTAGGTGAAGCTGAGAGTGAGCGCCTGAACATGGTCAAGTGCAGTCTAGAACCTAGTTTCCCTGGTCCCTGATCTAGCACTTGAACCACCACATCACACTGGCCATTATATGACATTTATTCATTTATTTCCCTCACACACACATATTGGTACACATTGTTTGGAGAAGTTCACTGCAACATTTGGGGAAGTACAAATTTTGAAAGTTAATTAAATTAGAGTTCACATAGTAATTGGAAAGTGGAAAATCAGATGTATACAAATTAAACTGAAAAGTGAATAAATATCTCCCACACTGCTATAAGTGAAGCAAATTGTGTTCTTTCTGTTTAATTTGTGACCCAAAAATCTAGCTGGGTGGATGCATGTGCATACTTTCTCATCCAATTGCTCCAAAGAATATAAAAGGTATTTTTTGTATTTTTACCAGGCCTCTTAGGACTATTGGAGTGACTGTGGCTGCAGTTGAGGTATTTTGATCCATTTGGGGAGCCATTCCACTAGCTGGATAGTGGAATGGATACAGCAATGGAGGGTTGCTGGATACTACCCTCATTACAACATAAAGACCCTGTTGCAATACTATGTTCCTCTCTACACTTTGATGACTATGAAGGTAAAATCAGTCTGAAACAATGAGAGAGCTCCCCTTTTCATGATGTTTTACATTCATCTGAAAAGCATACAGCCAATCGGAAATATATAACCCTGGAGGTAGTAATTCACTGCCATTTTTCATGGAAACCATCCGACAATAGTATTCTCTGATGACGCATTTTTGTGACAGGCAACAGAGAAAACAAGATATATGACTAATGTGTTTTCCTAATGACAGCAAAGTTAGATAAAGTGGCTCAATTTTCACAATGACAATTTTCATTGCACAAAAGATAACCTAGAACACGGAGGGCAGCTGCACCAGCTTATATTAAAACACTGTCATTTGGCATTTCATGAAATTGTTGGGCATATGTATTTCATCCATCCACCAATGAGCATTTTTCACATTGTTTTGCACTGTTTCACTTTGGGTATGACACAGTAAGCCACATAGCTTTCTCGTAGCTTAAATATGTTTAAAATGAACTAGCAAGGGAGATATGCAAGCAAGTGCAATTTTTGGGGTGTGCATCCTGTTAAAGCCAAACCTTCCTTCCTTCTTTATAAATATTTATATACAGTTTCTCCTTTGAAACAAATCCTGCTATATCCAGACATACAAATGGCTTATTTGGAGCAGATGTAAGGCTTCAAACTATGCAGCAGTAAAAGGTTAAACAAAAAGAAAGGTAAAAATAGCAAATGATCTTTTGCAAACAGTTGTTCCAGGGTTTGTGCAAACAGAAGTTATATAGAATTCACTTTTTGCATACAATGCAAAAAGAATCTGTTAACTCATCAACAGATTCTCTCTGGATGTAAAAGGCTTTGACCTCATGGAAGGGCATTGTTGGATCTTTTTAAAATAAGTCAAACCAATCTATATGCACTTGGTGCAGTGAAACCGGATCTGTGCTTGCACAGAGATACATATTGGTATATCCATAGAAAGGTGATATCATAAAATATGGGGAAGCAGTACTTAAAATGTCTGTCTTATTTCATGTCCTGGGGTTTTGCTTTCACGTTCTGAATTATTATATTAATGTCTCAGGTACATTGTGAAAATTGTGCTTTGTCCTCTTTTGTTCTGAAAACTTTGGGCATTTGTTCTTCAGCTGATGAAATCTGTGAGAGCTCTTCTTAAGTGCCAGAGTTAGAAATACATCTCTTATACATCCCTGCTAAAATGGAAAAAGACATATTTGATTTTGGGGAGCCCTTATGGGAAATGAGTTCCTAAAAAAACCTCATTTTTTAATCTGCTATCTGTTTAAATAATGAAAACTTGAAAGCTTGTTTTTCTGCTTTGGCTTATGCTCAGCTGTTATTCTTAAAATATGATAATGGCACTCTTGTCTTTCCTTTTACTACTAAATTCACAGTTATTAATTTATGAAGTAATGCAATTTATCAGCTAGCACCCATAAAAATGACTGTGAAGCCTTTGACATTTAACTACAGAGCAGTTGGCAACCCTATTTTTGATGCCAGTCATCTCTGCAGCATGTCAAAGATAGAAAATTCAATCATCTTCTTCCCAGTGTATACACTGATCGGCAGGATAGCTTCCTATTACTGTTGCCAGGCCACCTGTCCCTCAATAAAAGAACGTCAGTCATTGTTTCCAAAAATACCAGCGTGGCTTAGGCCAAAAATTTGGCTGCAGTAGGAGGAATGCCTTAAAATTTATGATCGCATGGTGTTGCATCACATGGAGAAAGCTATTTTAGTGGATGTGGCATGGCACTTTTTCAAACACTACACAACAGGGAAGAAGGGTTCACAGCCAAAACAGGAATCGCCTTACTAAATTTGACTACTTTTATATACTTACAGGTGCAAAATAGGTTCACATAAGGATGATATCAGAATGATTTCTGCTAATGGACAGAACTTTTCTTTGTTCATGTGCCTGGTTTTTTATTTTTAAATCTAGCTTTCTATGTAGGCTTTTTGCAGTAATGCTGTTAGTTCAGACTTCCATTAGGTTTCTTGTTAAGTGACCCACAGTAGACTTTGAGTGTTGCAAACTGGAATGCATCAGTTCTGAGATGAGAGTACACATAATGGAATTGGAGTCACAGGTTGAAGAGCTGAGAACCTGCTGAAATAAACAGACGTTCTTCAAATAATTAGTAGTTAGAAGAGTGGCTGTCCAGGATCATCATAAAAGCAGATATTAAATGCAACATGAAGCTTGTATGGCAATGGTTCTAGAGGGTGAACTACAGAAAAAGAAATTTTGATGTCACATTTAAAAGTGGGGCAAGATACCCTTTCCTACAGTTTTATGTCCCCTCTTAACAATTCTATGTTATGCAGCGGTGAAGCTTTACAGAGCAACATGTTTCTTATGTGTGCAGGTGTGTCTGTTTTGCAAAGCACCATAGCTAAATGCACGATAGCTTGGCCATACAGACTTTGAGCAACATCATGACAAGCCATGCTTGGAAAGATGAGGATGTGGTTTTTCCAAAAGCAGGAAGGCCAGGCAGCATGGCTACAATCTTATGCATCAAGATGTTGAACCTCTTTTAGCCCCACTGCATGCCGATGGCTCCAATATTAGTAGGACTGTGAATTTACCCTGGTTTTCAGCCTGCACTTTATGATTCTGTCCATGATTCTGAATCTACTTTCTGAAGCACATTTGACATCATGGGCAGCTCCTTTAAGTTTCAAGCCTGGAGCCATTGCTTGCCACCACAGTGGCCAAATTCTATGTTGGAGAAGCTCTTGGGGGCCGCATTGCAGTGACTGGCTGAACACAAAAGGGTGGAACCAAAATACTCAAAATACTAGTTCATATCAGTTTAGAGATCTCACTGCCAATAACTGAGGTTGAACAACCTGCTTGAGTGGAGAAAACATGCACAGAATCTGAGACACCACTAAACAATTGATCTTAAGAGAAAAACTGTGTGTGTGTGTGATGGTCTGGAGAAACTCTGGAGCACCAGATTGGAACCCTGGGAGAGCTGAATTGGGCTCTTGGTCTTTTGTTCTGCAAGTCTGCTATATATCCTTATCTAGAAGTATGTCTCATTGAACCTGGAGAACAGACACATGTGAGATGGCACTGTAAACAAAGCAAGTGTAAATCAGCCTTCCTCAGCTTGATACCCTCTAGATCTACTGGAGCACAACTCCCGACATTGCTGATTATTGGCCTTGTTGGCTGAGGCTGATGGGAGCTGAAGTCCATCTGGAGCACATCAGGTTTGGGAAGACTGCCCTTATGGCTTATTTCTGTACTTAAGTGGGTGGGGCAAAGATGCTTTCCCTGTACACATTTGTGCTTTGAAATTATTTTCTTTGAGAAAGCACAGAAAGCAGAAACATTGTCAGTAACATGGTCATGAAGGTCACAGTGCAAATATAGAGTATAAACTCCTTAAAGAAAACACATTTCCCCTCAAAATAGACTTCTCCCTTTGGGAAAACATTAATTTCTAATGGCATTTCCCATTTCAAAAATTTCAGCTTGACCTGTGTCAGAATTTAAATACTACATTGCGGAAAAACTTCCCTGTAGGGCATTGCAAGAGATGTGGTTGCAAACCTTCCATACTGCAAATTATTTTTCCAGGAGCAAACATTGCCTCCGGACTGGCACAATGCCTTGATGGATGCCTCATGGCAGCTGAGACACAGGAAGCCTTCACAGCAACTTTACTGATGCGTATTGTATTTTGATGATACTGTGCCAAAGCAGGATGGCATAAATGCTGTTTTAAATTTAAAGGAGTTCAAATAACACAACCCCAAATATGAGGGACTTTCAACAATGTAGGGTGAAAAGAAAGATGCATATTCCAGATAAATTAAAAATGAACTTTTTTCTTTTCCTTGGGGAAGTATCCCAATGGTTCATCTTGCTACCACATGTAATCTTCCACTAGGGGATACTAGGTTCTGAACTATGAGCAAGAAGACAGTTCCACTCAAGTTACACTGGGACAAATGCAGTTGTGCAAATAGTTGCACTTTAAGTTTGTGTGACTGCATGCACAAGTACAATGAATGAAGGATTGCTAACAGAAGGATTAAGCAGAGCCCTGCTAATGATTTTTGAATTTATTAACAACATTTGAAGTTGTCCTTAGTCTTCATAAATAATGTGGCTCTGATCCAAAATCATGCATCTCAAGACACCTTTAAAAAATAAAATCAAAGCAATACACTATTTGTTATGAAAGAGAAACGGGGGGTGGGGGGGCAGAAGAGTCAGAATCTGCCCCGCCTTGTCCACTTATCAGAGGCATTATGACTTGGAGTCCCCAAGCTAATAGAATGAGATAGACAACTTCACATCCAGCAGTTCTTATCCAGGGAGGGATGATTGGAAAGACTTTTAAATAAAATAATACTAATAAATTGATAGCCAACAGAAAGAACCTTATCTCGCAAACATTATAGACTGATGTGCAAATCCAAAGCCATTTATTTCAAGGTCATTTCATTGTATGCTTTAAAATGGTAAAATTAGCATATGTAACTGTGTATGCACCTGGGTGGATCCCCAAAGGTATACAATGTGCGTACACTTCTTTTTAATAAGCAGAAAGGATGCTGAAGTCACCTACATCAGTGCTGGTGGGTCCACATTTCAGGCCCACGCTGGCTCAGATGCTGATGCCAGATCAGTTTCTCTTCCCCATCGCTTGCTAGGGCTTACACTTTGGCTGCAAGGTCCAGCCCTAGGTGCACCATCAATCTGATACTGGGCTTCACCCGAATTAAGTGGGCTGAAAATAACAGGAGATGTGCCAACAAAAATTCTTGCTCTCCATGAAGAAATTCAATTGTGTACTAAACTTCAGAGGGGCTGCCCGATGTAAACAAAGAAATCAAAAAATTTCTAATGTGAATGCAAACAGAATGGTGTATGATGATTATGAAATAAGTACAAACAATGAAAGAAATACAGTGGGGGAAAGGCTGGGCTTTTCCACAGTTTTCCTTTTGTAATTATCTCTTATGCACAGAGAGAGCTTCCATTTACTGACATGCATTTCCAAATAAAAGCTAGGCTGTCAGCCAATCTCAAGAGGGGTTTGTTTGTTTGTTTTAATTGCTGGGGAAAAGTTTGATTTATTAACAATGATTTTTGTTTGTGCTTTCATTCCTCTTGAGACTGCAATATACCCTGAACTCTGCACTCCACATCAGCCCCAAAAGTACAAATGACTTGATTTCCATTTTTATGTTTATTCTTTTTTATCTTTGCTGCATCTATGAAAATCAAGATTACCTTATGCTTCAATTAATGTCATTTGCTTCATTATGCATCTGGCTGTATGGAAAACAAGTAAGGAATCTGCAGACAGGGAGCAGGCACTTGAAATAATCAACTGTTGCCAGAATGTTTTAATTCAGGTGGATCCAAAACATTAGCTTGGGGCACTCTGCGAATTACACCTGAATGGGTATAATTCTGAGCACATTTCAGATTGTTTAATTCTCTCCCCACCCCACCTTAAGCTATGCTGACTTTTGTCCCCCTTAAGCTAAACACATCAATACAACAAATACATGCTGTAGTACAGATAATGTTGTCCTCCAATCGGCATTGTCTCTCTGCCTTAATCTTCATTTTACAGACTGAGAGCGCAGTCCTATGCATGATCAGACAGTGAAAAGGCCCCAGACTCCCAGCATCTCCAGTTGTCGGCCTTTTATTTTCTAGAAATGCAGAGGGCCGCCCTTTGAAATGCCAGGTTTAATTCTGCAGCTAATGCAGCTCACTGGTTTCTTTCAAGTAGATAAGTAAAAGATCAGCATTCTTGCTGAACCTCAGCCATTCTGTGATGCTGTCCCTTTCTCTCCCTCATCCCTCCTTGGCATTGCTTTTGGCTGTTTTTCTTCATGAAAACTAATTAAGTAGCTGAGAAAAATTCGGATGTGGAGTGCCTAGTAGAGCTGTATTAAGAGTAGCAAGCCAGACTCTCCGCAGGACAACGTAGTGGATAAAGCAGTTCTTCTGGGCAAAAGAAATCACAGGTGCCTAAGGATCCAAAAGTATGGTATTTGTATGTGTGTCCCATGTGCTCTGAAATATGACAGACTGCAGGAAAATGTGAGCTTCTTTTCAAAGAGCGCTAAAACAAATGGTGTCAAATTCACACATTCATGTGATCGGTGATGAGCAGCATTGATTCTAACAGAGAGGCGCAAAACTGTGTGGCACAGATAATTCCAAACCAGTAACAAGAATTTTAGGACTGCCTTTCTTAATTTTTAAAACAGGGCAAGGGAACTTCAAGCCCATGGGACAAAACTGATCAGCAAGGGTCCTGTACAACAAATGCCAATGATTTGGTGGTTTCCCAGCTTTTGTGTAGTTTTTTGCCTCATTCTAAACACTTAAAATGTCTACAGCAGTAAGAACTTAACACCAATGAGGCAGGATAAAAATTTAATGAGTGGATGAATGAAGAAAGGAATGAATAAATAAAACTCAAATCTAAAATAACTTTTTTTGGTAGTTCCCCCCCCCCCCATCACTTTCCCCTTCAGCCGTGCCCATCACTGGGATGCAGCCCCTGAGAGCTTCTCCAAAACAGAATTTGCTCCGGGTTGAAAAAGGTTCAACATGCATATTATATAGGACGCTAGGCAAATTATCCTTTTGCTTTGAGGAATATTTGTGCAAGAGCTTTCACAGTTTTGCTTATAAACTGTAGTCATTGAAATAAGATCTTCACCCATGCTGTAAAACTCTCTCTCTCTCTCTCTCTCTCTCTCTCTCTCTCTCTCTCTCT
>NW_025335941.1:1572733-1802293 GCF_004798865.1 Varanus komodoensis | reverse complement strand
AAACTCTCTCTCTCTCTCTCTCTCTCTCTCTCTCTCTCTCTCTCTCTCTCTCTCTCTCTGTGTGTGTGTGTGTGTGTGTGTGTGTGTGTGTGTGTAATGGGGAGAAGAAAGGCCATTCTTGATTCAAGCTGGGGCATTTAGTTTTCAGACAGCCCAGTGAGACTCAGTGGGAGCACTAAAATCCAATGTGGTATTGTGGGTAGAGTGTAGGACTGGGGCTTTTGAGATCTGTGTCCTAGCCCCCATTGGCCACGAAGCTCATTGGGTGACTTTGGGCCAGGCACTCACTCTCAGCCTGACCTACCTCACTGGGTTGTTGTGAGAATAAAATGGGAAAGAGGAGCATTATGTAAGCAGCTTTGGATGCCTCACAAGATTAAAAATGTGGTGCATATATGTGATGGTGATGATCATGAGCATATATGAATGCTGACCATTTTGCCCTCCTACATGTGGCTAAATAGAAAACACATATCAGAACAGAGAATATGTAGGGTGGCTGTGTATTCTAATTTTCTAAGGGGAGTCTATAGGAGCAGCTGTCCTGGATAGTATTTTAAAGATGAATAAAGAGTTTTACGAAGGGAAAGGAGGGGCTTTGAAGTTCCCCTCACCAGTTTGCAGCTAAAAAAAAAAAAAAAATCTGAGATGGAACCCTACTATGGGGAGATATGCTCTTTTTCTGTTTTCCTATTAAATTCTAATACTTATCAACTGCATAGCTATAGCTCTACTTTAGCCTATGAAAGTGTTACCCAAATCTGTGTCACCATCCTCTTTATTTTGGAGATGTGTAAGTGGCCACCAAATGAAAGAGGGAAGGAATCAATAGCAGCAACCTGGATAACTACACAATTGAAGCTAAGTCTCAAAGGAAAGCAAAGGAATCCAGGAAATCGATTCCAATAAATCAGTGATCCACTGGTGAGGAGTTGGTGCCTCTGATCTCAGGCCAGCCTGACACTCCATAGACCTGGGCCAGAATGCAGCTGTTGGCCTGCTCATGATCTGGCTCAAAACCGCTGCTGGATCAATGCTGTATGAATGTATGTGGCTGCACTTCTCTAGCTGGTACTATTCATTTACTCTCATAGTCTCCCTAGCCATTTCCTTCTCTTGAGTCTTCCACTATTCCTCAGAATTGCTTCACAAAAAACCTCAGAAATTAGGTCCTTCAGATCAAGAACGGGTGTTCTCCAGGCTACACTTTCCATGGTTGCATAAATTTAGCATGTGTTCACTTTACAAGCATGCTCATTGACTCAGGCACAGGTGTTTGCACCATCTATGCCCTAGGTGAAGTACGCTGATAGTACCTGTGTACACATTAGTTATGAACATATGCAGAGAGAAGCCCTATCCAGGCAAGTGTCTGAACAGGGTGCGCTAACACAGAGAAGAGTCTCAGGGCTTGCCAGGTGCTCCATCCCCAACATCCTCTCATGCTCGGACCCAGCTGTCTGCATCTAGCCTCCCTCTATTGAGCAGGGAAACCTGCAAATGGTGTTCACTCCCATTTCTTTGAATACTTTGCATGATCAAGAATCCCAAGAAAGCAGGGCTTCTAAACATATGGAGGCTTCTACTCAGATTCAACTGAACATGAGTAGAGGACCTCTGAGAGATCCCAGTTCCACATATGGAGGTCAGGGATGTGGAAGTGGAGGATCTGAACTGATCGTTTGCAAAACACTTGCGAAATTAAGTCAAGGGTGCCAGGTTGCCACTGCCCCTCTATAGAGTGCTTGTGACAGGGCCAGTCTTTCCCCTTTAGGACTTCAGTTCCTTCTCCTATAGGAGGAGAAGCCTCATTTAGCTGAAATTAGTGTACATTGTGAACACCAAATGAATCTAACCGTCTGGTCTCACACACACAGCCAGGAAGGAAATTCTGCTCTCTGCTGTCCAAAACAAACAAACAAACAAACAAACAAACGAGATCAAAGGGCCCTTATATCCTGGAACTATTATGTTAGACTGCTTAGAAGAAATAGGATCAAAACATGAAACCAAAGTGCAAACTAATGCATGTTCAGAGAGAAAAAAATTCCTACAATTCACAGCATCCCCTAGGCAGCTTCCTGTTTAAACATGTATTAGATTGCACCATTTAATTAATTAAATTGACTTAATGGATGTAAAACAGGAAGGGGAAAAACTATTGTTTATTTTTATTATAATTTTGTGAGAGATATCAGTTAGAATAAAATCTTATTGAACTGATCAGTTATTAACTAATATTGAAATACTGGATTATCTAAAGAATACTGAATTGCCAAATCAGCATAGATAAGTTATTATATTGTTCAATAATTGATTGGAGTGCAATTAAGACATGTTCATACATTTTTTTATTGTGGCATTGTTTGAATAATGTATTTTGACATATTTGTTAATACACTTTTCTCTCTGTGTATATCTATAATCTGTGTGTCCGTCCATCTATCCATCCATCAATCCATCCATTTTGACTTTCATTTTCATGGCTCAAAGTGAGCAGGAGAAGCTTAGTCTTGAAGAACAAAATAAGGTGTCATCCTACATGATTGATGCTTGTCATCCTGCTGGAAGTGTACAGACAGGCATTGTCTCTTACTAGTGAGAAAGGGCTAGATATAAGCATGTCTGCCTTGACAGCTGGAAAGACAGGAGATGAAACCTCATGGCTTAAAGTGGGCAGGGGGAGAAAGAGGAAGAAGCACTATCAAGGTGATTGGAATTGTACCCCCACCCCTAATAAAATTAACTTCTCCAAATTCTGCTTAGAGGAAAAATATGTATTAAAAGCTGCAATATAGCCAGCATATTTTGGCATATCTTTACTTTCAGAGGCAAAGAGATTCCAATTACAGTGGTAATTTATTAAAAGAATATTTCCCCAAATATTCCAGAATATGGACTTGAGTTATTTCATCTTCCATTTGCTCCTACATTCCACTCTGAGCATCACTGAGTGTGAAATCCTCTACATGTTTAGGCAGAAACAATCCTAGTTTCCAGCATACCTGGAGTTGTAAGACCTTTTCTGTCTATAAATGTCCCTAGAGGTCTTGTCTGTATCTGGATTTTCATCTTGTCTAAGTTCCTGTATTCCTATTTCAGCAATAGTTGTAGAACAGCATATGTGTATTAAGTGAAACCTTTCCACACTCCATATATTCATGTCAGATAAACATGTTGGGGATTATATGAGCACAGCCAGCTTGAGCTGGGAGTCAGACTGGATGGCCTGGGAGACCCTCTTGACTCACTTTCTTTCTGTGCTTCCAAACTCTTTGTTGAGTTCATTTCTGTGTGTCCTGCTGCTGTTAAAAGCACAAAGATATTAGAGTCTCTTGGGAGGTGTTCCTTCCTACCACAATTTACTTGTGCATCTCTGTGGAATTGTAGAGAAGTTTGCTTGATATGATAGAAGCCTCCTTTCCTCCAACTGGTGGCCTCCAGATGTTTTCGACTGAAACCTCGAGCTAACATGGAGGGGCACCAAGTTGGGTAAGGCTGACTGGAGAAGTTATACTTTAAGAACTGGTGTGTTTGCAAAAGTAGTGGCTTCCTTGTGCACTGGTATTCAGGGGCTGTTGACTGCGTATTCGGAGCTTAAGAGCATGATCCTGTGCACATTAGCAGAAAAAAGTGCTACAACTCCCAGCATTCTTTTAGCCAGCCAGGATGGCTGGGACATGCTGGGAATTGTAGGACTTTTTCTGCACCCTTAATGTAGTTTGTTAAATTGATTCTTGATGTTTTGTTGCTGTACATGCACAAGAGCGTGTTCTAAGACTGAGATGTATGCATGCTGACCTGAGAATAAGTCATGCATAGGACTGCACTGTAAGAAATTCAAACTTGCCCATATATTCTTATGTCCATGCATGCTTAGTGATATTTTAGTACCTTTCTGCACATTTCTGCTCATTCAAATGTGAGTTTCTTAGTGTTACATTCTGAATGCTTGAAAAAGTTACATTGCAACCATTCCTAGAATTCTTTACATTTTGTAATACAAAAAAGAAAAACAAGACAAGAAACCATTTTTAATATCTTGTAACATTGTTAAAAATATTTTTGAGGCATGAGGAAAGATACTGAAATTCAAAAGTGGAGAGGCTCCCCGCTCATACAAACTTCACACTGGATCCCAATTTGAAACAATATGCACCTGCAAGTCTTTGGGAGTTGAATGGGACTGACTTCCTCTCCATCAAACAAAGCATAGTGTCATTGTGATTGCTGGCATGATTTCTCACTTTTTTGTGTAATACTCTTTTCACAACTTGGATTTTGGAACACCGGTGGAGTTTAACATATGGAATGGCTCAACTTCACAATATCTTTGGCATGAAGGTTGAGTCATCACATTGTGGGAGGGAGGTGGCCTATAAGAGATTTGAAATGCTGTCTTCAGTGACAAAATAAAATCTGGCACCAGAAGGCTAAGAAATGCACTAATCCTAGAGAAATAGCAAATCTCTGTACAAACACTAGCAAGTTAAAGTCATTTTAAGCATGCTGTCCTTACACAATCAGTTTTAGAAGAGCAGCCAGCTAGATTGCTGGTAAGTGGCTAGCTAGAGTGGTATTATGGCAGCTGGAATAAAAATAAGATACAGAATGCAAAGTATAGAATGAAAGAGCCCTTGGGACAATGCAGAGAGATAAATCCTGGAGCTGGCTAACCAGCGTTGAACCATGAAACTAGATGGGAGGAATGTTGAGTAGGCAAGAAAAGTCTTATATGGAGTCTAGGCTGCTGAGCTTAGGTAAAACAGAACTTACCAAACATAGGAAATGACCTTACATTAGCTCAGACACTGCCTCCATCGAGCTCACTGCTATCCACACTGACTGGCAGTGGCTGGCTCTCCAGGGATTCAGGCTGGGACTTTTCCAGTCCTACTTGAAGAGGCCAGAGATGGAAACTGCGGTGGCGCCCCATCTGTGGAATGCACTTTCCAGAGAGGTCCGCCTGGCACCGTCGTTATTTGTTTTTCGGCACCAGGCTAAGACCTTTTTATTCAAACAATAGTTTGACAATGTATAATATTTATAGGTTTTAATTGTGCAGCCAGGGTGTTTCCGGGTTTTAACTGTATTTGTATTATATTTATTTATTTGTGTGAGCTGTCCTGAGGCTATATAGCAAGGGGACGGCATACAAAAACTTTAAATAAATAAATAAGCAAGCTGGGGCTGTCTGCATGCAAAGGAAGTGTTCTGCTTTGTGCATGAGGAAGGGCAGCTAGCACATCCTCAGTTCTTGCTAATACTCTTGCTTGCAAAGTTAAGGCTGTGGTATTCTTTCTGAATTTGCTCATAATTGGGCATCTCCTCCTGCTGCCTTCAGCTTCTCTTGCATTATTGGTGCCTCCCGTGACATTTTTCATGATATGCCTGAAATATAGCAACTGCCATTTCATTTCTGTTGCTTCTAGGTCAAGTTCTGGCTTGATCTGATGCAGGACCCGCTCATCCATCTGTCTGCCATTCCAGGCTATTCAGAAAGCTCTCCTGCAGCACCATGTTATCAATCTGCTTCACTTCCAGTTCTCATGCCCAGACATAGTGAGAACCCTGCTTTAATTAGGCTATGGGGAGGCAACGAGGGGACTGTGGGCTGCATGGAGCCCCCATCATATCCTGTTGTGGCCCCAGTGCCTACTCCTAGTGTTTACATTAAAAAGGCCTCATGGTGGCTATGCGATACCCAAACAGCTAAAGTCACTGTTACTAGTGACATTGGACCATTTTCCTGCTCCACAGCTGCCACAGACAACCAAAATGGCTCGATTTATTTTACAAACAAGCTAAATTGAGTGTTGTAGTGCTTTGTAGCACTAAAGAGTATTTTGCCACCTGGTGTCTGCAATGAACAAGCATTTTTGCTCTTTTTTTTCTTTTGGGGAGCTGCCCCACAGAATTTATCTTGCAGCAGAAGTGCAGCTTAGCAAACTAGCTTTCAGACCCCTGGAAGTTTCTCACACCTGAATCAGAGTGAAGGAAATACTTCCTTTCTTTTGTCATTCCTTTTGCTCTCACTGCCTTGCATGGCACTCCTCCCAAATTCTTTTTTAACTAGGAGAATTTATAAAAACAATTTTGGAAATGTGAGCATGTAGTTTTCCAAAGCTTTTTCTGCTTTGCATTCATATACAGTGGTGCCTTGGCTCATGAACGTAATCTGTTCCAGGACTCTGGTCGTGACCCAAATTGGTCATGAGCCAAGTCAAATTTCCCCATAAGGTTCAATGTAAATAAGGTTAATCCATTCTGTAACTATTTTTTTAAATCACAAAAATTTGAAGTGGGCGCACTGGGGTGGGGTGGAGGAGACGGGCATGATCACGATGTGGAGTTCACAATCTGAGGCAAAATTTTTCAGAAATTTCTTTTTTTTTTAATAAGGATTTTTATTAAGATTTTAAACTAAAACTAAAAACATCAATCATCAAATACATCGGACATACTGGGTCAGCCCCCTACTACATATCTTTTTAACATTCTATAGTCATATTCAAATCGATTTATAAAAATTTAAAAACATCTTTAAATCTAAGCCAAGTCCTGTTTCTTCAGCCAATCATAAAAAAGGTCCCAAGTTTGATAGAAGTCAGTATCTTCTTTCTCCTTCAGTGCTAGAGTCAATCTGTCCATTTCTGCACAGTCCAGAATCTTTTTTAAAATCAGTTCCTCAGTGGGTAATTCCTCACTCTTCCAGTATTGAGCAAGTGCCATCCTCGCCACTGTGATTAAATGTAAGATCAAATACATTTCTTGTTTGCTAATATCTTCCGGTATGATGCCTAACAAGAAAATTTCAGGATTAAAAGCTGAGGGTTTTTGTAGCATTTCCTCAAGCCATTTATGTATTTTAATCCAATACTTTTTCGCATTTTCACAGATCCACCACATATGGTAAAAAGTACCCACTTTATGTTTACATTTCCAACATCCATTTGACATATTTGGAACCACCTTAGCTAATCGACTTGGCGACAAATACCATCTATAGAACATTTTATATAAATTTTCTTTATACAAAGTTGCTAAAGTTACCTTAATATTTCTCTCCCATAGCTTTTGCCACTTTTCTAATTCAATATTATACCCAAAATTTTGTGCCCATGTTATCATAGTTTCCTTAACCTCTTGTTTCGCAAGTTTATCCATTCTTTTAGCCAAGTTAAAATAGACGCTTGATAGTACAACATCCAATCAGGAAGACCAAAACCCTTGTTCTTTTTGGTTTCCTGAAGCATTTTTAATTTAATCCTTGGTTTCTTTTTTCTCCAAATAAATCTCGAAATTTGAGAGTTTAAATCATCAAAGAATTTTTTATCAATTTTTACGGGAATCATTTGGAACAAATCATCTGCGAATGCTTGCAATTTATAACTTTTCTCCCTAATTTTAGTTCCTTTAATGTCCTCGTCATCCCTAACATTTCTATTCAGCACCTCTAAAGTCAGAATGAACAATACGGGTGACAACGGGCATCCTTGCCTTGTACCCTTTTGTATCTCTATAGCCCTTGTAAGTTCTCCATTAATTAAAATCCTGTCCGACTGTCTTTGATAGATGCTTGATATCGCATTTATAAATTTTCCACCAAACTCCATTTGAGCCATATGTTGCTTCATGAATTGCCAATTAACATTATCAAAGGCTTTCTGGGCATCCAAAAACAGTAGAGCCATTGGTTTTTCTGTGTGTATCTCACAGTATTCTAGGATATCTAAGATACTTCTCAGATTGTTCTTCATTTGTCTTTTAGGCAAGAAACCATTTTGGTCTGGATGAATAAAATCTATTAAAAACTTCTTCAACCTTTCTGCCAATATATTTTTCAGAAATTTCTGTTCACAACCTGATTTGGTCATGAACTGAGGCATTCGTGAGCCGAGGTACCACTGTGTGTCATCTCTAGCAACACTTGACAAGTGTCCACATGTGCATTAGTAAAACAGAGTAAGAGACTAACTTAATGCCATGAACATACATTGTGCTGTGTTTGCTTCATTATGCATCCTTGTGTACTGATTTATGTAAAACTGAGCTTATTGGAAGCATATTTTCAGCCAATGCTTTTAGCAATGTTTTATCAGTATGCACCTTGTAAACCACCTTTAAGATAGCTGGGAGCTCTTTCCATGGGTGGAGCACCACCGCAGAGAAGGCCCTCCTCCGGGTATTTTGCCTTCTGATGTCTTTCACGGAGGGTTCCCGGAGGAGGGCCTCTGCTACCGATCTCAAGGGGTGGAAGGGCAAATATGGAAGAAGGCATTCTTTCAGGTATCCAGGTCCCAAGTTGTTAAGGGCTTTATAGGTGATAACCAGCACCTTGAATTGAGCCCGGACTTCAATGGGGAGCCAATGAAGCTGGTAGAGGACTGGGGTTATGTGTGAGAATAACGCCCAGTCCCTGTCAGCAACATTTAGAAATAATAGACACAGAATCCGCTATTGCATCATTTCTGTGTCAGAAAGAAGCTGGGAATATTAAGGTCTGAGTGAAATGCAGTTGAAACTTTCGGAAGTATCCACAGAATTAAGTAATCAGATAAGCCTTCCTTAATGTTCTTATTTCCCTGGAATATTTCTCCCAGTGGTTGGGAAGAAAGGTATTTAGAAGTGTGTTGTGCTGTGATGATGAATTTTGCAGATGACATTGACCTAAGATGTATTCCAGAGAAAGATCAGAACATTATGCGAGATAAATTGTATAACTTCATGAGCTGAAGTAATAGAAATGGAAATTCAATAGTACAAAGTCAAGGTTATCCATTCTGGGCTAAAATATATTTGTTATCCACTTCATCAGGTGGGGAGGAATGAGGATGAAAGAAATCTCAAGCTTTGGTTGATCATAAGAACCCAAAGAAAATCCATCATAGTAATTTGTAGAGATCTCATGTATGGAGGCTTTTGCCTTGCTATAACTGGCCCAACATGTTTTTCTAGTCTCTGTGATTTCCTATATAGATGCTTTTTATATACCACTTAAATGATAACTTCTTCCTGCTCAGTCACATCTTTGTAGGAATTTGCCTCTTACAGGTTTTCAAAAAGAAATCTAGTTCCTTTCACTTTACAGCAGTTGTTCTTAAACTGTGTGGCACACCTCCTGCAAGTTGGACCTGAAAGATCTGGAACTGGACGCTCCATATCACCTGAGGGTACAGGTAGATAAATTTGAAAATTTCAGCTCTGTCCTGGTTCTTATTTTTTCAACCTTAAGTTCAAGTCATCTCTCCAGTCTTAGGTTCAGTTTCATCCCTAACGCATTTTTTGCTGCAAATTGTGCCTAAGACGTACATTTGGGTAGCTATTTTTTTGCTTATTTTGTATGCATTTTAATTCCTACTGGACTGGGATTCCCCAGGTGGCCATGCCCTCTTCCTATTTGCCCATATAATCAGTCGTTTGGTGGTTTCCTAGTTGCATGCAGCTTTCCCCCCTCTCTAAAAAGTTCATACTGGGAACAAAAACCTGAAGCTACAGTACGCTGGTATAGGGGGTGGCATTGAGCTTCACTGGCCCCTATGTCTTTCCTCACCTATCACTAGAAAGCTGCCTGCTTCTCTGAAATGCAATTTGGGTCTTGAGTTGAAAGTGGTTCTGCACCCCAACCTATACAGAAATTCTGGTTCAGATCATGCAGCGTGCTGATTATTTTATGCTCCAATTAACTAAATTAATTAAACTATATGCACTGTCTTAGGGTATGCTGCGATGCTAAGGTGTCCACAAAAACCCTATTTTCTGATTAGGCTTTGAAAGATGTGCTTCCTCCCATGTAAAGAATGGGACATTCTTTGTTATATCAAGGTGTACCAAGGGCTTAAAGGGCAAGAGGCTGACCTGAAGGATTTGCCAGTTTAGATTTCTTTCTGCCTGTAGCCAACCCTACTCTCTTTCTAGAAAATTTTGAGTTCTCAATGTACTTTCTTCTCTGGAGTAGTTAAAGTCATCGCTGAGAAGCATAAAGATGACAGAAGGTTATCACATTCTGCGTCTGCCAGCGTAGAATAGCAACAGCCTTGGCAGCTCAAGAGATTTTGTGTCTTGCACTTTTCCCAGCATCCTGCTGTAGCTGTCTTCTTCCTGGGCTTTTCACTATCAAGAGCATCAGTTGAGAAGGTACTTGCTATTAGCACAGCAGATGTCACACTGACTGACAGGCGGGCTTGCCTCTCCACAGGGAGTAAGAAGAGGCTCACCTCTTTTTTTATTGTCATTTTTGCTGCTATGAAGGCTATAATTAAGTTTACAGGCAGTATCCCATGCTAGGCAAGGAGAATGAAATGAAGGCAGGGTGTAAGGTGGAATTGTATCATTCTCCCACCAGCTCTCTGTAGTGCAGGGTGGGGAAACAGCACAAAGCAGCAGAGTTAAAGCTCAACTTTAGGTATTGTTTCAAGACTCAGGAAGTGACTTCTTATACCTTCTGTCTTTGTCTTTCTTTTATGGGTCTCAGTAAAAGCTTTGCCTATAGTATAAAGCTTTGGCCTATATAGTAACACTTTCTGCACTCCTCTACCTTTTTGCCTGCACTCCCAAATTTAGGAGTGAATTCTTGCAATACATTTTAAACTGACTTCAAAAGCAAAATAGAACATATATTCTGGTTTGGAAAGCTTGAAATAAGACACTTGAACATTATTGCCAAAGGTTTCCTTCCATGTTAGAAGTCCCCAACATGGGAGTATTTCTACAAAATTCTCATGCCCAAAAATGTACTGTGAAGGTGTTGATTGTACAAAATTAGCTCACAGATGGACCCAGATATTGGTGAAATGCTGCCAGGGATGTGAGGCCTAATATAATTAGGAGTGCATAGGAAGTGCTCTTTCAACTTTGTACTTAACCACCCTATTGTTTCTAGTGAAAAGCAGGGATTCCTGAGATTTCAGGCTTTGAACAGTAAAATTACCAAAAAGGGGGCAGTGGGCATTATCTTACCTACTGTAAGAAAGTATGTAAAAAAAATAATCATGATTGTCTTTGTAGATGGGTGGGAAAAATCCTATTTCTGTGCTGCTGTATTTATGATCCAGAATGAATAAAGCTTAAGACTGAGGAGGAAGTCAGATTTGCAGAAAGAACACATGATTGAAATAGCCAAGACCCAAGAAGCTCAGCTTGTCAGCATGCCATTCTCCGTTATCCTCAGTCAGCCCAAACCCAGAGAGGATTGACATACTGATAACTCTTTCTTGCTTCTATCTCTGGAAATGATTACAAACAGCTCACCTGCTTTTCATTTTGTGTGCACCCAGAATGGATAAACAAATCCAAATGAAAACCATGAATAGGAAACCTCCACTACAGCCACAACTTTTGTAATTTTCCATCTCTTAATGACCACAATGAAAAGTGACCGTGAACTGCTTCAGCTCATGGTCAGAGAGTCTTCAGCAACAACACATTTAATTGACTTTGGGTGCAGTCCTGTGTAGAAGAGCGTAAGCTCCTGAACGTGGAGGCTCACACTCTTCCAGTGCAGAGTGGGAGGAGCAGTGGGAATGGTCTTTTGTCCCTGTTCCTCCTGCTCTGCGTTTTCACTAGATGGATGTTTTGGGCTGTCGAGGGATGAAAGGATATCGCGGCCTCTCTAGTCTCCTCCCACTATGCCCCTGACGTATCACTTTCACCCCCCTCCACAGCACTTTCCCGACCTCAGAGGGCAAGTGGCATGGTTCTTTCCACAGTGGCTGAGAGGGGCGGTTAAGGCGGCTGAGTTCTGATTCTCAGGTCCAAGGTCAAAGCACAGTGTCTGAGTTGGAGGTGGGAATCCAGACAACATCTAGTGTTAGGGTTAGGGTTTAGGGAGTGTTCCTTTATGCTGTATTCCTACTCATCATCAACAAGAAATAAGTCATACAGCTCCCATTATTTCCCAACCACCCTGTTCCCACTTACCCAGGTATACATCCTACTGAATTTAAATGAACTTATTCCTGAGTAGCCATGTCTGGGAATGATGTGCTCATTAGAATGATGTTCACATGATATGTATTCCAGATGTTTTGTGGGGGGGGGAATGCTTTGAAAGAGGTAAGCCCTCTCACCCAGGCTGACTGAGGACGATGCTGATGCAGGAAACGTCGTCTCTACTCTGACACTGCTTGGTCTCCATGATGCTAGCAGGAAGCCAAGTCTACTTGAAGATGAGACCTGATCATCAGGTTCAATCTGTGTTGCCTGACTGGGATTGTCTATTATTCTTCCAGGAAGAAAGAAGCAGCAGTTAAGGAAAAAAAAGGTATTAGCAGTGAAAAGGATTGAAAATGGTGAACATTTGCTTAATATATAGTGGTTTTCAAGAAACATATTATTCAGAATACTGAAACATGTAAATGTCAAGAGTAGCTCACTATAACAGTATTTTAAAAATCCCACTGATCTGAGCAGAATTTATATAGATTAATGCTTTGGATTGTGAAAGAGAGCTATGCCCATGACTGTAGTGTTTACATATTATATTGTAATTGCATTGCCCATGCAAACATATGGCTCAGAAAATTGAAACTGTCCATTTAGTGAGCAAAATGTCAATGTAAAACCTGGTGCAAAGTTTTTGAAGGTGTTTTACAAATTATGCAACCAGTGAATTTTATGTATTTGCCTTTCAAATGGTGTCATCTGTTTTGAAAAAAGCCATTGAAATTATTTTTAACCAAAACAGAAAGTCATAGCTTTTGTATTCCCCATGTTCATGTTTTTTAAGCAGGCAGCACCAGAAACCAATTGGATACCTATGCAGATTATTCAGATGTGAATATTTTGACACTATCCAATTCAGTTATGCCATCTGACAGATGTTAGGTTATTGAGTTGATAAGCCCTCCAAAGATACTGCTGCTTGAAAAACAACAGCAAAAATGTCATGATCAGTATCTTTCAATCTGTGCTATAAAAATAAATCTAGGATATCTAATTTAGTATGTCTTTTCCTCAGTGATTTAACATCCCTGTTCCCCTTTCACAATACATTTTATGAAGCACACACAAGGAAGTGTATCATGTCTAAACATTTTTCAATTATCTATATTTTAGATCAACAGTAAGCTCTTTGCTCTTAGTTGGCCTACAATGCTATTCAGGATATAAAACTGACAATAAAATCTTGCAATCTCTTTTACCCTTTCTGCTAGATATTGGAGTTCCAAGGGGGTGAGCCTATGCCACTAACAAGTTGCTGTTTTTGAGAAAAAGAGCTGGCTGGAATTTATATCCAAATGTTCGTGTCCATTAAAAATGGACAAATTGAATTATCCTGCAAAAGTGCTCATATATTTTGAGATATTAGTTAGAGACGTTTGGTAAGCAGTGTGAGTCTATTAAATTTAATTAAACAAATAAAATGCTTGCACATGAGAAAGAATTCCTTTATGAGGGGTTGGGAGTTTTTTTTGGTAAGCAAATATCTTCATAGTATAATCCTATACATGTCTGTTCAGAGATAAGCCCTACTGATTTCATTAATACCTCCTCCCAGGTAAGAATGCAAAAGATTGCAACCAAAATGTTTTTATTTCAGCCTTTCTCAAATTAATAATCACCACATGTTTGGAACTGAACACTCATCAGCCTAAATCAGTGTGACCAATGGGCAGGAATGTCTGTGGTCATACTTCAAAACTTTTGGGGGCATGGGAGCACCCCATTCCCTCAGCGCTTACCAACACAGTATTCCAGCCTCTCATCGCATTGGGACAGTGCAGCCATTCAACAGTGGGACTGAATAGTATGGGTGGAGGGTTGTTTCTCCCTGTTTTGGAGTGAGCCCTTTTCACCTACTCTGTGAAGGAAGGAAAAGGAGTGAGGTCAGAGTCATCTGACCAATTGAGGGCAATTTGATTAGTCAGGAGAAAGAAAGTATGAGATCTTCCCAGGGCTCCCTAACTTGGGGGGGTAACTGGAAACAAGTTTCCTACAGTCTCTCCCTGCTGTAAGAAGACTTATTCCCTCACTCTTAAAGGGAAGGATAGCTTGAACAGTACCCCTAATGCATGGCATAAAGGTTACTTTACCTTCTGGAGCCAGTACTGCACAATATTAATGTTAGCACTTGAATTATGCCACTATACCTATGCTGAAAAATGTTAATTGCCTCAGCTGTCATAGGATATACCACAGTCTTATCAGTGTGATGTTTAAAAGAATGTGCTAGTACTAAACTTTATTTTCCTGGGCTCCAAGATCACCGCAGGCGGGGACTGCAGCCAAGAAATTAAAAGAGGCTTGCTCCTGGGGAGGAAAGCAATGGCAAATCTGGACAGCATACTAAAAAGCAGAGACATCACCCTGCCAACAAAAGTGCGTATAGTCAAGGCTACGGTTTCCCCAGTTGCAATGTATGGCTGTGAAAGCTGGACCATAAGGAAGGCTGAGCGCCAAAGGACTGAGGCCTTTGAATTGTGGTGCTGGAGGAGTCTCCTGCGAGTCCCTTGGACCACAAGGTGATCAAACCGGTCAGTCCTAGAGGAGATCAACCCTGACTGCTCTTTAGAAGGCCAGATCCTGAAGATGAAACTCAAATACTTTGGCCACCTAATGAGAAGGAAGGACTCCCTGGAGAAGAGCCTCATGCTGGGAACAATAGATGGCAAAAAAAGAAGGGGACGGCAGAGGATGAGGTGGCTGGATGGAGTCACTGAAGCAGTTGGTGTGAGCTTAAGTGGATTCCAAGGGATGGTGGAGGACAGGAAGGCCTGGAGGGATGTTGTCCATGGGGTCGCGATGGGTCGGACACGACTTCGCGACTAGCAACAAAAGCAACAAGTGCTAAACTGATGTCCCCTTCCAGAGGTTAGACGTATCTATGCATACCTGAATGGGAGCAACAAAATAGTAAAATTTACAAGTTGCCTCAGTTTGCAAAAGTCCTTTCTTCATGTTTTGACCTCTTGCTATGCAATTTATTCAGTAATCTCAGTAAGAATTCACACTTTATAAATTAATATGATGTTACAGCAAGAACAAACTAGGTAGGATTACTAAAGTCTACCAGGAAGTAGGAATGCATGCATACACTGGACTGTATTAACGACAACTTTATTGAGTATTACAAGGAATCTCTAGCTGGGTATGTTATTATTTTCATATAATTTTCTCTCATCATGAACTGTAGATGTAATCACCCAGTGTGAGCTACTGTCCATGGCAGTGAAAAATGGCTGAAGCTTCCCCCCCCCCCCCGCCACCTGAGGCATTTTCCAGACCAAAACTACATTTAACACTATAGACTAACCTTTTTGTTTGTTTGTTTTGTCTTGTTCTTGTGGGGGATATGCACAAGTGCACATTTTTGAACTTTAATGCAAAGTCAGGAAATTTGTAAAAAAAATCTTGAGAATGGCATTCCTGCCTTTTTATTTTGCATTTCCAAATGTAAGCAGACATGTTTGCATGATTTGTGAACAAGAACAAAATTATTGTAAATACCTAAGTCTGACTTTATACTACATTATGCTTTCTATCACTCAAGTTGCCCTCTGCCTTGGTGCATTTTGCTTACTATCTGCCCAGAGCCTGCTTGCATACAGCTAAGACCACGAGAAGTCTTTTGTTGGATGAAGTCAAAGGTTTTTCTTTTCCGGCATCCTGTTTTCCACACTGAGCATCCAGCTACCTATGAAGTGCCCACAAGCAGGACATGAAGGCAGTAGTCTTTCTGCTCATGTTCTCCAGCAACTGGTTTTCAGATGCATCCTGATTTATAGCCATTGATAACTTTATCCTGAATGAATTTTACCCATAAAAGCCACACAAATTATTGCCCATCACTACATCCTGTGCTACAAAATTCCCACTCTATGCTGTATGTAGAAGAAGTTATTTTAATCTACCTTGAAACTCCTACCCTTCAGCTGCATTAGCATACTTTGGATTTTGATATTATGAGGGATAGAAAAAAAATATGTCCGTATTCTCTTTCTCCACGCCATTCATTCCTGTATCATGTCTTCTGAAATTACCTTTTCCAAAACTAAGCCATGGGTTGCTAATCATGAACAAACTCATGCTTTTTGTTAGGTTGTAAACTGTGGGCTATTCTCTGTGGTGTAGTGACCTTCAGCTGGGTTCAGTCAGTATGAAAACTGACAGAGCAAGAGCCTGTAATAAACCCACACTCAACCTTTGTCTGAATCCAGTCACTGTCAATAGCAGTGAACTAGGTAGACCTATGCTTTGACTTGGTGAAAGGAAGCTCCTATGTAAGCTCCCCATGTGCTTCCTGACCTGAAAAATCCTCACTGGAGGAGTAGCATTATTTCCTCCTAAACTCTACTTGAAGTGCAGGAAGCTAAGAATACTACAGGCTAGTTGAAAATTGATTGCTCAATGAATGATGTAGGACATGGGCACTCAAACTACGTCCCAGGGGCCCAATCCGGCCCGCCAAGGCCATTTATCCGGCCTGCCTCAGAGGTTTTCAATGTGCTGCGCGCACGTCACATGCACCTGCCGCCGCCCATCTCGCCCCTCACGCGGGGAGGCAGTGGCCTGCTCGCGAGGTCATTTTCAACTCGCTCGGAGAAAATGATCTCCAAGCAAGCAAGCTGCTACATCTCGCACCCGCCGCTGCATTGTGGTGCATGCTCGCCCCGCCCTGCCTGCCCCCGTGCCGGCCCGCGTGCCCCACTGGCACCACCTTTCCGGACCATGCCCGACACTGGCACCTTTCAACTGGCCCCCTGGTGAAAAAGTTTGAGGACCCCTGATGTAGGATAATTGTGTAGGATAATTCCTTTGGCACCTCATATGCAATATAAGCACAGGCATCTCAAATGCAACCCAGGAACATTTCTCCAAAAGTGTTGACTCCTTTGAATTCATTTTCAAAAGCAATTTCTTCTCAATAAAATAAATAAGAGTGGATGTGAAAATATGGGTTAATTTTTGGCACTAATTTGAGTTGAATTTTTGATCTATTATACATTCTGTCTTTAAGTGAACCAGTCAGTGACTAAACAGTGTTCAGCATGCTAGATCGTTTAATACACTTCATATTTATGGGAGGTCAACTTGCCTTCTCGTTTGTCACATTAGGAATCATTAGGAAACTTCTCATACATCATCAAATCTAATTGGAATGGAGCTAACTGTGATCTTCACTAGCTGTTTTATTTGGTAATGCTGCAGGCAGTGGTACACATCTTGTATGCTACTACTTTATCTAGGGCCAAAGTGTACACGGCACCAGGGACATGGGGGAAATATGTCTGCTTTTTCAACATGGTAGATTGTATCAGATAATTCATATTTTATCTCATACAGTCATACCAACAGAGAGGAGGTGAGGGAAGGGTGGTGTGTCCTCCCATTCTCCATTCCTTGTCCATATTATTTTAAATTATTTAACCAATGTTGAAACTAATAACAAAGAAGGCGTTTACATCGACTCCAGAGTAGACTGACAGCTATTCCATTTGCTTTGTTGTTAGGCATAGTTTCGGTCACTTACTAATTTGTTCAGTGTAAATAGTTAGATTTTATGAAATGTGTGTGCACACTGGAAAATATATTAAAGAGGATCGTAGAAGATATACAGCCAGTGCATTGTGAGAGCCAGTGTGGTGTAGTGGTTAAGAGCATGGGACTGGGACTCAGACGATCTGGGTTCTAGCCCCTGCTCAGCCATGGAGCCAACTGGGTGACTTTGGGCCAGTCACAGACTCTCAGCCCAGCCTACCTCACAGGGTTGTTGTTGTGGAGATAAGATGGAGGAGGAGAATGATGTAAGCTGCCTTGAGCCCTTTGTAGGAAAAAGGCAGGATATAAATGGAAAAAAATAAAATAAAATAAATAAATATTGCTATTTCTTTAAAAAGGTGAAAGTCAGCAACCCTCTTGCCTGCCTACCTCTGCAATGTTATAGGAACATTTTGCTCAGTGATGTTTTTAGAGCCATTTATTTTTCTTTTCCTAGACTAGGGTGCACGTGTGGCCAGTTTGGTGTTGAAATGGCAGCTGCAAAATGTCCATCCTGAGCTATTCCCTTTCCATCTATTCTCAACACAATTGTCATTGATAAAGCAATTACACAAGACTATTGAGCATACACTAAATATTGGCTTTTTCAATCATGTATATGAAGATCTAAATGGGAAAAGATGAATATATTAAACGATCTTTTAAAAGTTCTGAGAATTATTAGTGAAGTAGGTTCCTATTTTTCTTTTAAACAGTTCTGGATTATTTCATGTAGAGTTATTTTGCCTACATTTAAAACATAATTTTCTAACGGTTTCATATAATCACCACAAAACTTATTTGGATGCCTGCATGTCGGTACAAAGAAAGGACCATGTTGTACTCATTCTTATAAATGTCTCACCTAAGTAGAGTTTATCACACATTTGTATTAAAATGCGAATGATTTATAGTAGCTTTAAATCTGGGTTGTTAGGTTGTACTTTGCAAGCTGTTGGTATTAGAGAAAAGAGACCTGAAATGGTCTGGAATAGAGATATAAAAGTTGCACGTTCATATACCATTGGTACAGCATAGGAAAATATTTAACTAAGGGCCAAACAACGAATTATACTGTCCTTCCTCCCGCTTTACAAAATGCAGTCCGGAAGCTGCAATCTAATTCATGAGACCTGTGAAGTTTTATGGAGGCTTTTCCCTGGTTTTCTACAGAAAATTGCTCCCACCACTTTTCTCCCTACCCATTTTGTTGTCATCTTTAGAAACTGAAGAAAGATAATATGTAGCTTAAGGCTTAACCCTATGAATAAATTTTAAAAAGTCCTACAGATTGCAATTTTCCAGTATAAACATGATGTACCTGCATTGCCATCTATCAGTTGCAGTTTCTCTCTGATTATGTTCTCATGGTTCATCTCAAATTTTGCAAATTTCTCCAGGCCTTCATTTGTTTAATTGTGAATATTTCAAAACTTGCATGAAAATTCATGCACTTTTTTAGTATGTTTCTCCTGATACATGCGTTTTCTATGCATTTTTGCCTCAACCACTGATTTTGAAAGGAATTTCATTATTATTATTATTATTATTATTATTATTATTATTACATTTCTATGCCGCCCCTTGCCGAAGCCTCGGGGCGGCTTACAACACAATAAAATACATTGAAATACAATAGAACATAATAAATTACCATTAAATACAAAAATACAAAAAATACATTGAGTTACAAACATAATAATATAAAATTAAAATTATCAGTATAAAATAAGTAAATAAATAATATAGGAGGAGAAAAGAGAAGGAAGAAGAAGTTGCCCTGGCCAGATCATATATTTTAACAATTAAAATGATGTTTAAATAAAAAGGTTTTTACCTGGCGCCGAAAAACCAGTAACGACGGTGCCAGGCGGACCTCTTTGGGGAGTGAATTCCATAGGCTGGGTGCCACCACAGAGAAAGCCCTCCTCCGAGTACTTACTCTCCTAATTTCTGTCATGGAGGGTTCCCGGAGAAGGGACTCTCCTGCAGATCTCAAAGGGCAGTCGGGCATATACGGACGTAAGCGCTCGTTCAGGTAGCCAGGACCCAAGCCGTTTAGGGCTTTATAGATCATAATCAACACCTTGAATTGGGCCCGGGCTTCAATGGGCAGCCAGTGAAGCTGACGGAGGACTGGAGTCATGTGAGCATAACGCCCCGTCCCCGTCAGCAACCTGGCAGCTCTATTTTGCACCAATTGAAGTGTTCGGACCGTCTTCAGGGGAAGCCCCACGTAAAGCGCGTTACAGAAGTCTAGGCGGGAAGTCACCAGCGCATGTGTCACCGTTGCCAGGCAGTCGAACTCCAGGTAGGGGCGCAGCTGATTAATCAGCCGAAGCTGAAGGAAGGCGCTCCTCGCCACCGCTGTCACCTGAGCTTCCAAAGAAAGCTCCGGGTCGAGGAGTACTCCTAAGCTGCGGACCTTATCCCTAAGAGGGAGTGTTGCACCATTCAGGACCAGGTCAAATCAACCCTCTCCGAAGCCCAATCCGCCAACCAACAGGACCTCCGTCTTGTCTGGGTTGAGTTTCAGTTTATTGGCCCTCATCCATTCCATTACCTCGGCCAGGCAGAATATAGATGGAAAATATGTATGGTTATGGATTTAAATTATTGCTACAATACTCCAATACAAAATTCAGAGATGTGCAAATATTTTTTTTATTTTTTTTATTTATTAAAACATTTTTATGCCGCCCCATTCGCTGAAGCCTCGGGGCGGCTTACAACAACAAATATTCAAGTATAACTGAGTTTCTGTTTGTTGGTAGGTCAAATTAAAATCAGTTTAAATTTAAAAATTAATTAAAATTAATTTAAAAATTAGTTCAAAAGTAATTTACTGACTGTGGCATGCTAAAGTTGTAGGCCTTTCATCTGTCTAACCTGCACAGAATTGCACCCTAAAGTCCTTAAACTGAGCCAGATGATGCTCCCAGTTTGGAAGGCATTCAATTCCTTTGTTTTTTATTTGTTTCCTGAGAGATATGTTCAAATCTGAAGCCCTTCTTCCTTCTATTTGGAATTGGAGCAGTTGTCTGGCTTTTTTCTCTTATGAAGCAAGGCCACTAATAGAGACAAACATTCTCTCCAATGCATACTCATTTTATCTTTAGACCACTGCAAATCAAATGCTCTCTGTCTGGCTGATAAATCCTTGCCTAAGTAGAAATCTACTCTTACTGTACTGAAGGTGGGCAGAATAAGCTGGCAGCTGCTTCAGATTTTGGTACAGATAGAAAAGAAGCATTAACTTTGAGGTGTCAAGTTGATCCTCCGCATGCAGAAGCTCTTTCAGGCTTTTATAAGACTGAACAGAGCAGCTTCTACAATTAATGATTTTATTTTACTGTCTGGAAAACAAATACGTACATGAAAGTAATATCAGCAATGCAGCATTCTCCTGTACTATGGGAATTTCCACCACTCTGTAGACAAATGAGTATCACTGCAATATCTGCAGGACATCTGCAGGGTGTGTAATCAGTGGGATGCTTTTAAAGATGCTCTTCAATAGCTGTAATACAAGAGTAAGTCTAATAAAAGAGATCACTTGCTACAGCCTCATCTGAGGCATCCATTTGGTCATGTTTGATAGACAATATGTTGAACCAGGGGAGACACTAATTTGCAGTGACAGTTCCTATGACAGAAGTAGAGCTTCGCTTTAGAAGCACACACTCTCAAGCCTGAATTTGTAAAATACTGGGAATTTGGAAACACTAGATGGGGAAGGTTAATTCGTCTCCTGTTGGCATATTCGTAGCAACAAATGTCTCCCCAAAGCCACCCACTTCACTGGCTGACATCTGCTTTTAGAGCCACATAGGGTGGGGCAGAGATTAGAGACCTCCTGGGGTATGTAGGCGAGAATCAACAAGCAGGGGAATCATCTGCATTTGTCTGCTAATTCTCTCCTACAAATACCCTTAACCTCCAAGTTAGTTTTGCAATGGAAACGCGGAGTTGTGAACATATCTTTGAAAACTACAAACAAAACAGCTGTTCACTCAGAATGGAAGAGATGCTAATAGCCCTCTAGAGAGCTCAAGAATTTTCAAGCAAATGTTGAAAATAATCTCATGTACACAATCTTCAAATCACAAAGGTTGCCTTCTAGCTAAAGTTGCTCATGACTAGGTCTGACTGATGAGGTCAGGCCATGACAGCCAATGCTCCAATCTTGCACTGCTTACAAGCTTTGGGACTGGTTCACACATGCATGCGAATTCTTTGATTACTGTACATTTTATGTCTTGCAGCTGTATGTGTAAACATACAGCAGCAAACAGCTTTTTGTTTGGCACGACATGGTCAAACAGAAGATTATTGTCTGTGGAACCTATTTCCATAAATCCTCAAGTGATGAAAGTCCAGCTCCTAATTATCGGAAGTTCTGCTTTTTAATGGAGATTAATCTGTCCACCCTGGTTTTTCTCAGTTTCTCATATTCGCATCTTTGGTTCAGTTTATCCTCAAAACTGAGAATTTTTAACATTTGCATAAGCATTTGAATGCACTGTGAATCAGTGTGCATTGAATCAGTGTGCATTTCTACTGATACATGTATTTTGTACACAATATTGCTTAACATAGACATTTTTTGGAAATAATTTTCCAAATATAATGAATTTTCATTAATGTAAGAATTTTGTGTGCACTTTCTACAAATATATGCAATGTTGTGCACATATTTGAGTGGAGAACGTTATTACAAGATTCAGAGAAGTGAAAATTTGGAAGATTTAACTGATTTTTAATTCGGGCATTAGTTTGCAGATGTAAAATTAAGTGTGTTTTCATAAAATATAGGAACTTCTTCCTCTCCTGAATTCAGAATCTTCTAGAAGTGTCATATCCTATTGGGAGCCACACTGACTAGAATATAGCTCTTCAGGAACCCATATGGAAACTACCACATTGGAACATAAAGGGTTTTAAATTTGTAGAAAGGTTGTCTCACGCACACATGGATTTTACCGTG
The DNA here is from genome assembly GCF_004798865.1 of Varanus komodoensis. Classification (NCBI taxonomy): domain Eukaryota; kingdom Metazoa; phylum Chordata; class Lepidosauria; order Squamata; family Varanidae; genus Varanus; species Varanus komodoensis. The sequence continues at coordinate 1,779,828 of NW_025335941.1, read as the reverse complement.
TTCCTGAGAGAATGTTAAAAGGAATTTTATGCCTGCTGCTAGACTTGTTCCCTTTCAACTGCAGTTTTAGTGCTGAAACGTCTTAAGATGAGACTATCATTTTTGACAAGATTATGGTAAAAGAAAGAAGAAATGAGGGGGAAAGTGGCCATTCTACAGATCGGTTGGACATGTTAATAATGACAGAGATTTTTGACAGAACTTTATGAATAGCAAAAATGAGCTTCATGAAAGATAGCTAGCTCTTTTATCTGTTTCAGATGACAGATGGATATGACTTAAGATGTCATGTATATGAATGTGTGCAATAAAGGTATCATTTTAATGACATGCTAGTTGAAGGAAACTGACAAGAATAAATTACCTTTCTCTTTTGATGTAACGAGATGATAACCCCTTGCTAGAAGTCAAATCACCAAGGTGTTGGGAACAAATTCTTTGTTTAAAGAAAGATGGGCTTTTAAAGATGCTTGTAATGATCTGTGAACCATTAGTCATATAGGTATGTAAAAGCCAGGCACTTGGCAACATACCTTTTTCCTTCATTGGTAGAGCAATCCTATGCTGGCATTATGCCAGGACTGGACATGTGCCACTGCTATGTATGGTGGAATGCACTATAATGGATACAATTGAACACACTACTAAAGAACGCAATATTTGGTAAAAATGATATGTTCCCACAGTAACCCTGAAAACAGTGTCACCATCTACCAATCATGGACTGTTTGGTGACAGTGCTCACGTGCCACCAATGAACTTGCAAGGATGGTGCTACACCACTAGCACATGTCTTAGCCTGTGAGTTCCAGAGAAAGCAGACTCTAACAGTGGACCAACAGTGGTAGTGCTGTGCCATAAGGTAGGGCTGTGTTTGGTCAGATCAGGTTTAGGTAAGGCAGAAGTCATCAGGACCTTGGACAGGAGACTGTGAAAAAGCTGGCTGGAGTCTATCTACTCCAGGAGACTGGGAGGTCAGACATGCTACTGAGTCTGTACCTTAAAAGACAGTTAACTTGTTCTACACCAGTTGATTTTGATGGTGCAGTGGTCATGGGGCTACCCTAGAAATCCAAATCCAAAGTAGTCTGTTCAAGCAGTGTCTTCTTCAGGTGCAATTTCAATAAATAGGTCCTTGAAAATACCCCCCAGACTCATTTATTTCACCAGTTAAAATCAATGTGTGAAGAATCTGTATTTTTGATTCTGAACAGTCACTTTGAATCTCCTGGAATTAGAAAGATAGAAACAGAGTGAGTCAGAAGGGGCTTCCTAGGCCATCTAGTCTGACCCCCGGCTCAAGCTGGCTCCGCTCACGATATGCCTACTATGTGCATGTCTAGCTTATCCTTGAACACCTTCACCGATAGGGCCTCAACTACCTCCCATGGAAGCCTGTTCCATATCCTTGGGGTCCTAACTGTCAGGAAGTACTTCCTGGCATCCAAATTGAACCTTGGTTCCCTGAGCTTTGCTCCATTGGAGCGCATCCTGCCCTCCTCTGCAGGTCTCTACTCACCTCTGTGTGACACCCCCTCACATACCTGTATGTTGCCAATAGATCCCCTTGGAGTCTCCTCTTCTCCAGGCTGAAAAGACCCAGTTCCATCAGTCTCACCTCATATGGCTTTCCCTGCAATCTGGTCACCATCCTTGTGGCCCTGCACTGCACTGACTCTAACCTGGCTATATCCTTCCTGTAACGAGGGGCCCAGAACTGAACACAATACTCCAGTTGCAGGTGCACCAGAGTCATATAGAGTGGTAGTAATACCTCTCTCAATGTAGAAGCCGCACTTCTGGCTATGCAACCAAGGGTGGCGTTCGCCCTCTTGACCACCACATCACACTGCTGACTCTTTCACAAATGCTTCTTTCCAGCCACTTGTCCCCTAACCTTTACTTAGGTTTGCACATTTTTTTTAAAGATCAACCCTTTTCACTTATTAATTTGTTGTATTTTCAAACATTTGTCACTTTCTGTCATTTGACAGAGAAGATGGAAGAATTTAAGGAAAGAGGGAAACACAGATGCCATCAGGTTGCAGGAGGCTGGCTGGATTTTAAGTCACATTCCTGCATACCTGATGCTCTATTTTCTGCAACATTGGAAAGTTCTTTCCACCATGAAGTCATAAAAGAATTGCTTGTTTAGAATCAATTCAAAAGCATTAGCAATGAAACCATCACTAAAACATTTGCTATTATTGAGTCTTGGACCTAGGACATTCACAGTGATCCAAATCACCTAACTATCAATATTATTTTAAAATACAGATTTAAAGCCATAATCACTTACACTTCTGGAAGAGAAAATATTCCAAAACTTTCCACCATCACCTCACATTCCATTTCCCCCTGTTCAGGCCTCAGAGAGAAATACGTGAAAAATAAGTTCTTTCCCATTTGTCCTTCATGCTTTCATATCTCTACTTAAGAACAAACAAACAAAAAACCCAGCCAACATCCAAAGGAAGTTTGGCACAGACATTCTGGACAAAATTCTACATTTAAAGCACAAGTCTGAGTCATAGGCATTTTCAAAGCAGGGAAGAGAATACTCTGGGTCTGATCTGGATTGAGGGTTGTACAATGGGTCAGGTTTAAGTTTCCTTGCACACCCTGTCCTGTACATGGCAGCCCTGAAGATGAGATGCACCAGGTTGGGGGAATTTTGTTAATGGGGTGATCTGTGGTGCAGTGGGCGGGGAGAAGCCTGGGAAAAAATCCTTATAGTGACTATAACTCCCCTTCTCATGGGCCACTGGACATGCTGGATGGGGCTGTGAGGGGAAGTGTACTCTAGAATGTCGGAAAGGTACCAAATGGAGCAAGGAATTTTTTTAGCTATCTCACGCCAGGCAGCAACTGAGAGATCATGACAATTCCTTCAGTTTATATCTATTTTTCAACCTGATTCCCAAGTTAATTAACAATATGCTCCATATGCAATAGAATTCAATGTATAACAATTGAAGTGCTAATAAAGAGGAAGAGGATGGTGGTGGTGACAATGACGACAACCTTGCTACCCCACCTTTTTTATCTTGCAAGGAATCTGAGACAACTTACATGGTCCTCCTCCTCTTCTTCTCCATTTTATCTTACAATACATTATCTACAAGAGGAGGAAGTGGCACTGGCAGTTTGTAGCACAAAAGCTTGGCAAAAGTAGGACTTGTACTGTTCTTCTAAGAAGTCTTTGTCCATGAGATTTCCGAAGGGCAGACCCCAGCAAAATCCCTTTCCCTAGCCGATGCCAGCTGTACCTCTGATGGCAGTGGCAAGTGCAAAAGAACATCCTTCCTTCTGCTCAGTAGGCACTGGGAGGGAAAGGGCACGTCCTCCAGTATCCTGGAACGCATGTTTGGATACCCACTCATGAATAAGACATGCATGTGACAATGTTGGGTTCATTGTTCTACTGTGTTAGTTGCTTCTGTGGAATTAGAGGGGGTGGGTTAGAGATAGAGAAGCTTTCAAACTGCTCATCTGAGACATGAAATGATACGGTTAAGGTTCTCCTGGACTTCTCCACATTGTTTGGACTACAGCTCCCAGTGTTTTTTACCGGTGGCCACACTGTCCAGAGTTGATGGGGAATGAAGTTCAAATTACCCGGGAGAGTTACCCAGTTAGGGAACTCTAAATCACCCCCAATTCCAAATTATTATGCTTCAGCTTTGCTTCAAAATGCTTCAGTCTGAGTGCTGAATGTGGAACTAGCCATTCTATCTTGCAAGCTGAGGGCTTGGTTCTTTGCAGAAACTCAGACCACAGAGATACTCTGTGAGAGCTGGGAATATGGAAAGAGCGCAGCATGTCAAGCAGGTTGAAACACAAAGGCCTTTTCTTTGTCATGCCCTTGATCATACTTTTCATTTTACGCCCTTAATTGAGTGAGTGTCTTGAAAGCATAAAATCAGTGCCTCAAGTATTCTTCATACGTCCTGAGTACTTGCTATGAAACTATTCCACAAGTACTGAATCACCAGAGATGCAGTGACAGGCTTCTAGCATCATGAGGAACTTACTCAAGATGATTATATGTTTCAGCTTCACTCTAGATCTCTTAAGATCTGGGCACCCTCACAGTGCCCTTTCAAGGACATTTTCTTCCATGGCAATCAGAAATAATTCACGCTTATTTTTGGTGGAAGACCATTGGAATTTCTTTCTTGTAGCTGAGAGTAGAATTATACCATGTATTTATAATCTCTCTTGCTTTGCTTGAAGATGCCTTAGTTATTTTCGAAACTATATTCTTCTCCTCCTCCCCCACCCCACCATCTCCATTTTGTGATAAACAAGTTCTGTCAACTGTGGATGTAACCAAATAACCTTCTCCATTCATCATACTAATTTGGCTTAATGAGCAAAGGCCTGAAGCTGGAGGAGTTGTTGTCTACTCAGTATATTATTGGAGTGTAGCTCCTTAAGGTAATTAGTACAGTCTGCAATTATTAGGTCTGTTAGGTACTGTATTTATCATAAAGATTTAGTGCTTAGAAAACTCTCCTTCCTGAAATGGTTGTACTGTTCAATGAAAACTGCAGTTTTAAACTTCAGCATACACAGAGTATTAATAAGCACAGCATTAAAGATCATTTATGTGATGCCATACTTAATCAAAGAGATCTGATTTATTGGCGCATTAGTCTATTTTATGGAGGTAAAAGGTGTTTGGTTATGAGCAGCACAATAATATTTGCATCCTAGGATAGGACTCAGCAACTAGAAGTCCCAGAGCAGTTCTTTGAGCAGAACCTGTTGGTCCCCCGTCCCCCAACCCACACATGGCAGTTACCAATAAAAAAGCTAGAATGTATGTAATGCTAGCTTTTGCAAAAGAACTTTCTGGGAGTCCATTTAATAAAGGGAGGGGGTGGCCCATCCCTTCCCTATCCTCCTTAAAGAAGCCCTGCTATAGACCCATTGACCACTTGATGACCAACACCCTATGCGTTAGTTGTATGTCTTTGGTAGAAAGCTTATTTTTTATTTACAGCAGACTCCAGAACAATATTGCACTGAAACTATGAGAAGAGCAAAATTCCATAGCTTAAATTTGCTCAGTTTACTTGGAGTGACAATCCTCTCTTTTCCCAAAAGGAGAAATGTCTTTTTGTGTCTATAAATGTGCTCCTTTGCATGCATATGTGCACGTATAATGCCAATTTTCTCCAGACAGTATTTCAGTAAGTGCAACATGCTGCCACCTTCTGCTGTATTAGTGAAGAAAGTGTTTAGTACAGCAGCTGTTGAAGCATCAGAAATAATTCAGGTGATACATTTGTTAGCTTAAAGTTGATGTGCAGAGCTAAGAATAAGGAGTGTTTTAGGAGGGGAGCCATTCTGTACCTAAGAGCAGAACTGATCCATTGAAGGGCGAGTTAGCATCTGCAGCTGAACAGAAAAGCTTGCATGCATCTGGTTGTCTTAGCTCTTCCACTCTGAACGTACCAAGATATTTCTCAATGACAAGGTCAGTGAGGACCAACAGCTGGAATAGTGATGTCAGTCTCCCCTGTAATGGGTAGGCTCATAATCATTTTGGGTCTGGATTATTCTTTATGTGCAATAGTGAGAGCCAACAAGCCTTCTCACCAAACCCTAAACATCAGACATGCCTTGGCAGATTGTATTATGATTTCTTTATTATTTATTCTTTCTATCCCTGCCTTTCTATTCAAAAACAACCAAAAATATCTGCCTGTAGAGGAATTCCCTGAAGCCAGAAATGTAGAAAACCAGTGGATTGGAATATTAATGTATTTTTATTATAATATTAATTTATATATGATCGTGTTTGGGTTTTTCATAAGACACCTTCCATTTACTTGCATATGCTCAAAGCCTCAGACAAGAGAGAATTTCCTCATTTTAGTAATGGACTATGCTTTTAAATTTCTTCTCGACCCTTTTTAATTTCCTGATCTTTGCAGCTTAATATTATTTGGCATGAGACAGATTGTTAGTTGAAGTTAGCACTAGGGTTAGGATGAAGCCTAGCAGAATCTCTCCGTGATATATGTTAAATATAAAGGTATCAGGGAAATGGGAAGGGATAATACCTGACAGTGGCTGTGTGTGTGTAGATGAGATTTTAAGTTGATCATCCTGTTTTTAGTAGATTTCAGTGCATGCTGAATGCACCTTTTCAAATATGATCATAGCCAAACTATACACATTTAGTACCATGTGCTTGGCTCACCAGAATTCTTTGGAGTCACCTGTTTTGCATCCACTTAGGGACAGTTTACTTAAGTTCCTAATTCTTCATTATGACTCAAGGTAGTCTGTATTATGTGTCCTATTCTGCAGGATTTAAATGACTAGGAAGATGTTTTTGATTCAAGCATTTTTACAGAAAGCTTTATATTAATCTAAGCATAACAGCTGCATATGAAATACATCAGTTTGTCGTCATATGCATCAGGGAGAACATGGCTGCATCTTAGTTCTTGTTGGAAGACCTTAGCAATCCCTGACTGAAGCAGTTTCAACACACAACACTTTTTCTGCAAGCAAGCAAGCGAGCGAGCGAGCGAGCGAGCAAGCAAGATGCTTATTGGTCTACCAGTTTGTGTTTGCTTTTGTTACTGAGCACTGTCCTTATGTAATAAATGGCATTTTATCTACACTTACATCATGGTGGGTACCCTTGCTTTTGACCTGTGTCAGTGAGATTTGCTTATCTCAAAAGTATAGATGGTAGTGAAATGTTGCTTCTCTGCAATTCTGGTTTTATTCATCAGGCTGGCATTACAGCAGGTCACAGTGAAGTCACTAAAATAATCTTTCATTCTAGTTGAGGCTGTTCACCATCCACTACTTGCTTCTTGTGCTTTAAGGACAGACACATTGAAAACATACACAGAGACACACAAAATGACTGATGGAACTATGAATATACATGTAACTGAAAGAGCTGGATTATTGTGACATAGAGCTTAAATCAGGTCTGTTATATTGCCCTGTGCTACAAGAAAAAGAAGACTGGCACATTTCAGCATAAAAGTGCTAAATGTTACCCACAGCGAGAACTTTTGTGAACATACATTTTAGAATGCTCCCAGACACACACACTCACATGTGCATGTGCGCGCACACACACACACACACACACACACACATATGCTAATATGGCTAGGATTCTTTGCTTCTCAATGAGATGTTTACTTTAAGAGTGATTTCATACTTATTATACCTTTTAAATTAAGGTAAATTCATTTTTAAAAGATTAAGGCAAATTCAATTCAATTAAGGTAACTAATTTATTTAAACCAGTGGTGCATCTTCACCCAAATTGCCATGGCTTTCTTTCTATCCTGTGCATGCAGGTTTGCAATGTCTGAAGTAGATTCAAGGGGAAAAGCTGCCTGGTGAAATGCGGAACTCCCACAAGACTGGTCAAGGGCAAAGATTCCCCATTCCTGTTCACCTACAACAAGCACTGGCAACTTCTTTGGACCTGCAGGCACATATGGCAAATAGAGAAATTGCTGTGGGCAGCAACACAAAATGCCTAAACAGTGGATAACTGTTTCGGTGTCTACCTGTAGTATCTATGGATTTCGGGGTGCAATCCTATGGCTTTTTATATTGTTTGGGATGGACACAGGAAAATTTGGAGGACCAGCAAGTCTTGAATTTGTGATCCCTCTTTCCAACCTTGCAGCCAGCAGGATTCTTTCTGGCTGCAGCTATAGAGTTGCAAGTGTTACTCCAAAGTTGGTCTTGGAAGGAGCATTCTAGAGTTGGGGAGAGAAAGCATGAGTCTCTGTTACAATAGGAGGAATCCTAGCAGTGCCACAGCCCCTCCAAAATCAGTAACCTGTGTATTTTGCGGCATAGGAGAAATGTGGATGCAATATTTGCCTCTGTGCTGCTCCTACTCTCAAATGGATGCATGCACTCTTCCACATTTGGAGAGTTACAGACAGCCACATTGGACCATCCATTGCATCCCATTATTCTTGTTATTGTGTGTTGTTGAACATTGCAACATCTCTTGCATAATGGCTAATTAACCAAATTTCTGGCAGTTCAAAACAGCTAATACTTCTTTGATATTTTTGTCTTGGCAGTTCCACTAGCGGCCTTTTTCATGGGGAGAGGTTATTACACAGATGAATTTTGTCCTGGAATAGTCTTCAATATTCACTGATAGGCATACTCCAATGTACATACTCTCAAGGAAATTAACAGATGGAAGGGGAAATTGATTCTTTGTGCCCTTTTAACAGCTAGAGGACTGATATTACGAAAGAGAAACAACAATCAGTAGAGGACCTTACAATGCTTCCTTAGACTCACAGAACAGTAGAACAACCCCTTGCTTCGGGCAGGACAATTGCATTTTGATATATAAACAGGTGACATATAGATACCACCTTCCAATGGATTACTTATTTTGATCTTTGGTCCACTTTTGCTAGGCCTTAGTATCATTTCTGGAGATTTGGACCATTTCATATGAAATTAAACCTTTTTTCAGGTGTCCATGGATGCCATGCTAAGGACCCTTTGTAGACACTGTTGGGGTAGGAATACCTGTACCACATAATGGCTCACTACTATTAGCAAACTGTCTGACACATTCAGGTAGTAGTTGCCAGTGGGAGAATCCCTTTCCTGTTTGTCCATGCACCATGCAATTGACTCGTATCTCCAAATTTACTCTGACCAGGGAGTATCCTTTTATCATTAAACTTACATGATATACATTGGTAGTAGCTTGAACTCTATTCCCACCTGTTTTTGCACATGTGTGAATGAGAAGGCGTAGGTTATTGTGTCATTGCCAGTGTATTGTTGCCTTCACTCTACACTGCAGTTGTCTGGATTTTGGCTTGAAGAAGAAATGCAGATTATGTAAAAGGAAAACTGCAGTGTCAGTTAGCTGAACATTTTTCTGTTGCAAGTGACACTCCTCACTTTTTACAGCCACAAAGAACTGCAGAAAATAAAGAGGATGCCAGGGATTTATGTAAACAAATTCAAAGCAGGCTTCAACTGGATTTTGTGTCTTAACAAGAAGTCTAATTAAATGCTGCTTTGTTTAAAAGCCATCAAGAAACTGAAGATGGAGGATTTCTGTCAATCCATACACCATTCAAATTGAGAAGTCCCAGTGCTTCACCTTCTCATTCAAAATAAGATCCTTGAACAAGCATACATTTGCGTTCTGAATCAGGCAGCAATGCAGTTAATTGTTTCTTCAATTAACCCCGCTGCCCTGAAAGAATAGAATTATGCTGCATATACAATCAGTAGATTTGCTGCCATCATATTGTCAACCCTGCCCTCAACTGGTAATTGCAAGGGTTTCCTTAGTCCTTTTGTAAATTGAGAATGGTTCCCCCTGAGCAATGTGTCCAATTTGGGAAGCTTTGGCTGAAGTGTATTGTTTTCTCAACCCAATTAACTGGGTGCAAAACACCAAGGAAGACACTCACACTCATAGAAACATGACTTTAGCAACTTCAGTTAGATTAAGGAAGCATAAAGGGTGGGATCCAGGATCTGTTTCCTAGGAAGAGAAGCACTTTGCTCACAGAAAGTCCCTCTATCCTGGTTGTGTGGATCCCTTATCTGGACCATGCTACAGCTTCCCCATTCAGTAGGGTCCTGAAAAAGGACAAAGCAAGCTACATTTGTTCCCTCTCAACCTCTGTTGCAGCTTACCAATGAAATGTGACAGTAAACAACTGGGGTTTCCATTGGCTGGCACCACTGTGCTGTTGGGTTTCGGTGTGTAGAAATGGAAGTGCCAGGAATATGGCTCCCAGGAGGTCTTGCTTTCAACTTTAGCTCAGAGAGTCATTTCAGTAACCAGGTCTCTGAAATTCATTTCAGTAGCCACATTTTCATTTCCAAAGTGTTCCTTTCTGTGTCTTTGCATGCATGAAAGCTGAGCAATGATACCTAATACGTGGAACTGGAAAGGTTAGCAGCACAACCTGTTTTCACATTTAATCTTTAAATTAATCTTGTAAATTCAGGTCTAGGTGTTTCTCTTCAGAGTGTAGGTGAAGTATCATATGATTGAACAGGGAGCCAATTTATTAATTTATTTATTTATTTAGAGCATTTTTATGCCGCCCCCTTTGCAAAGAGCCTCGGGGCGGCTTACAAAGCAAATAAAGAAATGTACAATTAACCTTAAAAATCCAGATACATATCAGAAAGAGGGCTTCTCATCTAGCCTTCTCCAGGACAAGCTAGTTTTCTATTAGAAAGTAATTGGATGGGTTGTAAAACATTGTTGCATCATAGAAGAAGTTACCTAGTGTTTCTGATACCAGCTCGCCACCTCATCAGATTTAATTCAGATGGAGGAAGGTCCTTTTTCCAGATAGGATTGTGGCTCAAGGGACTGGATCCTGTGATTGATTCTCTTGGGATGAATGCTCCAAGGGAGCCCTAAGAGGGGGATCTTCATCCCGCCAAATATTTAACCTTCCCATGTGTTCAAGCCCAGAACATCACCATGGGCAAGCAGGTGGAAATTCCAAATCTTTCACTCTTCTTGTGGGCGAATAGGGCTGGCTCCGTCATTATGCAGATACCATGGCAGTGCAGCCCCAGCTGTTCCATCTGGGTTCCTAGCCATCCCTTTCTGCTGCAGGATGGGACTATCTATGTCACACAGCTGGTCCTGAGTCCCTGAAACTAGCCTGCTACCTCAGACGTGCTGGATGACACAATTCTATCACGAGTGTTGAATGAAGATTTGATTGCCAGTCCAGCTGGGTCCTGGACATGTAATGAGGATGAGATTACCCCTTAGCCTTTGTCTCTTGCTGGTGAAATGCCTTATGCTGAATAAGTGCATTCTTCTTGCTGTGGCCAACAAACTGTCTGAACAGAGAATGCTGACTTGCTTCTTAATGCCCTTAATTACACATTTGAGCCCCAAATGCTATATCTCACTGTATAACCTCCTTTCCACATATTTTTCAGCCTCTATGACCTGCACTCTCAGTCTTGATTTTTCTGAACTGCGATATATACTGTAACCTCTAGGCTAAGTGTGTCTTCATAACTCATACCCTGAGCGCTGAATCATTTATGTTCCTCTCAGCTGCAGCCTCTTATGTCTTCACAGTCCTCTTGATGAGAGGCCAAATGGAACAGCAAACAATCTCCAGAAATAGGTGTTTCTCATATTAGTCCTGCCTGGTTACAAATAAACATATCTCCAAACTCCTGATGAATTTGCTGAAGGCAAACCCCTCCAATTTTTGTCCAGTCCTAGTGAATTTAATAGGCATTTAATTCTAAAAGTGAGTACAAATATTAGCCACAGTGGAAAATGCAACATTAGATGCTGTGAGGATGCTCAAACATGCTAGCCTGCTATTTGAAAGTGTTCTAATAGAAGTGAAAATTCTATTGAGTTTTCTTTTTCTTATTTCAGTGAGACTCGATAGCACTTTACTGGGCAAGTATGATTCTGTAGACAGTACCCTATCTGGAGTTGTGGAAAAGGATACAATATTTCAAGATTCAGAACAAATTATGGACAATGATGGTACTAGAGAAACTGTGTAAAATTTGATGTAGAGTAGAGGTAAGTTTAGAATAGTTCTTCTGGTGTTTTCAAATTCAACTCTGAGCATTTCTGACCATTGGTGATGCTCACAGGGACTTCTGTGAGCAGAAGTCCAAAGCATTGGAGGATCTACCTTCTCCCCTGCTGTCCCACAAAAGGTGGGATATAAATGTAATAAATTAATAAATAACATTCCAAGTACTGATGAAGGAAACAACAAGAATGACTTAGCATAAGGCTGGATGCCTTTTCATCACAAAACTTTAGTAATTGCATTAATACAGAGCCACCACAGATTTTGATGGTCTCAGCAGGAACCAAGAATCAAGAAAGGATCTTTTAGTAGCCTGGTCCTCCAATCACGTTCCACTGGATATGTCTTTCCTGAAAACCACATGCCAGACAGGAAGGGAATGGTGGTTCTCTTATTTCTCCAAAGTGAAGCATTCTTCCCTTTCTCTCAAGAGTTTTTTTTTTCTCCTTATCTCAGAATTTTAGGACTCTGGTTCATCAGTGAAACTAACTGGAGGAGATTTAGGCCAATCAATGGAAAGTATTGACACACACATATGCATACACACAGTGTATGCAGTTATTTTATGAAATGTTCAACATCTAGATATATTCTATTGATGAGCACTAGCTTAAATGGCTTCAAAGGGGCACTAAGAAGAATGCATGGAGGAAAATGTCTCCAATAGCTATAAGCCATGATGGCTGTAGGCAGCCTCTAGGAGTAAAGTAGGAAAAGGCTCTTCTCTTCATACTTAATTTGTGGACTGCCCAGAGGCATCTGGTTCTCCACTATGGGAAACAGGATGCTTAATTTGGAGGATTAAGTCTGATCCTCTTCTATTTTTATCACTGTCTCCTGCCATTTCTGTTGTGTCACTTCCAGAAATGCTGGCTCAGAACCAGCACTCAAATGGCCATCCTCTGGAGGGTGGTGTGTTTGCAAATACTGTTCTTTCTTTAGGTAGAAAAGTAGAGGCCCAGTGTTGCACACAAAACTCTTCTCAGAGCACGGCAGAGTTGATAGTGGCCTTCTTAAGCTCTTTAATCTCAAAGTGAATTATCCTGGCCTCACCATATGTGTTTATGTAGCATGTTTCATAAGGTGATTTTTCAGAATTGTGTTGTTTATAAATAGCTAGAGTTGAACCAACATACAGTTGTTTCTACTTAGTATGTTACTGAAAGCACAGGAGAATATTTTTTTTTTCAGTTCAAAGGTACTGAATTCTACTTTGGAGAAGGTTTCAGAGGCTGCATCAATAACAGCAGCAACAGCAGCAACAACATCAGCAGCATATTTTATCATAACACTCTTACTGCCAGTGACTAAGACATTGAAGATGCTTTTCCATCTTGTATAAAAACTAAACAAAAGCTAGGAAACCACCAAAAGATTGGTTGTAAGTAAAAGGGCCCGTACTGGGAAGGGGAGATATCTTAAAGCATCAGATTTATATCCTTCTAGAAAGGAACAGATTTACTTACATGATAATAAGTTTTTGACTGGTCAGGTATAGGAAAGATGACTTGCTAGCATGTTTATAGATGTAAGGCAAACTATGTGACTCTACTAAAAAGCACAGAAATCACGCTGCCAACAAAAGTGCGTATAGTCAAGGCTATGGTTTTCCCAGTTGCAATGTATGGCTGTGAAAGCTGGACCATATGGAAGGCTGAGCGCCGAAGTATTGAGGCCTTTGAGTTGTGGTGCTGGAGGAGACTCCTGCGAGTCCCTTGGACCGCAAGGTGATCAAACCGGTCAGTCCTAGAGGAGATCAACCCTGACTGCTCTTTAGAAGGCCAGATCCTGAAGATGAAACTCAAATACTTTGGCCACCTAATGAGAAGGAAGGACTCCCTGGAGAAGAGCCTCATGCTGGGAACAATAGATGGCAAAAGAAGGAGGGGACGGCAGAGAATGAGGTGGCTTGACGGAGTCACTGAAGCAGTTGGTGTGAGCTTAAGTGGACTCTGGGGGATGGTGGAGGACAGGAAGGCCTGGAGAAATGTTGTCCATGAGGTTGCGATGGGTCGGAGACGACTTCGTGACTAACAACAACAACGTGTGAATACTCGGGTGCCTATGTAGAACTGAATTGTCTTTCTTTAGTACAAACTCAGATTTTAGGACAATGGCATTTAAATCTGGTTCAGTTTTATTTTCACAAGTTTCAGGCATGTCTACAAGTATTAAAGATGATAGTCCCTGGCTCTGTACATAAATGGTGTCCACATTGCTCGTTATGTAAAAAAAGAGAAAAACCTGCCAGTGCACAAGGCTGATATGCTATTACAAAAGCTTATTATACAAATAGCTCTATATGATCATAGCCTTCATTAAAATATGGGTGTGCATTTGTTAGATTTAGTTATTCCTATGCAGTCGTGACAGTTTTCTATATGGTACTGTGTTTTTAAACTTAATGATTAGCACTTATTGGTGTGATTTTCTGCATTGGAAAAGAGCTCATTGGAAATGTTTGTATTGGAATGAACTGGCATAGAATACACTATAGGGTGGAAGGTAAACCATGTTCTTCTTTCAGTGAAAAAACATGCATATGGTATGTGTGATTTTACAGTAAAATATCAAATAAATGTAAGAAAGAATATCAGTGCCTTTTAAAATTCTGCCTCCAGAGGACATTGGACTCCAGAAATAATTGGAGTCTTTGTACAGTTTTTTGTGAACTTGGTACCACAACCTTTTCAGGATCAGAAGTCATGCAGGCTATGATTCACAATTCAATGCAGAATGTATGCACACATTTTGGGTATTCTTACTAGACTAGTTTTAGATAACATTCAAGTGGAATTTGTCTGCTTTTTTCCAGACTGTCTGCTTTTTTTCTTTAGCCATGGTTCCCAGGACTGGATGCAGTACTCCAGATCAGGCCTAATCAGTGCTGAATTCTTCATAGGATTGGAAGTGAAACTATTCTGTTAATGCCGCCTAAAATATTTGCCCCTTTTGCAACATAAATAGAGAAATAATTGGTATTGCAAGTACATGACACACATGTGTCAAAGTTATTGATCAAAACTGGGTTCTGGAATAATAAATAAAATTAATGGTATTTGGTACATGTGCAGGAATCATGGTTTTTAAAAACCCTCTGCTCTCTCATTTTCTCCCAAATCACCTCCACATAGATAACAGTTTAAACTGTTCCCTTTAGGGATTTCTTCCAGGTGAAGTATAGGTGTAATGATTTGCCACAGGTTATACTCTGAAGGTTCTCAAGTCCAATTGTATTAACAATTCTTACCATTTTCCCCCTTCTGAATAGCTTTTTTCAAATCTATAATCAGTTTGCCATGCAATGCATTTATGCTGCTGTTTGGAACTTAACCCATAAAAGAACTTGGCCAAGCATAATTTTAAGTGTATAATTACTCATCTGTAATCAAACCATTTCAAACAGGTCTGATCTGTCACAAGTAGTCAAAAGTACAAAGTCACAAATGAGTTGCTGAACTGAACCATGAATACATACAGATCAGAGGTAGCATCCTCATGACTATAAATTCTATTGGCCATTCTGACTAGGGTTTATGGGAGATCAGATAGCTTACCTATAAAGTTGCTGTTGTTGTTAGTCGCGAAGTCATGTCTGACCCATCACGACACCATGGACAACATTTCTCCAGGCCTTCCTGTCCTCCACCATCCCCCAGAGTCCACTTAAGCTCACACCAACTGCTTCAGTGACTCCGTCAAGCCACCTCATTCTCTGCAGTCCCCTCCTTCTTTTGCTATCTATTGTTCCCAGCATTAGGCTCTTCTCCAGGGAGTCCTTCCTTCTCATTAGGTGGCCAAAGTATTTGAGTTTCATCTTCAGTATCTGGCCTTCTAAAGAGCAGTCAGGGTTGATCTCCTCTAGGACTGACCGGTGAGATCGCCTTGCGGTCCAAGGAACACGCAGGAGTCTCCTCCAGCACCACAACTCAAAGGCCTCAATCCTTCGGCGCTCAGCCTTCCATATGGTCCAAGCTTTCACAGCCATACATTGCAACTGGGAAAACCATAGCCTAGACTATATGCACTTTTGTTGGCAGGGTGATGTCTCTGCTTTTTAGTATGCTGTCTAGATTTGCCATAGCTCTCCTCCCCAGGAGCAAGCCTCTTTTAATTTCTTGGCTGCAGTCCCCATCTGTGGTGATCATGGAGCCCATCTATTTGCCAGGAAGTGAAAGGACTGGAAAGGACTGGATACCGTGATCTTAGCTTTCTTAATCTTGAGTTTCAGGCCAACTTTTGTACTCTCCTCCTTCACCCGCATCAAGAGGCTCTTTAGTTCTTCTTCACTTTCTGCCATGAGAGTGGTATCATCTGCATATCTGAGGTTGTTGATATTTCTCCCAGCAATCTTAATTCCAACTAGTGATTCATCTAGCCCCCCTTTCTCATGATGTGCTCTGCATATAAGTTAAATAGGCAGGGAGACAGTATACAGCCTTGCTGAACTCCTTTCTCAATTTTGAACCAATCAGTGGTTCCGTGTCCAGTTCTCACTGTTGCTTCTTGACCCGCATATAGGTTTCTCAAGAGACAAATATGATGGTCAGGTACTCCCATCTCTTTAAGAACTTGCCACAGTTTGTTGTGATCCACAGGCTTTAGCAAAGTCAATGAAGCAGAAGTAGATGTTTTTCTGGAACTCCCTAGCTTTCTCCATGATCCAGTGTATGTTGACAATTTGATCTCTAGTTCCTCTCCCTCTTCAAAATCCTGCCTGAACTTCTGGTAGTTCTTGGTCCACGTACTAGCTTGTAGGATTTTGAGCATCACTTTGCTCACATGTGAAATGAGTGCAATGGTGCAGTAGTTTGAACATCCTTTGGCATTGCCCTTCTTTGGGATCGGAATGTAAACTGACCTTTTCCAATCCTGTGGCAACTGTTGCGTTTTCCAAATTTGCTGGCATATTGTGTGTAGCATTTTTACTGCATCGTCTTTTAGGATTTTGAATAGCTCAGCTGGAATACTGTCACCTCCACTAGCTTTGTTGTTGCTCAGACTTCCTAAGGCCCATTTGACTTCACATTCCAGGATGTCTGGCTCGAGGTCAGTGACCACCCCATCGTGGTTATCAGGGATGTTAAGCTCTTTCTTGTATAGTTCTTCTGTGTAATCTTGCTACCTCTTCTTTATCTCTTCTGCCTCTGTTAGGTCCCTGCCATTTTGGTCCTTTATCATGCCCATCTTTGCATGAAACGTTTCCTTCATATCTCCAATTTTCTTGAAGAGATCTCTGGTCTTCCCTATTCTGTTGTTTTCTTCTATGTCTTTGCACTGCTCATTTAAGAAGGCATTCCTATCTTTTCTAGCTATTCTCTGGAATTCTGCATTCAGTCAGGTGTATCTTTCTCTTTCGCCTTGCCTTTCGCTTCCCTTCTTTCCTCAGCTATTTGTAAAGCTTCCTCAGACAGCCATTTTGCTTTCTTGCATTTCTTTTTCTTTGAGACAGTTTTAGTTGCTACCTCTTGTGCAATGTTGCGAACCTCCATCCATAGTTCTTCAGGAACTCTGTCTATCAGATCTAATTCCTTAAATCTATTTGTCTCCTCTACTGTATATTCATCAGGGATATGATTTAGGTCATACCTGAGTGGCCTAGTGCTTTTCCCTACTTTCTTCAATTTAAGCCTAAATTTTGCAACAAGAAGCTCATGATCGGAGCCACAGTCAGCTCCTGGTCTAGTTTTTACTGACTGTGTAGAGCTTCTCCATCTTTGGCTGCAGAGCACATAGTCAATCTGATTTCTGTGTTGACCGTCTGGTGATGTCCATGTGTAGAGTTGTCTCTTGGGTTGTTGGAAAAGGATGTTTGCGATGACTATCATATTCTCTTGATGAAATTCTACCAGCCTGTACCCTGCTTCATTTTGTACTCCAAGGCCAAACTTGCCTCTTATTCCGGTTATCTTTGGGCTTCCTACTTTAGCATTCCAATCCCCCATGATGATAAGGATATCATTTTTTGGAGTTAATTCTAGAAGGTGCTGTAGGTCTTCATAGAACTGGTCAACTTCAGCCTCTTCAGCACCAGTGGTTGGGGCATAGACTTGGACTTAGAAGCAATAAACTATTTAGAACAAATGGGAGAGATTAAAAAAAAAAAATAAAACAGTGTCTTTGATAACAAGAAAGAATTGCAAGATGCCATGTCAGAAGGATGAATCTTGGTTAGTCCTGATGCTCATCATCAACAAGTGAAAAGCAAAGGTTTTTTTTTTTTATTGGAAGCACATCAATCACATGTGACATCATTGTCTTTCCCTTTCCTTTCAAAAAACCTTTTAATTAACTACAGATCTATTTTCTCAAAGGTCCTTTGGCACTCAGATAATTTTACTTGAAAGGTGAAAAAGAGCCATTTGTATGAATCAGAACATGATCTTGATTGTTACCCTTTCAGCAAGTCAACAGCCAGATACTTGAATTATGTCTCAGTATTTCCACTGCCTAGGCAAAACAATATTTCCTTGCTGGAAAGTGGAGCTCACTGTCCTGATATATAAACTGCAGCGCCTCAGAGCACAATAGCGCATTCATTCCCTGCTATCTCAGAGGCAATTCAGACAATGCAGCTAAAATTTACCTTCCATGGGTTAAAGAGATACAATTGGAGTGTTCACAGACATGAAATGTAAGCAGGCATGCATTCTGGTGAACAAATCTTATTAAACTGTAAGGGTGGGGGATGGGGAGAAGGAAATACAGCCTCTTTCTTCTTGAATGGTTATTTCTTTTCATCTGCAGCAGCATTTTGCTGATGCTCAGTGCTTGTGATTGATATTTAGTAGATGCATTTGGCTATGCACAGGGACCTGGTGCCAGAATGTGATGATGACTGTATTTGTACTATAAGTGCAACAGAACATAAATTAAATGTGTATCACAATTCCTTTGCCCCAGGGAAAAGCTGAGCAAGTTATTCAGTGATTACACTTCCATCAGCATGTCATTAACAACTCCAGATGGCAGTACTTTAACTGCAAAGATTGCCAGGTGTAATGAGGGGCTAAAAATAACTATATAGTGAAGTGTGACCCATAGCAGGCTGATTTTCTTAAGGAGTTGCTTAGTACCAGTTAACACTTAGTTCTTTTTTTGAAGCATGTGCGAGGAACCATAAACAAAACAATATTTCAGTAATAAACAAGTGAATACAGTATAATTGGGTTTATATCCATATATCTATCTCCTTTTCATTTTCTCAACGGTTCTGCAGATTGTTCATTCTTCATGCACCTTTTCTTGTCTCCCTGCTAGGAATAGTAGAAGTAAGTAGAAGCTGAACTTAGTACACAAAGAAGTAAGCTTAAGAAGTAGAAGCTGTAATTGCAGTAGAAATAAGTATAATGTTAACGCTCTCAGCAAATAAACAGAGATTTTACTGAATTTCTGCTTCATATTTTGCAACAGCTTAAATATAAACTAAATTATTTTTTACAGTATCTTTTAAAAACTTTTTGTGCAAATTAGCTTAATGAATTCAACTATTAATCAGTTGCATGTTAGTGTAGAAGGGTAAGTCATACATGTAAATACATTTACATTCACTTCATCACATCTAACTTTGAATTTGAAAAATACATGTTATGGCCTGTTTAAAAAGTACTGACTCTTATCAGTGCTGGCACTGCATTGCATTTCTGGTTCCAACAAAAGCTCATGTTCAGAAAAACATTCCAAAATAGAGAAAATCACATGAATTGCAGGATGGATTTCCAGCACCATCTTATCATGGCACTTACAGCAGAAAGATTGGCCAGTGGTTCCTTAGATATCTGATATTGGTATCCTAGGTATAAGACAAACTGTGAATATTTTGCAGATGCCAGTTTTTCCAGCTTTCTGATCAAATGTCAAATTTGTGAGCATAGGAAAAGCTGCTCCCAATTTTATAGAGAGGTTCGTTGCATCACAGACAGGTATGTCACAGAAATCTGCACAGGATTTAAATGAATTCAGGTTTTCCTGGAGCCAATTGGAAGATTCAGTAGCAGACTGGCTTTTCCTGAGTCAGATGAGTTTTGTAGACCTATAGACTGAGTTTGTTCTTGTGGGGGGCATTTGTGATAATTTGTTCTTTCTGTATTTCATGGACTATAAAGTATCTTTTGTTCTGATAACTGTCTGTTCATTAATGAAATAGGATTTTTTAAAACTAGAATTTCATCCTACTTACATGAATGTACATTTAACACACATGGAATGCGTTTCTAGTAAAATAAATCAATAAATACCAAATTATGTCAACAAGCGGTGCCTGGAAGAACAGATGAATGATAATTCAGGCAACACAGATGGAACAGATTTAACTGGGTGGAGAGAGCCCTTAATATCCTGGAAAGTAGCTACAGAGAGAAGTCTGTACAGTACTGCAAATTCTGTTGGGTTACCACAGTCATTGTAGAACTTAAAAGATTGAGGGCCCAAGCTTATAAGACACAATCTGTGTAAAATTAGCATATACTGTGTTCTATATGTAACTGCAGCTTTGGTTCAGAGGATCAGTCTATGCTTTATAGACTACAGCAAAGCCTTTAACTGAAACTATGGAAAGTCCTGAAAGATACGGGAGTGCCTCTGGTGTGTAACCTTCATGTGGAAAAGACACTACAGTTAGGAAAGGTTTCCCAAAGGCACAGTCATCATACAAGGGTGTAGTTTATCTTTCTAATGGTTCC
The DNA here is from genome assembly GCF_004798865.1 of Varanus komodoensis. NCBI lineage: Eukaryota > Metazoa > Chordata > Lepidosauria > Squamata > Varanidae > Varanus > Varanus komodoensis. The sequence goes on along the minus strand of NW_025335941.1, from coordinate 1,759,553 downwards.
ATCCACACACAGAAGATATCATAAAAAAGCTGGATTAGAATCAGAGAAAAGATTGAAAATTAGCTGAATACACTTTAAGATATACAGATGATACCATCCTACTTGCAGAAAGCAGCAATGACTTGTACTGAATTGTGATGAAAGTGAACTAGGAATGTTCAAAAGAAGGACTGCAGCTGAAGATTAAGAAAGCAAAAATCATGAATTCAGAAGAATTACAGCATATTGCTGTTAACAGTGAAGAAAATGGAACTGTTGCATACTTCAGCTGAGTCATCAATTCAAATGGAGAATGTAACCAAGAAATTTGAAGAATGGAATAGAAATGGAGCAATGAAAGAAGTAGAAAGGGCTGTTTTACTAGACACCAAGGCCAAAATCATCCACAGTTGCATTCCTGAACACTATGCTGCATGAGAAAACTGGGCAGTAAAAATAATAATAATAAAAGACAGGAAGAAAATTGATGCATTCAAAACTTGAGAGTTTTGTGAATACTCTGTATTGACAGAAAGACAAATAAGTGGGTTCTCCTTGGAGAAGGCAACCATTATGAGGAAAATTGAAGACTGGACAAGAAAAGGAAGACCTGATATGAGATGACTTGACCCCATAAAGGAAGACACAGCCCTGAATTTAGAAGAGTTGAACAGGACAGTCATGGATGGGACATCTTAAAGAGCTTGCACTCCAAACCTGAAAGGTTGGCATAAGTCAGAGGTGATTTGATAGCATGTAACAACAACAAATGCCAAATGGTTCCTTTTTATCTACTTGCATTTGCATGCTTTCGAACTGCAAGGTTGGCAGGAGCTGGGACGGAGCATCGGGAACTCACCCCGTTGTGCAGATTTGAACCAGTGACCTTTTGATCAACCAGCCCAGCAGCACAGTGGTTTAAACCACTGCGCCACCTGCAGTCCCTTTAACAACAACACATGCCAAATGGTTGGGTTTGGGTGAAGGAATAGATGAGTATAATAATAAGGTAAACCTGTTACTTAGACAGCATCACTTAACCAAACTCTGGTATAAAACCTTCTATTAGAATATTCTAACCATGGGGCTCACAGAAAAGGCAAGTCTTTAATAAGAAAACATAGATCTGACAACTATATATCTGGATAAATAACTAGGGAGAAAAGTTCTGCACTCAGGGTCCTTTAGTCTTATAATCTGATCAATCTGGTATATGGCAATTGAACACCATCTACCCTCCATTACTAGCACCAAGTTCTGTTCTTCCTATAAAACATTCACAGTGGTTTTCCATCACTTGCTAAGATGTACCACAATTTATGAGATTGTCAAGTTCCAATTTGGTGTGGCAAATCGTTTTCATTTTTCATTATGGGTAAGCATTTTAAGAAGACTTACTTCACTGTTCTCTCACCTCAGTATTAATTCATTTTATGCAGCACGAGGGAAAACACTGGAACAATTTTCAAGTGAAGTGCAGTGATATTCACATAGCTAGAAGAATACTGTAGATGATCACCATAGTGACTGATTTTTTTTCCAAAAGAAATTAAAGGCAAGATTTGTCTTTCATTAGGAGCATGCTGATAAGAATTACTTTACCCTATCAAAAATACCAAAATTTTAGGAATAGGAGCAGACACTAAGAGGTTCACACCTTTTGGTGGTATTTCAGTTTCTCAAAATGCAAGATACTTTTGAAACTGTATATATGCAAGCCTTCATCAAACAAAGCCAAAACAGATATAATTGGTTATTGACTTGAAACATTGGGTAGCACTGAAAACTCATGCATAAAAATCCATTATTGGAGCCCAAAGAAGACACAATATTAATATATAAAGGACAGTTTGAAAAAAGAAAAGGGAAAAGAAAAAGAACATACTGCCTGCTGAAACAGGCAAACCATTCTTTGTATTTTTAAAACTTCAAATTCACCTGATAATCAACTGAGGCACAATTTAGAAGCTTTCTGCTCTGGAGTAGGGAAGGCACAGGTTCAGCGAAAGAAGTTGCTCTAGATACAGTCTCTTCTTTGTTTTGTTTTTGTTCATATGTCCAATTTAAGGATCAGCAGCCCCAGCAGTTAATTCTGATGTTTCCTGATCCATCAGCCCATGCCATACTGTGAAATAAGAAAGGAGGGAAGGGGGGGAGAAGCATCTTTTTGTGGGACATGGGGAAAAAGATCCACCAGTGCTGGCATACTTGTCCATTAGGCATTGGATATTCACATTCCAATACTTTTTCACAAAAATCCAATTATGAATTTGAAATTACATTTTTCAAACTGGCCATCAAGAGGAAATGCTAATGTGGCATGGAATACGTGGCTTTTCCCTGCTGGGCTTGAAGCCCTCTGTTGCTTTGAGGGCCTTCCCCAAACTTTGTACTTCTCAGATGAATTGGACTGCAACTCATATTATTCCCAGCTAGTACAGCCATTTTAAGTTTTCATAATACCCTGTATTTGAGAAGGAGGCATTCACATTTCAGGATGTTTTTGGAACCTTATAAAATGATCTCTTTGGACCAGTTCACACCATCTTGGAAACAGACCCAGTTTATTAGATTTCAGGGTCCAGCAATTTGTTATTATCAATAGTTTTACCAACCCCCCAAGAGTTCAAATGTTCATGAGTGAATGTGTCATTATCTTATCTATGGACATGCCAGTTCTCATGTAAAAAACTAGTTATTCCTGAAATTAATCACCATGTGTGAATCCAAACTTCATTTTCAAAGCATCAACCAACCAATTTCAAAAGCAGCCCCTCAAAAGTTGCCATTATAGGCCTTTCAATAGGTTTGTGGACTTCAATCCTCTGAAGTGTTGCAGATTGGTAAAAGCTTTCTGCATTAAATCTGTCACAGTCAGTCAACCAGAAGGCATGTTATTGGCTTGCTACCTCATTATTATTATTTTGTTTACCTACCAAAATTCATTTAGCGCAGTTGATTTTTCCTATTTGTTCAACACAGGTGCCACACTTATTAGAGAGCTTGTGAATTAATTCCCTTTGGGCTTCTAATACTTCGCATTAGAACTTCAGCTGCAGTCACAGTGGCTTTGCACTTATCAATCATGTCAGTTGACAGACTAGCATCTCACTATATAGATCAGCAAAGCAGAGATGAGATAAAGTTCCAGGTTTCTGGTATTTTCACATGGAAAGGCAATTGTATATAGATTTATCTAAATTTATTTAAATAATATGGATAAGATATAGGAATATGGAGATATATAACTGGGCTTGGCTGTGAAGAGGAAAGGACCGTCTCATTGTGTGGGTAGCACTCTATTAACAAAAGATGAGATCTAGCCCACTGTAAAATGAGTCATTTTTAAAAAATGGCATATCAAGGTATCAAATTGATTTCAACTAAATGTAGCTCATTGTGTCATAAAAATCTTCTCTTTATGGTAAGACTAATGATTATCTATCTATCATCTAGATAGCAATCTAGATGACTACATGCTCTAAAATGCTAATATTGGGATCATATTTTACTAAATTATTGCACATCCTGATTTATATCTTCAGGTTTCACCATCAACGCTGAATGTTGACCATAGAATGCTTCATTCTTTCCATTAGTTTGGTTTGACATCAGTCAAAAGAAGAACTGTGAAGCCAAACCAAAAACATGAGTGAAAATGGGGTGGAGGCACTTAATGGCAAGATTCCTCCTCCTCCTCCTCAGGAAAGGACACCACTGACCTGAGGGTGCTCTCAATTTTCCACTTTTTCCTAAGACTCTAGGTGCATGGGGGCATGGAAAAGTGTGAGCGACCCTTTTAAAAGGAACAAGCATCATTCCTTTTAAATTTTCTGGACCCATTTCAGTCCAGCTTCAGACCCAAGTATAGGTACTGAATCTGCCTTGGTTGTCCTGTATGATGACCTGTGCAGGGAGAGAGACGGGGGAGTGTGTCCCTGTTGGTCCTCCTGGACCTCTCAGCGGCTTTCGATACCATCGACCATGGTATCCTTCTGGATAGGCTGGCGGGATTGGGAGTAGGAGGCACTGCTTGGCAGTGGTTCCACTCCTACCTCAATGGCTGATTCCAGAAGGTGGTGCTGGGGGACTATGGCTCTGCGCCATGGCAGCTATGCCATGGAGTTCCGCAGGGATCCATTTTGTCCCCCTTGCTATTTAACATCTACATGAAACCGCTGGGAGAGGTCATCAGGAGGTGCGGGCTGCGGAATCATCAGTACGCTGATGATACCCAGTTCTACCTCTCTTTTTTCTACCAATCCAGGTGAGGCAGTGGCTGTACTGAACCGGTGCCTGGCCGAGGTAATGGGCTGGATGAGGGCTAATAAACTGAAGCTCAATCCAGATAAGACGGCGGTCCTATTGGTGGGTGGTTCAGGCTCCGGGGTTGGTGACTTGGACCTTGTCCTGAATGGGGTTGCACTCCCTCTAAAGGACAGGGTCTGCAGCTTGGGAGTGTTCCTTGACCCAGAGCTGTCTTTGGAAGCTCAAGTGACTGTGGTGGCGAGGAGCGCTTTCCTTCAGCTTCGGTTGATCCATCAGCTGCGTCCCTACCTGGAGAACGATTGCCTGGCGACAGTGACACATGCATTGGTTACTTCCTGATTGGACTTCTGTAACACGCTCTACGTGGGGCTGCCCTTGAAGACAGTCCAGATACTTCAGATAGTGCAAAATAGAGCAGCCAGGTTGCTGACGGGGACTGGGCGTTATTCTCATATAACCCCAGTCCTCTACCAGCTTCAATGGCTCCCCATAGAAGTCCAGGCCCAATTCAAGGTGCTGGTTATCACCTACAAAGCCCTTAATGGCTTGGGACCTGGATATCTAAAGGAACACCTGCTTCCATATTAGCCCTCCCACCCCTTGAGATTGGCGGCAGAGGCCCTCCTCCGGGAACACTCCGTGAAAGATATTAGGAGGGTGAGTACCTGGAGGAGGGCTTTCTCTGCAGTGGCACCTCACTTATGGAATGCGCTCCCCAGAGAGGTCTGCCTGGCACCGTCGTTATTTGTTTTTTGGTGCCAGGCCAAGACCTTTTTATTTAAATGATATTTTAATAATTGTTAATATTATTTATTGGTTTTAAATTTTTAGCCAGGATGAATCCAGATTTATATGTACTTATTTGTATGATTGTTTATTTATGATGTTGGAAGCCTCATGAGAATGGGACGGCATACAAACATTCCAAATAAATAAATCGTACCAACTAGCTTTCCAAAGAGGGACTCTTTGTCAATGTCCAGGGATGGTATGTATTGGACATTGTTTAGATGAAGCTGCCTGCATTCAGACCTGTGTAAATTCACAAGTGCAAATTTGCAAAAGATTGATTTAAAATGTATAAATATATGTACACATTAAGAGGTTCAGGTAGAAGAAGAGAGGGTGAAGCTGCAGCAGCAGCTGCCACAGTCAAGCCTTAAAGAGACTGTCAGTGGCTGTCAAACCATGGATCACGAAAGCCAGCTGTCAAACTGAAGACTGCATTCTCTAGAGAAAAAATTGATAACAGGAAACAAAAGCCGCAAAGAGCCAACAAAAGCTTTGTGATGATGGTGGGGAGAGTGAGACAAGGTGGTCTGTTGTGGTATCACTGGAAGGACTAAGGGAAAAAGATGGGGAGGGAGGTGCCAAGTAATCCATTGTGAGTCAAGTTGAGCATACAGCAGGTTGCTCAGTAAACCGTGATGCCCGGTTTATTATCAGGGTGGGCTGCAGTGATGTGCAAACTCATTGTTTAGATTTGTGGACTGTTCTTGTCCATGTGGCAGTGGCTATCAGCAGACCAGTGTGGTGTAGTGGTTAAGAGCATGGACTGGGACTCAGACGATCTGGGTTCGAGTCCCCACTCGGCCATGGAGCCAGCTGGGTGACTTTGGGCCAGTCACAGACTCTCAGCCCAACCTACCTCACAGGGTGGTTGTTGTGGGGATAAGACGGAGGAGGAGAATGATGTAAGCTGCCTTGAGCCCTTTGTAGGAAAAAGGCAGGATATAAATCGAAAAATACATACATACAATACATACCCTGTGTAATGAAAGCGACCACTCGCTCAGACAAATAACATTTTATTAGAATGGATACATTTCATCAAATTTTTGGAATGATAACTTTCATATCAGGTCTGGAGGGGCATGCTTGTGAACGCAGAATGGATGAGGAATAAAGCGTCTGGAATGAGTGGAAGGAGGCCTGTTTGTATTCTAGAGCAGTTGGGATAGCACAAAATCTGATGCAGCAGTTTTTGTGAATAATTTAATATACCATTCTTCCTCTTTTGTAACCTTAAACAAAAGAGTTGTTTATCTATACATGCCATACAGAAGAAAAATATCTGATAAATCAGTGTTTTAAGCAATATTTTAAGCATCAAATCTAGTGGGATAAACATGTTTGAAGAAGTCTACATTTGCATGCTAAAAGAATGATCATGAACTATGTTTCCACTGCCAAGTAAGCAAGAGCTGTAATGTTCACACAAAGGCCGGCAGAAGAGGCACCGCGCACACGACACCTGCGTGCGTGGCAGAGGCAGCAAACGCCCGCACCCCGGACTCCACCACCTGCCCTGACTGCCGCCACGCCCGGCACGTGTGAGAGGCGTGGCTGGGCGCAGCGAACGTCGGAGGGAGGAAGCCCCGCGCCCTGAAAAGCGCCGGCGGCGGCCGGGGCCGGCGGCCGAAGGTCGTTGGCCAAAGGGCGGGTTCGCCGCCCTTTGGGCGCCGAGCGGGGGGCTGGGCTGGCCAGGGGGCTTTGTTTGCCTGCGTGATTTTTAGCCTTCCTGCTACGCCATGTGTCAGTGTAAGTTTTTAATTGTTTTTATAATTTTAGTTGTTTTATGGAATCGTCCCTGGCCATGTTGCCACTTGCGCTTCCTGGGGAGCGCACGGGCGCTGCCATTGGGGTAGTTTTGGGCAATGGACGTTATAGCGGTGGGAGCTTAACGTGTCCGCATAGAAGAAGGAGGGACAGATGGTTGACACCTGTCCCTACTTCTGGTTTTGCTCCCAGCCAGAGGGTGCCAGGGAGTTTTGTCAGCCTCCCCTTGGGCCTGACGGTGCTGTTGCTTAACGCCAGGTCGGTCAATAACAAATCTTCCCTCATCCATGACTTGATTGTGGATGAGGGGGCCGACCTGGCTTGCATAATGGAGACCTGGGCGGGAGAGGGGGGGGATGTTGCCCTCTCCCAACTATGCCCGCCCGGGTATCTGGTTCAGCACTGTTCGCGCCCAGAGGGGAGGGGAGGGGGGGTTGCTTTGGTTTACCAAGCCTCCATCTCCCTCACAGGACTTCCGGTCCCCTCGAGGCCGGGGCTGGAGTGCCTCTACTTGGTGTTGGGCGACCGAGACAGATTGGGGATTCTGTTGGTGTACCGTGCACCCTTCTGCCCAACAGTCTCCCTGCCTGAGCTGACGGAGATCGTCTCGGACCTGGTGTTGAGGACCCCCAGGATGTTGGTCCTGGGGGACTTCAATCTCCATGCCGAGACTGATCTGACCGGGGCGGCTCAGGACTTCATGGTCTCCATGGCGGCCATGGGGCTGTCTCAACATGTCATCGGCCCGACCCATGAACGTGGACACACCCTGGACCTGGTTTTCTCGACGGGACAGGAAGAGGGTGGTCTGAGGGTGAGGAATTTATGTTTGACTCCCCTGTCATGGTCAGATCACTTCCTGGTGAGGTTTGTGCTTGAGAGCGACTTCTCCCTCTGTAAGGGTGCAGACCCGATTGTGTGGGTCCACCCCCGGAGCCGGATGGATCCGGAAGGATTCCTGAAGGCCCTGGGGGAGTTTCCGGCTGACAAGATGGGTGCTCCTGTCGAGGCTCTGGTCGAACTGTGGAATGGGGAGATGACCAGGGCTGTAGACACGATCGCTCCTAAGCGCCCTCTCTCACCGGGCAGAGCCCACTCTTCCCCTTGGTATACCCCTGAATTGAGGGCGATGAAGCAGGTTGGGAGACGGCTAGAGTGTAGGTGGAGGAAATCACGTGATGAATCTGACCGAACACACTTGAGAGCCCACTATCGGGCCTATGCTGTGGCGGTGAGGGCGGCGAAAAAGAGATATTTTTCCGCTTCCATTGCCTCCTCACAATGCCGTCCGGTGGAGCTTTTTCGAGTGGTGCAGGGCCTGGTTTGTCCAGGTCCGAAAGAAGACCTGGTTCCACCCTCAAAGGCCCGCTGTGACGACTTTGCCAAGCATTTCAGGGAGAAAATCGCTCAGATTCGTCATGAGCTGGATTCCACTATTGATACAGAGGCTTTAAGGGAGACGCCAATGCCGCCGTCTGGTCCAGAATTATTGGATGAATTTCAGTTATTGCGGCCCGATGATGTGGACAAGGTGCTTGGACGAGTACGTCCCACCACTTGCTTATTGGATCCTTGCCCGTCTTGGTTAATAAATAATTCCAAGCACGGGATTGGGACCTGGATTTTGGAAGTGATTAACGCTTCTCTGAGGGAGGGTCGGGTGCCTGCCCCTTTAAAGGAGGCGGTAGTCCGACCGGTCCTGAAGAAGGCGTCACTGGATCCAGAGATGGCCACTAATTATAGACCAGTGGCCAACATCCCGTTTCTGGGCAAGGTGTTAGAGCGAGTGGTGGCGGGACAACTCCAAGCACTCTTGGATGAAACTGATTATCTGGACCCATTTCAGTCCAGCTTCAGACCCGGGTACGGTACTGAATCTGCCTTGGTCGCCCTGTACGATGACCTGTGCAGGGAGAAAGACAGGGGGAGTGCGTCCCTGTTGGTTCTCCCGTCGTTATTTGTTTTTCGGCGCCAGGCGAAGACCTTTTTATTCAAGCGGCATTTTAACTGTTAACATTATTGGTTTTATCTGGCCAGGGCGGCTTATTTTATACTGTACTGCTGTATTTTAATTTTATATTTATATTTTAATTTATATTATAATTATTTTAACTTAAATATGTGAGCCGCCCCGAGGCTTTGGCGAATGGGGCGGCATAAAAATGTTTTAATAAAATAAAAATAAAAAATAAAAGAAACTAGTTATTAACTAAGTGAGAACAAGTTAAGCATTTGATCACATATGAGAGGCAGAAATCAATCCTAGTGACCTTTACTGCAAACAAAAAACCAGCCCCCTCCCCCAAAAAACCCTCATAAACAACAAAGAGGATAGGAAAAGATTCGATGCTAGAATTATGCAACTTGGTTAGCTGATCTCAGTTTATTAATGGTTAGGTTGATTCCCCCCACCCCACTTCAGTCACTATTAGAAAACTAACTCTGAATAATTTGTTTGGAGCATATATAATACTTGGCCACAGGGAATATTTCAAGGTTTTAGTGAAATGCAGTGTAAGTTCAACAAGAGGTACACAAATGTCTTTCTACATAAAATCACTGCTTAACAGCAGGAGTATAAAATTTCTGATTTTTCAAGAATATTAATGCAACAGAAGCAGCAAAACTTAGAAAAACCGTTGCAAGGGCTCTTAGAATCTTTGTCTTAGCTATGATTACCTAGCAGATATGATTCTGAAAGGTGGGAGAATAGTGAGTATTATAAACAATACTGATACTGAAGCCAATGGAAAACCAGGATTTGGTTGTAATAGTAATTTATAAAGAAGAAGCTGCAATGCTTTGTTCTTTCATGATAAAATCAGATTTAAATGTAATGTGTTTTCAGTGGTAGGGGGAGAAAGAGAGAGAGAGAGAAGGATGGTAATTTGTGTTCAGAAGGTAACTAAGTGTTGTTCTATATATTCCCACCTTCTTTGCAATACATATTTTGCAAATTGTTATGTACTTATATTTTAGCTGCATTCAACCTAAGGCTAGATCCTGTAATGGTTTCCCAGCTGCTACAGGGTACTTTTCCATATGCATTCTGTAACACTTTATTGAACTCTCAAGTCATTATAGCCAATACAGAGATAGTTTCTATTGCAATAATGGCATGTTTTACCTCTTGTTTGGGGAGAGGGGCTGGTGATAGGAGAGCAGATTACTATACAAACTTGGATTTCTATTTAATGCAGTTCCTTCGGCAAAATCATTCCTTCAGTATATTATGTTTTTACACCCACAGTGGGATCTAAAAATATCCTCCTTAGTCTTCAGTACTGTGAGTTTGCAACATTTGCGGTATTTTTTACTTTAAGGCTGGTGATTCACATCAGCAATGCATCCAGTATTTGAAATTTCTTATGGTATTGATTGATGCAGTTATATAATCAGAGCCATTTGGCTGTATTTCCATTTTTGTCTGACAGTTTTGTAAGTCTCGAAACCAGTTTTCACCTAAAAAGGTGTACATCCAAAAACAGTGGTCCTCCTAGGTCAGAGGCTTCCAGGCATCTCTATGTTCTTAAGTGAGGCAGGGTCATCTGTTTGCTTCCAGCTTTGGAACCTGGCATGACTTTGGTTGTACTCACTTGCAGAGGCCCACTTATCTTTCTGGTGACAAGCAACATTTCTCAGAATGTTCAGTGGACCTCTGTTGACTCTTGTTAGCTTACACAAACTTTCTTTTCTTCACTCTTTCATTTATGCCTGCTGTGGCTGAGAGGAACAAAAAGCGAAACTGTTGATTTCAGTTCCCTTTGGTTCTTCATTTTTCTAATGTTAAGTTCAGTCCATCCCAAACTTGGATATTTATTTTTTAAAATCTGCATGAAAATATATCCACATGTTTGTGTGCATGTCTCCTAATATAAGCATTCTGCAAGTGTTTCCCCCCTAATGTAAGGCATTTCTTAATATTATTTTCACTAACGTGCACACATATTTAATGTAATGAGAGTGGTCTTCCATTGCTATCCAAAAGGTTTTCCTTTCCCAGTCCTTTCTGTGTATCTCTGTCCCTTTCTTGTGCATTCAGAGAATGGTGGCCCAAAGAAGCTTGTTCCACTTGCAATAACAGTCTTGTACACTGGAATGCATGACTTACACAGCTTGGCTGAACTCCAGTGGCGTAATGTGGCTCATTTTTGGAATCAAAGGAAAATCTCTAAACATCAAGCATGTAGACCATGAAAAGTACATTTTCGGGCAGTTGTATGAATATCCCCAGACTGAATACTGACTTTGAATCCTGGAAAAAAAATATAGCAACTATGACAAGGTAGATAATAGCAGGAAGCACTCATGCAATGCAAGTTTATTCAGAAAGGCTTACTACTTAATGTGTTCAGGATTACATTTTCAGTAGAGCTCACTACTTAGTGGGTTCAAGATTATATTCTAAAAAGGCATATGCTATAGAAACAATCTGGAAAAATGTAAGGATGATGGTACATTTCATAGAGATAGTGTAATTTTTGAAGCACAAACTGCTACTCAGTTTAAGGAGAGAGTCAGTATGGAGAGGTCCAAAGCATTGTCTTGAGTGCAGTGGATCTTTCTGTTCCTTATACAGATGCCTAGATGTCTGCAGAATTCCCCATTGTTGCTTTCACCACCATTTTCTCTGTAACTGAGAGTTCGAGTACAATGCACATTACATGGGCAATCAGTTTTTAATGGCAAAGGGAAAGGGTAAGCACCTGTGTTTCAGGTCTCAGCTTTGTCACTGTCACTACCATCTCAGCCACCTTCAAGTACTGGTCATGCATGCTGTGCGTATAAAATAGCTTCCAGGTAGAAAGAAAAGTTTGTGTTCCTTCAAGTGGCAATTTCAGAGTGCTCTGCTTAGCTGGTTGATAATGGAAAATGGCAATCAGGGATGTGCAAGCCTGAGAAAGCTTGGCCTGTTTGAGCTCAATGGACTTCTACTGCTTTTCCAACCTGGAGAACAGAAGCACACCTAGCAGGGCTCTATTTTTTTAGTTTCTGGGAATTGTGCTCAAAATAGTTGCCCACACTGGGATCTGAGGATTTCATTTTGCATCTGCAAAGGCTTTCTGATGAACCATTAGGGGAGCTCAGCTGCAGCACCACTCTTAATGTCATGCTAATTCATCTTGTCAGTCTGGGGGAAGTCTGGATTTTTAGCAACAGCCAAAATGGAGCTTCCCATGCAATTTCAGCCAGTATAATCTGGAGATCTTCAAACTAGGATTGCTGGAGTGCCTGGTTTTTAAGGAGAAACCCGGTCAAATGGGTTATGATTAGTGGCATGCAAGGAATCCAACCAGAGTTGGGAATCTGTGGGATTCCCTGGCTTGGCTCCCTGGACTTTGGTCTGCTGTGAGTTCCTGGTGAGTGCGCCCAGCATTCATTGGGTGCTTACGTGGAATCAAGTCCCAAGCAGCACCTACTCACATGATGGAGCAGCCACTCAAACAATGGCTGCTCCTCATGCCCAAAAAGGTGGCTCATGGGGTGCTCAGTTGCAAGGTGCCCACCAGGTAAGCACCTGCCTGACCAGGGGCAGCACCCGCTTGCCTGCCAGAGTAGCCACTCAAACAGCAGCTCTTCCTCACACTGAACAAGGCTGGGTGCTGGGTTGAGGGGCACCCACCACGAAAGATCCCCCAACCACTGTGTCTTTCATCTGTGCCAGCTACACATGCTTTTTGGGCTGGTGGTGATGAAGAAGAAGAAAGTGGCTGGTTGTACAACCAGGGCTTGGTGAGTATTTGTGGACTTCCTCTTGGCTCAGCTTTCTTTGGAAGACCAGGCCAAGGAGAAGAGGAAGCCCAGGAATGTTTGGAGGGACAGACTCCAACAGGGTTCATCCCTTCCTGAGTTATGATCATCTCTGGATATAAACTGTATAGACAGGGCAGGGAAGGTGTACTAGAGAAGGAGTTGCCCTGTTCATCCGATACAGCACAGAGTTCTGCAGACTCGATCCTTTAAAATGCACAGGCTCCTCAGCAAAAGCACCGTAGGTGACAATACCTGGCTCCAGAGCTAATTTAGTCATAGGACTTTCTCCAGGTACCTTTTCAGTGGTGGTGCCCTGCCTGTGGAACATGCTCCCCAGGGAGGCTCATCCATCGCTTTAACTAGTTGTATTCTTCTTTGTACATAATTCTTTGCACAAAATGCACAAAGTATGCAAAGCCTGTAAGTCACTTGCATAGAACAGAACTCTGCTTGAACAGCAGGCATGTAGGCAGCATGTAAACAAGCCAGGCCCACAAACTCGCTTGTACTCACTTCCTCTTCGATGCCCATATGAATGTGCAGCACAAGGCAAACTCAGGGAAAAGTGAAAGTGGGCCAAAGGCCAGGGAGCCAAGCCAGGGAAATTGCTATTTATGAGTGTTAAATCCCTTCAAAATGCTCGGAGCTTACTCTAAAGCTCAGTATAGGGGCACCGATGGTTTCTATACCACAAGTTAGGAAAGGTAGCATGAAGTCCAAGAGGTCACCAGCAAGCTTGCTAAGTAGAGTCAAGGAAGCTATTAGAAAAGAAGGCTTTCTTCAAGAAATAGGAGTCTTGCTCTAATCAGGAAAAGAAAAGGGAGCACAAGCTTGCACAAGCGAGTTGCAAGCAGACAACAACAGAAGCAAAAAATATTCTGAAGAACATATTGCTAAACTATTAAGGCCTATAAATATAAATATACCAGAAGAAAGAAACCAGATAGGAATGCAGTTGTGCCACTGATTAATAATGTAATCAAATAAGTTCTAAAGGAAGATTAGGATTTAGCAGAGCAGCTGAATCAATCCTTTTCATCTGTCTTTACAATACAGGTACAGAACCCTGTTTCCTGAACTCAGGAAGGGAGTCTGTGGAATTAAGGTAGAGAGTAGTGCCAAAGGATGATGATGATTTCTGGCGGCAAAGCCCAACATAGATTTTAAAGTAAAGAGCTCTGCTTGCAAATAGCTTAACTCTGGGAATTCATCAGTGCAGATGTGGCCTCTATTCTAATATGCTGGTAAGATGAAGAAGTACAGTCCAAGCTGAAGGCTGCAGTCCTATATCCACTTATCTTGGGGACAGCTATGTTGAATATCGTGAGACTGGAATGTGCTTCTGAGTAAACATGTACAGGCTTGCACTGTTGGCAGCTAGTAGCCAAAAATCATACAAGGTTATGAGGATCAAGAGAAGGCCTTTTAAGTTGGCTAAGAGAAAATGTAAATAAGGGGCAGTATTCTATTTGATATGACCACTAATTGTTGCAATGCCAGTGGTATTTGCTAGCATGCAAGGTTTCCCCAGAAAACCTGTTGCACCAGCAAATGCAATTGACATTGTGTTAGAGGTCAGCTGTGCTTATGCAATGTAATTTTCATTAGAGGTAGTGCTAAATAGAATGCTGCTTAATAGAATCCAGTAACGTAACAGTCCAATTAAAATTAAAAAGGTAAAAATAACACAATAGTTTAAAATATAATTGTGCTGGCGTAAAATAATTGTCACAAATCACGGCAATAAATCAAGCATCATAAAATATCATCAGCAACAGCTGTAGAATTGCAGTTAATTCTGCAATCAATCATGCCATACCAACAGGGTATCAACAGATGTGCAGATGACCTAGCCAACAACCACCTAGCCCATGTCATATGATCTCTCACTCTACTCTCCGATCCATAACATTTAGAACACATGTACAACTTATGCAAACAATGGGATTCCCAGTCAGGCAGCTCCCACGAAGATGTTCAACTGAATTTTCCTACGTTTCTACCTACAGATCTTCACTGAATATCAGGACAGGGCATTGATGCAGCAGTATTTGCCCTGGTATATTAGAAGCCAGTGTTACTCAGCACACCAAGACCATCAGATTTAGAGATGTTGGAGAAAATTTACAAGATTTCAAATCTTTAATAATTTAACCTGTAGATTCTGCAACAGATCACCTTTTATAGATTCCTATGGATTCTGTGGATTCCAAGCCTTTTTTAATTTTCCCATAATTTTATGCATAGTCACAGAAAAATATATTTTAAAAAAATCAGCCAAAATGTATATTTCCCCCTTAGACTGAGCATAAATGTACACATTTTTAGGGATCTACATATATTGGGGAAAGAGCATGGTTTGGATGCATTTGCACATTTTTGGGAGTACAAAATTGTGCAAATGTGTACAAATGCATTTGCACAAAATCCAATTCTATTGATGAGTGTATGATGAAACAAAAGTCACCTGGAATCTGCCAGACATATGATGGATTTTATAATGTTTGTACATCCCTAATTGGATTTTTCCTGTAAATGAATGTCAAGGACACAGCCAGTTTTGTAAACATTGCCCTGGTTCAGACAACACAACAGCCCATCATGGTTAATTAATCCTTGAAAAGCCAGAACACTCGCCATACATCATTATAGATATACAACTCCTGACCAGGGTTCCCATAGCTCGTTGTGTCCTGTGAACCCAGATGGGAATAGCATTCAAGGTTAATTCAAGCAACACTCATATAACCCAAGGTATGTTCTAGCATTGTGCAAAGGTTACCCTTGAATGGCTTTCCCCATTGCCCAAAATGGGATGGCCCATTCCTTGGCAGCCCCCGATTACAAATTGCATATTCATAATAGCAAATGGTCTGCACTGTGGCTTCTCAAAGGTTACTTGACCCACAGTGGGCTCTCACATTGTGTAAACCAGCCCGTTATGTAAGAATATCAGTGTTTCACATCAGAAAAATTGTTCATCTTTCACAATCTTTTTAATGACATTTGATTTTGGGAGGTCTATTTATGGAAAGGCAAATAGCAGCAAGAACAAAATGTAAAACTCTCTATCACATTGTTAAATACCTTGGGAATGCTGAGCTATTTTTAATATATGGTGATACAGTATTTATGATGGTGACTCTTAAATCTGGCTGAAGCTGTTTTGCCTCAGGTCATCCAAGCTAATTCCACCCCACCCTGACTGGGTTGCATTTAAAAATGAATGATTGAAAATTCCATTTTGTGAACAGCTCACATTCTCGTGACTTCTTTTAGAGTCCAGATCAGATACATTAGCACAGATGCAGGTAGGTGGATTCCTGGCAGCCTTTTCATGTAATGGATGCATCCTTACAGTCCTCTTTGCCCACTGCCAAATCCTGCAACAATGGCAGAGCTACGTTAGGTGAAAGCAATGAGCAGCCCTGCATTGTGTAAATGTCCGGTGATCACATAGATCATAAAATAAGATCATTAGTAAATATTCAGTTTTGTTACTAGATTACTTCTGTCCTTACTAACTGATGCCACTTCCAGTGGCTCCATGAACTGTATAGATTACAGATAGGCAAATGCATAAATATGAAAGAAATTATTGAAATGACCTGTTATTGTGATTGAACAAACCTCTTAGGCCAGTTTGCACATGTTATATTTCTTACCTGGATGGAAGTGATCAGGTTGCACCTTTTAATTGGTCATTTATTTATTGCATGCATATCCCTCCTCCTCTGAACACTAAAGTAGTGCTCATAGAATTATAATTAAGGCATAACTATGCATCAGATAGAAACACACCCATGAAAAAAAAGAATATATAATGGGCGGTGTCCCCTTTACAATGGTCTCTGTTGATACATACTCTACCCCTTAGGCAAATATGCTGGTACATGTCCTTCAAGTGAACAGTTGGCCTCTGCTGGAACCTAGACCTACATTTTTTGAAGTGATATTCCACATTTAGTCTAAAGATCTTGTTTTAAATAGTGGAAAACTACTGAGAATAACTATTCTTATTAATTACTTTGCAGAAATGTGTGAAGCTAATAAGCTGTTCTGCGAGGCCACAATGATGCCTATTCACAGCCAGGTACTCTGTGAGTATTCAGTCTTGCTTTATTCGACCATGCCAGCTTTGAGTCTCTTCTCATTCTTTCATACTAACATTTATGTTGGGGTCCCAAATCAGCCATTTTCTTCAATCAAAACTCATATTGAAGCATACTTTGTTTATCTTTTAATTGTAAAGATCAAGTGTGCAGAAGCTCTTGCAGCATGAGGACCAAATTTTGAAGACACTCTCAGGGTCACATTCCAGTTGTGGATGGCTCAAAGGCAAAACGTGTGGGGACAAATTGCCAGTAATATCAGCCTATTTTACCTTAATACTAGTAACTGAGCCTTAGGACAAACACTGCCACCTTTTAGAATGAGGAGAAAACTGCAAAAGCTGGGAAATTACCAAAAGAATCAGTGGAGAGAGGAAAGAGATTGGAGCATGGAGAAGGGGGCAGGTGTTACCTGAAAAACCCTGGGGGACCATATTTTGTCAGCAGGATGGCTGTATTTTACCTTTAGACTGAAGTCCTGAACTTCTGCAATAGAGGAAAGCTCTGTCTCTGAATTCAAGAGGGTTGCTAACATTCCTGGAGATAAAAATCCACTCTGGAGTATTTCTAGTAAGGCTATATTGTCCCCTCCCGGTTCTCAGACCACTAGAATATGTGGGCAAATGCTCTCCGTATAAATAATTTTAGGATGCGTTTCACCATTAGATTCCCTTTTAGTGAAAAAAAAAACCCTGCTGGATAGTTCATTCTGTTCACATTACAGCTTCGGCCTGTTTTCCAACTGAGTCTTTTATTAAATGCATTCCCAGATATTTGAAGGATAATGCTGCTCAGTATTTGAAAGATATTTGATACTCAGCTCAATGGGATGGCCATCCATTTTCTATTTGTGTTTTCTGGTTCTTTTTCCAAAGACCACAATCTTGGGTTTGAAGCAGCTAATACTAATATGTTCTTGATTGCAAAAAGTACTAAATTTGCCCAGTATGCTCTGCAAGCTTCTTTGATTAATGGACAGCAGAATAAGTTGTCAGCATCCACAAGACCTGGAACTTAGCCAGGACTTAACTTTCAAGAGTTAAAGGGGAAAGGCAGAAGAGCCTTCTTTTGAAGAAAGGGAGCTGAAATATATCCCTATTTGATCCTTCAGCAGAAATTAACACCTTCAGTCAGATGTCCACCCTTATCCGCATAACATTATTTTGATAGAGCCTTTGAATTAGCCACAATAACCTTTTGTCAATGTTTTTACCAAAAAGCTTTCTCCAGAGATAGGACCTGCTCACTGAGTCCAAAGCTGAGGTCAGATTGATGAAAGCTGTGAAAAATCCCTTAGTGGAATTTGAGGACATTGTCTTTTTTGTTTGTTTGCTATTTTCATTTTGTTGAAATATTTATTTTTCCACACACACACACACACACACACACACACACACAGAGAGAGAGAGAGAGAGAGAGAGAGAGAGAGAGAGAGAGAGAGAGAGACAAAGAGAATGAGAATACTGTCTTTTTTGTAAGATGTATGTGATTAAAAGAAATACAGTCTGTAGAATTTTCCTAGCTTTCCCAGAGTTAAAGCCATAGTGCTGCTTTGGCAGCACATCAAGTAACCCTGAGCCCACCTACTCATGCGGAGAACTCATACCCTGGCTCAGAACCCTAAGGAAAAGTCAGGATGGGGCTGAGAAGCACCACCAGCTTTGAAGCTGCTCAGTTGTAGACTAGCTGGGTTCTATGCTGGACAGCTCTCCAGACATCTTGAGCAAGTTTGGTATCTCTGAGCATACAGACTGAGTGGTGCAGTTACTAAGGTTTATGATTAGATCTGGGAGACCCAAATCCCTACTCAGCCAGAAGGCCATTGGATGACTTTGGGAAAATCATCCTCTCCTTAACCTGTGTCAAACTGGGAAGCAAAAATGGTGTGTGTTGCTGTGGCCATTTGGGAGCATAGGAGGATTTACTTGGAGGATCTTCTGTCTTCATATAAACCTGCTCAGACCCTAAGATGGTCCTCAATAGTCCTCCTATGGGACACCCTGCCAAAGGAAGTGTGCTGGCTGGCTACCAAGAAGAGGGCCTTTCCCACTGTGGCCCCTGGTTGTAGATGAACTTCCCAGAGAGGCACCGTATTCTTTCTGGTACCAGGTAATGATCTTATTCTCTCAAGAACTTTCTCAGCTAAGCTCTACTTTGGCTTTTACTTCTATTTTCTAGCATAGTTTTAAACTTTTACATTTTATAATGCATTTTAAGTTGTGTTTTATGTCTTTAATTGTTGTGAACCATGCAGAGAGCTTTTGCTATCGGGTGGTATAGAAATGTAATAAATAAATTTAATTTAAATATAATAAATGAGTGAGGAGCACAGCATTTCTTACTTGTACTATTTTGTCTTTAAAATGGAAAAAAGAAGACAGCAAATGAAATGTGAGCTTGTTAGTATTCTTGTTTGCTTGTTTTAAAATGTTTTCAAGGATGTTTTCTAAAACACACTCACACACATCATTTATGTTCTGGAGTTGATTATCATTGCTTCTGTGACTGATGGGAGATTCCAATGATTTGTTAGCTGTAGTAATCTGTAGGTTGTCAGATTATTATGGAATGAGGATACCCAGAGATGGGTAGATGTTTGGAAATTCAAGTTGGCAAGCTGACTCTTTCATAACGGTGGCAAAAAATGTTTCTGCAGAAGATCTTGAGAAGTCTCAGTTGAGTTACCACACCTGCTATATAAAGAAGGGAGATTAAACTTGTATGTCTGCTCAGTGCACTGACCTAGATAGAGTGGTTAATTTTTGCCTTACAGTGGCTGGAATCCAAATGTAATTAATGTTGTTAACAACAGTCTTCATATTTTAGCAGAATGTTTTCTTATTTTAAAAGACTGGTGTTGCTAAACGCATTTCCTTCCTTCAAAGCACAATGTAAAATGTTGTCAGCTACTCATATTGAATTCAAGCCTGACTTTTTGCTTAGATCTGTTCTCAGTTCAACACTGGCTGTGTTCAGTAGCATTTGTTGCTTGCTGAGATATTTCCAGCATGATTACCGCATATCTCATGATAAATGCTGTAACACTCGAGTGAGAGGCAAGCATCTTGTAATGCACAAGGACATGCAGTGAAAATTTGGCTGCAGATCCTTGGCGTGTTTCCACTACATGTGTGCAGAATCAGGTTTCTCTTTCAAATGATGCAGAATTTAACCGCACATTGAAAACACAGTCTGCCATGCCAGTTATGTGCTGGCTGCATAAATGTAGTGCAGTAATGAAGAACTATTGCATCTGCAGTGGGCATAAGGGAAGTAGAGATTATTACTGGAGACTAATTGGCTACAGCTTGATTCAACTGATACAAGCAGAGAATGCAAGTGGCCCTCTTTCCTTTCACTTCCTGAGAAACTGACTGAGATAGCCATGCTGCAATTCATCCCTCAGGCTGCCCTTTTCCTTTCTGCCTAAGGTGAAACCTTGTGCATATAATAATAATAATAATAATAATAATAATAATAATAATAATAATAATAATATGGTTAGACTGCAAGCAAGTCCCTTCTCCTGGAGCTGCCCCTGTGCTCTCAGCATACTACTGTGTATAGAGTGCTTCCTCAGCCCTGGGAAGCAGGGACATTCCCAGCCATCTTTTAGCTACACAGGGATAGGTGGACCATTTTGTGATCTATGGGCCTTAATCCACCCCACTTTGCTGCTCTCCCACCACTCTAAGACTGACAATAGTTGGCATCAGCAATGAACAGTTCTTTCATCCCCCCTCACCCCCCAAGGCCAAACTCTAGTCTGGAGTGGCACAGATAAAGAGGGTGGGTTTTCCTGCCTACCCATCTGAATGGAGGACAAGACTCATCCCAAGTTTCATCTTGCAGAAAATGGGATCCTAGCCAGATGGTAACTTGGCTAGTGGTACCCAGGAAACTGCTTGGATGCCATGGATCCTTGCAGTGGGATGAGAGGGGAGAATGGTGCTACTTCTGCGTTTGCCATTTTTCTACGCTCACAGGGGTCCTTTGAGACAAATGGTAAAGAAATTGAGAAGATATCCTTCGAGAGGAACTGTCTAGGACAATGGGAGAAGTGTCATAGAACAAACTTTTGAAAATGCAGCATAACTGGAAGAGATACAATGTGACTAACTGGAACACCTTAAAGTAGGCATTTTTAAAATTTTATTTAACCTTTTCAACACTGATAACAATAGATAGTAATTGTAGCAGCATGTCAAAACAATGAAATCACTGTAGAACAGGGGTCTCAAACTCAACGTACTTGGGGGCCGCTGGAAGTAGAGTCTGGGTGAGGCTGGGCCGCATCAAGTATTCCACCACTGCGGTGGTGGTGGGCCACTCATCCCGCGGCCGGCCCGGGCACCACCGGTGCTTTGAAGGCCACAGGGCCCCTCCCCCGTGCCCCGCCCATCCCGGCAATTGGCCCGCGGGCCGCGAGTTTGAGACCCCTGCTGTAGAGCTTCCTTCCAATTGTTTTAAAGCACATGTTTATGCATCTTGCTTGTCCCACTTAACTCAGCATAGTTAAATACAAGGTCACAAAGACTGTTCCTAAACTTGTAGAAAAATATATAACCGCGAGTATTAAAAAAATAATAGTGATTGGCTAAGTGGATTATGGAACTGGTAAAGTATGACCCTCTCTCTCTCTCTCTCTCTCTCTCTCACACACACACACACACACTTAATTTTAGGTCTTCTGCCATGCTCTGAAAGAACACCAGCATCTCTGTTCTTGCAGCTCCTCTATCAAGCGCCTTTTCACCTCTTCTCACCAATTAGTTTCACCGTCTCATACCTATGAGAAATATATTTTGTCCTTCCCAGATGAATTACACCACACTCTTAGAAAATGTATTGTCCAATTCATGATTTCAACAAAAATGGAGAGAATGCACATCACCGTCCATCTCTCATTAGCAAGGTTTTTTTCTCTTTGGTCTCAATCCCGTCTTCCTCTTTTGCCCAATTTGGCTAAATATAAGCAATATGTAACACAATTGTTCTTCTCCAAATGCTGCAGTTCTATTTGTATAATAGCCTTAATCCATGTTAACAGAACATTGGCATGGATCCCCCTTGGTTAGAAAAAGACGTCAATAATCATGCATATCACTGACTATCTTGCATTTACATTAACATTAATTTTTGTTTGCCTACAAAAAGAAACCCTATTTTTATCAACTGACAAGAACATCTAATCCACAAGGAAGTTTTTAATCTACAAGGAAACTGTCTCCATCTCTTTTTCTTTTATGAATTCAGTTATGTAAACAGCATCAAGAATCTGAAGTTAGAGCTGGGCTGCAAGGTCTCAGGAGACATTTTCCATGATTTTGTTTTCTTCACCACACCTTAGGAAAAAGGAGAACACTTTGCAGAATGTTATCTTAATATTTCTCCCCTCCTCTTCTTTTCTTTTTGGTGCTGGGGTAGCCAGTTAAAAATCATAAACACTGATTTCATATCTATTGGACATGGCAAAGTCTCCTTAATTAAGAATTGTCTAATTTGGCTAATTGTTGATGGAGTGAGGCAGTTGATGTTTCCTTCATCCATATGTTTCGGCAATTTCCAGTAGCTGCTTCTTTTTGGGAAGAAGTCATTATAGAAATGTATTTTGTACTGGATCAGTCTTTAATATTAGCTGATGTCCACACTCTGTTAAGTGAGTTATCTGCTTTGTGAGTGTCAGCAAATGGTCAGTGTAATGGATCCTTTGCACATTCTTGACATATAAAAGGCTAAGATTATAGCATTGGAAAAGTTAATGCTCACTTCCTATAATTAATCAGTGACACTTTCAAATTTGAATAGTTAAGTATTAAGTGTCCATAGGTTTGATCAAACAATGGAATTTTATTGGGAAACATTTCCCTCACCAGAGACAGCTCTCTTAATGGAGTTAGAGAAATACTCTATAAATTCAAAAATGTTAGTTTTTTATAACAGTAACATTTTACTGAAGTTTTACCCTGACAGTTATGAAACTTTTCTAATATTTCAAGTTCAAAACATACTTCTGCTATCACAGACACATTTCTGGTCATGGAGTGTTTCCCTAGAAAAGGCTTGGGTTAGTAAGATCTTCCACAAATGTATTTGTGTAGCCTTTTAATGCATGTTCAATGATGTTGATCAAGATAACAATTGAATTCAGGACATATGTTAGAATCCCCACTGCAGTTCTTTCTTATACTTCTGATGTACCTTTTCTGCTCTGGGCAACAGGTTCACTTTAGTAAGGCAATATTGGATAACAAGACAAAAATAACTTTGCAGTGCAATTTGGATACCAAGACAAAAGTATTGTTGCAGTGCAATTGTATGCATGTTTACTCAAAAGTAAGACACTGAATTCAATGGAGCTGCCTTCAGAATTAGCGAGCACTAAATTTATTGCTCAAAGCAGTGAGCAGATTTGGAGCCAGATACTTGGCAAAGAATGTACAATGAAATTTAGTAAGGCCACATACTAAGTATCTGATTACAATAGAAAAGAATGGCAGTACTGTAAAATTTTACAGGTACTGTCAATAAGAAAGAAAATTGTTTTATCTCAGTAGTTGAAGTGGTGCCTTATCCACCGATATAGTTGTGGAAAATACAACCATGGCCATTACTCCTAGGCAAGGCAATAATTCTGTTCTCAAGTAACCGGAAGAACTTGCTGTCATATTTTATTAAATTATAGATATAATTATACTATTATGCTAATACTATTTTTATTTCTCTATTTGCTGGATTTATAACCTCTCTTTTTCCTGCAAGGAACCCAAGGCAGCTTACATAGTCTTCCTTCTCTCAAATTATTTCACAACAAGCCTGTTTGGTAAGTTAGGTTAATAGTCAATGGCAGCAAAAAGATCTTCATGACCAAGTAGGGATTAAACTCTAAGTCTCCCAAGTCCCAGCCCAACACTTTAACTATTACACCACACTATGGCCTCAATCTTATTCCACAGTAATGTCCACTTGGTGAGTTTCTACAGTTTGTGCTATTTGCTCATTAACAACACATTGTCACAGAGAGTTTCCTTGAAAGCTGGCTTATTAGAGTGGAAGTTTGACGGAGTGTCATATCTACATGAGGGAAGCACAGCTTGGTCACCCTCAGGGACTGGCAAAAATGGAGTGCCTTCAGGGCTGATGGAGGAGACACAGATCAGAGTCATGAGGCTTAGAAGAGACACAGAAAGCATTTCCTCAGTCATTCAGCTTCATTTTGCCTGTCAGGCAGAAAATTCTGCCAAGCTACCCAGAGGGTACGCTGAGAGGCACTGCTTTTCCTCAGAAAATCCTCCTTTTGCCCTTTGAGGGGGAAAGGTTCTTGAAAGGAGGATCTCAGGGGGAGAATTTCCTGAGCATTCTTTCCATTGTTGCTAATACTTCTCAACTCTCAGTATCCTGTGTCCATGAAGTGCACAAGGTACAAGGAATGGAGAGGTACAATGCACCTACATTATTGCTTATACACCTGCCAATTCCCAGCAACAATCATTGAGTTAAATGATTATTGTACAATATTACCCTGGCTGTATTCAGGCTCTACCAACTTAATTTCAGTACATATGTTGAGTTTTCTATGTTAATCACATCTCCTGCTTCACGTGCTGAAGGACTCAGTGGAGTTTCTTTTCTAATCTGCAGAGTTTTCCTTCTTAGGCCCAAATAGCAGGTTGCCTGCCCTGTGTGTTGTTCTTGTTTTATACCAGCAACCTCTCCTGATACTGATCAAGACCTAGCATGGAATTGGATGTGTGTGTGTGTGTGGGGGGGGGGGAGTTAATTGTTTGTCCCTTCTGTATTCCCATTCTGAACCAGTGGCCCCAACACTGGGCATATATGGGATACAAATGAGGAGGAGGAGGAGGAGGCAACAACATCTGGCTTGCATATCACAAGCAGTGGGAGGTGATCCAGACTTAGATCACAATACAAGACAAAGGATTAATGCCTCTCTACAATCCCACGGTAGGGTCCTTATCCCTACTGGAAGAGGGGGTTGCCAACAATTTTTAAATAATCATCATCATCCTCAACAACTTGAACTCAAGGCCAGACCTATGCAGAAAATGTATATTTTGGCCCAGAAAACTGGTAGAGGGTGGCACAACTAGAACAAGTGGAACTCAGGAAACCTGTTTGCTTTAGATAGGAAACATGGCGTAGTTTAGCTTCCTCAGATTTCCTCAGAGCAAATGTAGTGGTAAATGCACTACATTTTGACTACAGTGATTCATTTTATTTGCATCAAGGAGCAAAGCACATAGAAAGAAGCTGCAGAGCTGCACTCTAGCCCTACCCTCAGTGGTATGTGACATTCTTGACCTCTCTTGCTGTCCCTCATGTTAGCATGGAGGACTAAGTCTGGAAGGGCACTGAAGCTAGATTTCCCCAGGATCAAAGGGTGGAGCTGGAGCCAGCCGTACCTCAGGTGGGCTGGAGGCATATTCTGCAAGATTTTTTGTCTCACTTTGTGTCAATACTGCGTGAAGTGAGGAAAAAGGTCTATACAATCCCTGTGCATTTCATTGCATGTCACATGTGGCTCAGACTAGCACAGGTCTGTGATAAATCTCTCATGCACACAAACCCATCAATTTTTGCTTTTAGAAACCACCCCCCAAACACAGCAATAAGGAAAGGTTTGGTTTGCATGCGACAATATTCCAGGGTTCCAAAGGAATCTTGCAGTATCTGTGGAGGCATTCAAAGTGTGACACTTTCCCCCAGAACTCTGCTTATTATTATGTGTAAGCTGTGAGATCTGTTTCATGTTAGAGGTAAGAGAGTATGCAAATACAATGCAAAACAATTCCTTGTCCCAGCTACAATGTTATTAAATCCCAACCATTTATAAAACAGTAAGAAGGATAATTTGCAACTAGTATGTACAGGATTTGCCATTATTTATGCTCTGTTGGCAGGCTAAATATTACTATTAATAAGAATCACAGAAGGGAAACACTTTGGAAATATAGTGTGTGTTCATTGTTGGTTATTGCTAACCTTAGCAAGATTTATTTTTATTACCATATTTTTCGCTCTATAAGATGCACTCCCCCTCCTCAAAAGTAAGGGGAAATGTCTGTGCGTCTTATAGAGCAAATGTGTGTGTGCCCGACGCCCGGGACACTGCTGGTCCACCTGCACCACGTGGCACCACCTGGCCAGCAGGCTGTCATGCACTCAGCATGCCCTACTCCGCCCCCACCCCCCAAGCGCAGGTGAGAGCTGTGCCGCTCAGGGGGAGCAGTGCGGAAGAGGAGGAGCCGCGGGCTTTAACCCACCAGCCACACGGAGAGACGGACTGCTCACTCCCACCGCCCGGGAAGACCTGCCGCTGCACTGCCCAGAAGACCACCGCCAGCACGCTGCCGGCCCGGCTGCACCACACCTGGCCAGCACGTGCTTGGCACGCCCTGCTCCGCCCCCCTCCTCCGGCGCAGGTGAGAGCTGTTAATCACAGGTCGGTGTGTGTTTTCAAATGGCAACCCGTCTTTTAATGAAGCCCATGGGGAAGTGGTGGGGAATGTGCCTGTGATTATCAGGAAGCTTTCCATGGATCCCTCTTCTAAAAACTAGGTGCGTCTTATGGTCAGGTGCGTCTTATAGAGCAAAAGATACAGTAAATCCTTGTTAAAATTTAACTCAAATTAATTTTCCTTTTAAAGTAATATATGATATAATGCCCAGGTCATTATGCCCATGGGCTATCTTGCAACTGAGTGCTGTAAGCACTTCCTCATCACTTATGTCAGAACAGCATGTGCTGGTACAGTCTTGCTTCCCATAACTGAAAATGAGCTTCCATTTTGATGGAATGGATTAATTCCATGTATAATTACAATTTCTGGGGGTCTTTGGGGGATGCTTTAGTCTTCACAATGTCCGTAAGCACCAGGAACAAAAATCTTTTCCAAAGTTCAAATGTTTTCAAGACTAAAAGGTAAAGGTAAAGGTTTCCCCTTGACATTAAGTCCAGTCATGCCTGACTCTAGGGGGCAGTGCTCATCTCTGTTTCCTAGCCGAGGGAGCCAGCGTTTGTCCACAGACCGTCTCCGTGGTCATGTGGCCGGCATGACTAAACACCGAAGCGCACGAAACGTGTTACATGCCCACCAAAGCCCACCTTTTCATCTACTTGCATTTGCATGCTTTCGAACTGCAAGGTTGGCAGGAGCTGGGACAAAGCAACGGGAACTCACCCCATTGTGCAGATTCAAACCGGCAACCTTTCGATCAACCAGCCCAGCAGCTCAGCGGTTTAAACCACTGCGCCACCTGCAGTGCCTATGCTCCATACCAGACTAGTATGTAGTTAATTTTGGAGGAGTCAAGATTATTGTACTGTTAATGACTTGCATATCTTTCCCAAAGGTGATAGAACAATAGTGTATCATGAGTCTATCTGAAGGAAATGGCAAGAGCAAGAAAAGGCATATGGGTGGAATATTGATGAGTTACTGGTATGTGAAGTTTAATTAGTAGAGAAACTAACTTTGAATGAGTGCAAGTCACCAATCCTAATAACCGCATATATATTCATGATCATTCACACTTAAGTAAACTTCAGATTAGCTCTCTCTGTTATGTTCTTCATTGGACCTCACTTGAAAAGCATGCAGAGCTTCAATTGGTTCCAAATATTGCCACACTATCATTTTCCTGGACTGGCAGGGTAGAGCATTTAACTCCAGTAGTATTCTATATTTATTTTCAACTGCAATTCAAGGAGCTGGTTCTTAGTTTTAAACAGCTGCAACCACAGTAGAATATGGGTACCCAAAGCTGCTGCTTTCTGTATATTCTGCTCTTTTTTGTTCATTCATTATTCAAAATCCTGGTTCTCTGTGATGGTGTAAATTGCAGTGCCAGCTCCTCAAATGTCTCTCCCAGGGAAGGCCAGCTGGCCCCATCTTTCCATGTTCTTCAATTTCTGGCTGAGATATGGCTTTCCAGAAGCTATACAGGAAAAGTGATTGCATCTTAGCAGCAATGGATACTTTTATCCATAATCCTATGCATCTTTATTCAGAAGTGAGTCCAAACATGTTTGTGCGCAAAGCATTCATATTCAACTTGTCCTTGCTGCTTCAACTAGCCAACCTGAACTGTTCAGGACCCGATCTTTATGTTATCAGCTTTTCTTAATCTGTTATCCACTTGCCTGTTTGAACCAAAAGTCCCATCAGTGCTAGCAAATATGGTCAATGGAAAGGATGATGAGAACTGTAATTCAGATGATCAGTGCTGAAGATACATTAGAATGATAAACTATATAGATACACGCATGCTTGTCTCCAATCTCCATGGGGTTTGGTTTTATATGTTATATGAAAAGTTACATTTCTGACACGTTTTGTTGATGTACATAAATGGGAATGATAACTTCATATATGCTTGTGTAGTGGGCAGGTCCCTTCAATGTGTATTCTCTCCCTACATACAGAGGAATCTTGTCACTTTTTGTACCTACTTTTCACAAATTATGAACACAATTTAGCTTATGTTCATATATGCTAACCATATGTCAAACCAAATTAGTTTGTATTTGAATATATGTTATCAGCCCGCCATTCAATAAGAATTGTTGCCTACAAGACACAGGAGTAAAAATGCCTCTCAGGCCTGAACCCAACATGGGAGAGCAGAAGCAAAGGCCACTGGAGAAGGATCTACCCTCCAAGTGGACTGCCAGAACATCCTGTTGCCAAGGTAATCCCTTTCACATGTTTCCCCTATCTCCACACGAGCCCTGGGTGAGTGATCCTTGCCAGATATCAAGGGCCACATAATGCCTTGAAAAGCTGTGTCCATTTGGAAACAATACATTTTCATCAGAGCATTGAAAATCCCAGCAGAATGCACCAAAACTTTAACTGTGTGACATGATGAAGGCCATGCCTCTAGCATGATGAAGAGCGGTGATGAGCTGTATGCAAACAATGTCAGACTTTCTACTTTGCTCCTGATTAGAACAAATGCATCTTGCAATGTTTGCCTTGAAGCGAGAATTGAAGGGGAAAAAGAAACAGCATTCAAACGTTTTTATTATTCCCATGCTAATGCTGTGTGTGCAGCTGTGCCCATCTTCAATCACATATTAGTGCCTAATCAAAAGGTATTGTATTCCATTTAGCTTAATTTCAGCTGCTGTGTGTTGAGCTGACTGCTTTGTTCCAACTCATCATGGGATGAGATGACTCACTGGGCACGCAAGCATCTTGGTATTCCAGACCATGCCTTTTCCTTTAGACATTTCTCACCCAATGCAAAACAGAATGTCATTCACAATTAGCATTAAACATGATTAAAACTGGGCTGACACAAATAGCAATCCATGGCATTTCTTTAACTTTGTAAAGAAAAACAAAATGGTATGCTCAAAAATGGTATATGCAAAAAATATAACTTTACAGCGTTTGTTAAACACAGTTGTACCAACTCACATGGATTCATGATATATTGACAGCAACAAAAGAACTGAACAGCAATTTTAAATATATTGCAGTATGCATGGGAAAGATAAACCACTGAACTTTTAACAGCATCATTTACCTATCTGGAGGGCAGGTCAGGGCCCTGGAATATTCGTGGAGAAGGTGGAGAGAGTAAATCAGGGTCCATCATTTTTACATGCTGACACATCTAGGAGTTGGCTTCTCGACAACAGCTTCTCAAGTTGATATATCACTACAGTGAGGGGAAATATTTATCCCACCATGCTCCTGCAGCACTGGTAGTTGCTGACAGGAGAATCTTTCGCCTGCTGAACTTTGAACATTCAGGACTGGCCCATTCAGGTTTTGCTCCTTGACATGAAGGGAAAATTGTGCCTGGTCTCCTGTCCATGTACTGACCAGGTAGCCCATCTAATTCAGAATTGGGAATAAGCTGGCATCCTTCGCCATACCTGGGGATGGAAGGTCAGTTTTGGAGGTGCAGGACAGCCTGTGTGGCACACACACTTCTGTCTTACAACAGAGGAGAATGGAGGAAAAACTGGCAGGGGTCTGCCATGGTCCCAGCATCTCCTACCAATTGGTGGGTGTTCTTCTGTATAAGTTCTCATGGGGCTACCTTCAAGTGATATGCTATGATTTTCACTGGATCACTGCTGCTTCAAGAAATCTTATGAACTAGCCCTGAGAATTTTGCAAAGGACCATTGCATAATATGGGGCTGAAGGGCTAAAATGTCCAAAGCAGTCCCAGAGGTCTGAGGCTGCATTCATTTCTGGCATTAATTTTCCAGAAATATTTGAGCTGATGACTGTACTGTCATTCAGACAAGCTTTGCTTTTACAGTAATTCTGGCAGAGAGAAGCATTAGTCTGTCTTATAATCTTCATGCCATGTGTATGAGCATGCAAGTGAACAGGAAAATTTGTACATTTTCTTTCTGCTTAAAACTCAAATACAAATAAAAATCGGATGTTCTATTTCTGCATTTAAAAAGTTCCCTCCCATCTCTCAAGCTAGACTTGCACTTTGCCAGAAAAGGACATTCCATAATTTCTATCAAATTAAGTCCAGACATAATTACTGGTGCATCATCTGATTATTTTCAATTTTAGGTTTCCCCTACTTTCATTTGCAGTTTTGGGTTAACGTTTACTATGTTACACCTGTGATCTGTGCTTCCATGCTGACCTTGACATTTGTCACCTGAAATTCCAAATCACAGCCAGTTTGCTTGGTGAATTATTTTACTTCTCACATAAGTGAGCACAAGACCCCTAAACTAGGTTATCAGCAGGTACATCCTGATAACACTTATGGAGGTCTTCTTCAAACTAGCAATAGTGGAGTTCAGCTTTTACTTGTTTTTTGTTCTTGAATTAAGCACACTTCATTTTTACATGCCGAATGAGACATTTCTATTTTTGAGCAGCTCCCAGAATGGGTGAAGTGTCCATTTTGCAGCTGCAAGAAAGGACAATAAAATGATGTCCCTCTTTCCCTTTTGCCTAGTCAGAAATGGGGTTGGACTTTCTCAGGAATGCTGATACATCTGGGATTCTTCCACAGCTGCCAGCTGTAGTGTGGGATGTATCAGAGAATGGCAGATGAGCCTTTTCTCGGGATAATCTCAGTTGCTGTCCACAGAAAGAGAGGATTCCATCCTGCAATTCTTTTCACACTAATGGCCATGGAGTACCAGATATATCCAGGAAGGTGGCTGATGGTTTTAAGATAAACCATCTTGCAGCACCTATGCAAGTCTTACCATTACATGTGTTGAAGCACCAAGACAGCCCTTGACCAAATGAAGCTTCAAACGAAGGACCCTTTACCACCCCACCTCTTTGTTCAGCTTTTGAACACTGAGTTTTTAAAATGACCATTTCCATTTATTTCACACATGCTTTATTTCTGCCATATAGGATGATATATTATCATGCACAGATCTGATCACAAGCATGCACACACTGTTGAAAGGAACCCAATGTTGCCAATTGACCATGTAAGTAACTGCAACAATATTAATAAAACATTGGCCACTCAGGTGAGTGTTGATAGCTTTGATATATAGGTGATCGATTCCTATTTTTTGGGGTTCAGCTGTTGAGTTGATAATTGAACAGAGAGTCCATGAGGCAAGCTCCTCTGCTTTACTGTAGTTGTAGATCTTGAAGTGCAACCATCCATCTAGTTGTCCCTAACTACATTCCAGATCTAATAGTGGAGCCAGATATGAACCCACTACACCAGCAGATGGGTTCTTGGATTTTTCCATTGCTGGGGACAGATGGGAGCCAATGGTCCTTTCATGAACAAGCCACCTCAACATACTTCCTATTACATCACGTAACAAAATCACGTCGCTGTACAAATCCTTTCCTTCCCAGCTATTGTGAGGATTGCAGCTAGGTTCAGCAGGAACAGAGAGTGCTGAAGGAAGTGAGGGCAGGTGACATCAGTGTGTATGCGAATAGGACATGCTGGCACTCCATCCCTGCATCCTGACTCCACTGTAGCACTGCTGCCATGAGCCTAGTACCCCCTAAAGCCAGGCACTGCAGGCCGTTGTCTGGATGTGGACCAGCAAATTATCCTTTCAGTTTAATGGGTAAGCTCTCTAGGGCTGGCTGCCTCAGACAAGACTGTTGGTGAGGAAGAGAAGCAGCATAAGCCACTCATAGCTTGCTGCTTTTTAAGTGGTAGCAGTGATGAGAAGGCAAACGAGGAGCATTGTCTGCAGGTGGCCATGGTGTGGAGAAGACAGACTCACTGAGGAACAGGACCCAAGCCACCCAAAACCTAGAGCTGGCACTGAAACTCTCAGAGCTGTGGGTGACTGGCAAGTTTAAAAAATGTCATGCAACCTAGTTCCCCACTCCCACCCTCCTTTCTTCCTTTGTGTGTTCTAAATGAGCTTGTAAACATCAAAGCTTTCAGGTCCTCAAGCTTGGAATAACATTCTCATGTTAATTGATTTGAGACTCTGCACTAGCGATAAACAAAATACTTCCATTTGGGGCCATCGAAGTATCCAGAATTTTGTTAAAGTTCACCCTTACCAGCTGTCATCTTTCAATATGAAGTCACTTAACCTCTGCTAGCATTTCTCGTTGCTTTTAGAGTGAATGATCCTGGACAGATGCCCTGGCAATGAATGTGCAAACCTAAACAAGAATATTTATCTTCAGCTACTGCAGCTCCGTGTAATCCATCTTTTGCAGGTGCAGTTCCTCAGATGGTTTGGGGGAATATTAATCTATGTTCCCCAAGCAATGTGAAGTGTGATTCTTTTTCTGTGCAATGTCGTAGGAGCTGAGAAAATGCACCCTATTATTCTACTGGAAACAGCAGCAGCCACCAGATAAATCCAGTGACATTGCAATTACATAGCTGTGTAATCTTATGATTGACAGAAAAATAATGGTTACTAAAGGGCTGCTTGGTTTTTAAAAGAGAATTGTGTTTACTTAGATAAAGACTGTTTTCAGAGGCAGGCACAATCAGAAGCCTTTCAGTTAGAAAATTTATTGGGAAATATTGTTTATTGCTATTATTCCTTTGAACACTTTGCTAAATGGCTAGTGCCCTTAACAAATAACATCTCGTCTCCTGTTATCTCATTTTCATGCCTGGATAGTTAATGGAGGTGGTGCCCCAGATTGGATGAGGGGGAGGAAATCCCCATTCTCAGCAATACCGATAAATCCCCACTTACAGCAATGAGGAGAAAGCAGCCTTCCCCAACTTGGTGCCTTCCAGGTGTTTCCAACTAAAATTCTGAAGAACCCCATCCACTATGGCCAATGGTGAGAGATGATGGGGAATGTAGTCCAAATCATATGGAGACAAGGATGCAAGCAGCACAGAATGGAAGAACTAAATGAGCCGAGCATGTTCGCAACATTCTTATATAGTATCCTTTGACAAGTCCCAGCCCTTCCACAATTACAATTTCTGACATTTCTTCAGCCTTGCTACATGCCTCATTCACATCTTCTGGAATAACCAGACCATCCACTAATTAACAAGCAAATGAACTAACAAACAGCAGCAGGGGGAGGAAGCCAATAAAATGGTTGTGGTGATGGATCCCCTGTGCTCAGGAATGCAGAGCGTACTGGACCCGAAGGGCTAGATTCCATTTTGGAGATGCTCTCAAGAGTGTCATTCTAGTGGTGAATAGAACAGAAGGCCAAAGGGAGCTGAGAACCAAGGCAAACAAGCAAACAAAACTAGCATACTGTAGTGTCAGTAGCTAAGCCCATCGCTAAGCATTAGGAGAGGCATTTCGACCTTTTTAAATGTGGGAAGCCGTGCCTAGATAGGAAACCACCAGTCATGGGAAAGGGGAGCCTAGCCATCTAGGAAACTCCAGATGGCCAGGTTGAATCCTTTGGACAGCTAGACTGAGAATACTTTGGGTTTAAAGTATTCTAAGGAAACCAATGCTGCCTTCTGTTTTATCAGTATAAGACTACTAAGGCACAGCAGCTCCAGTGCATGAATTGAAACAACAGGCTGTGCCTTAGGATTGTGCTACACATTACTTTAAGGAGCAATCCTATGCCCCCTGGATGTTGGGCAGGTTTGTATGACACAAGAGGCCACAGGAAAGTCTTACTGTTGTGGGTCTGTTTGTGTCATCCAGACCCCGTTTCACAGTTTCTGCAAGGCAGAATTCATTTTTGAAACTACAGAATCAATGGTCTGTTTTAAGGTTTCCATGCTTTGCTGCAGCTTCTCTGATTTTCTGGACTTATGGTTATTTTACCATTGTTGGTATGGAAACACCATTGAGTCCCTTGGGAAGAGCAAGGGACCACTTCTGGTGCCCTTAGCTCCCTAAGCAATGTATTTGCTCATTTTATTCCCACTGGCTGAGTGATGAGTCTATCTCCTTGTTTACTTTTGGAAAGCTTGAAAATATGCAGAGGGAGAAGAGGGGGACTGGGGTGAAACGGTTAATTTTTGACTAATCATCTGTGCTGGGGCTGGAGCAGCTGGGAAATACTGCAGACATGCAGGTACACTCTGGAGGGGGGAGAGGAGAGCCCTCCTCAGGACCACAACAGACCAGTTGGAAGGAGGCTGCTGTGGTCTGTAGGCCAGGGATTTTGCTCATGAGGTCTGCCAGGATGACAAGGCTGGAAGGACAGACCGCGAAGCATAGAAACTGCTGTCCATGTAACCACATGATCATCTGACCAATAAGTTCGGGCAAAATTCCACACACCATGGAAACAGCAGAAGGTCCTTTGCAGAGGTCTTTTGCATTGTCTGAGGAGTCATGCGAATACGTTGGTTTAGGGATGGATTGCAACTCCATGGAATAGATCCCTCTGGCATTTGCAAACTTCCTCTTATGCACGGTTCTGTCTTGGAAAGTGAGCTGAGCTGCAAACACTCACAGAACAAAGTCTGGAAGACCAGCAACCTCCTTCTGTGTCAGATGCAGCAGCACAAACAAAGGCTGGTGTTTGTCCAGTAATTGCACCCCACTCAATTCCCAGTGAGCACTATGCAAACAAATTTCTCCTGTATCACGTATGGCAGTACAAACAAGGGCTGCTGCATGAGGCGTGGAAGAGAGATGCTGTTCACACAGCATTCATGTGGTGCCCCATTCCTGATAAGCAACTCACAAACACTGGGCATGCTCTCTGGGAACTTGGACTCATGGCACATCAAAGCAGACTATAGTCCAAGGAGCTGAGCCCATGGAAACTCACAACACTCAACACTGATTCCTCACACATCTCTGCTTTGGTTCCCAGATCCCAGATCAGAGTTTTGATCTCAAGGGGGAGAACTGGAGCTCCAAACCCCCTTTCCCTTCCTCTTCCAGCCAGTACAGAAAGAAACATGACATCTGCTCCACTAGGACTGGGAGAAAAGGGGACATTTTGTTGCATAGGGAGGGGAAAAGGCTGGAAAAACCAGGGCATGCAATATTCTGGATTTTCTCTAGCCTCCTTTCCTTCTCCAAGGAAAACAGGCCTGACTAGCAGAATTCATGGTGGGAGGATAGGGAGGCAAAAATAGCCTTCACCACTCCTCCCACATTTGGCATTGGATAACTTCCTAGTTCATGGGCAATAGGACTGTGACTTTAATTGCATAGCTAGCAGAGTCTGAATGGAGAGAGTCTAGCCATGTCCTCCCATAGCTTTTGGACAGCATTTCCTTTAACTCCTGACCATTGCCCTAGTAGCAAAGCTTATGAAAGCTGTAGTCACACCATCTGTAGACCACCAAATGACATATCTATGGATTTTGCCTCATATAGTCCTATAGCAATCCTACCGTTCTGAGAGGGGATTTAACTAATCCAGAACTTCTTGCTTCACTAGGTTACTATTTTCAATAGCCAGCCATTTGGGGGAAAATTGAATTAGGTATTTTCTTCTGATGTAGGTTCTTAAACCTTTCTACTCCATTTATCTTGCCCCTAGGATACTATTTATAAGGCATCTTCCCTATGATATAAATTCTGTAAAGTACGTTCAGCGAACACCTCTGAGACTCAATGTCCTATAAAGAATGCCATCTATAACATACGCATCTGTGAACGTAACATTAATTTGAAACTTGCTTTTATGTGCTAACTCTTGACAGGCTGTTTTATTCTTACTGTATATTTATTGGCACATCCTGACATTACTTCAGAAGTAGAGATATAGTTGCCATTGTTTCCAATGTGCAACAATGATTACAAAATTCTTGCTCTTCAATTTGTTGTACTTCTATTCTATTGGAAGCTGAAGGGAGCCAAAGGTCTCCTCAAAGACATTGGAGGCCAAAGTTGTAGCAGGTCAATGTGAAGAATAACCTTAAGCAGGACACTGGAAGTGGATTATATGACCAGCTTCTATTTAGTGATATTACAATGCTGAATCTCAGAGAACAGTACCATTACCAGTAATTATTCCTGCTTCCATTTCCAGCTATAGCAAAATGAACAATGGCCTGCATGAGCAGTTAAAATCAAACAAAACTGTTATTGAAGCATGTTTGTTGTTGTAACGTGCCATTAAGTCATCTCTGACTTGTGATGGTCCTGTGAACGCATATCCTCCAAAAAGTCCTGTCCTTAACAGCCCTGCTCTAATGCCTCTAAGCAAAGGATTTTGCCTGCCTGCCCAGTATTCCTCCAAAAGGCTCAGATCATTGTTTTAAAGTCACAACTGTTTTGAAGGTTAAGCTGTGAAAAAAGTTTTGTTCGCTTACACAGGAACAGCATTTAACAAGCACCCATCAAGTAGCAGCTTCCTGCCTAAATAGAAAGTAGATCCTGCATTTCCCACAATGGAATCTAGCTTGTGTACTCTACTTGCTCTCATTAGTTCAAACGGTAAATAGTGTCACTGCTTTTCATGTAGTGGGCAATTGCAAACTCTCTTTCACACCAGTGAAGAAGATTTAATACACTTCCTGCAGGGAAGACGCACCAACCAGGTAGATATCATCAGCACTGGCCTTTGTCAGTATAGTAAGGTAGTAGCTGTTTTTAAACCGTGCTTCAGCATTACAAATTTCTGTTTGATCAAGGAGGGTGTAAGGACATCTACTGTACCAGATGGTCAGCCCAAGAGAAGATTGGCTAGTGAGGTAGCCGTCATGTGGTATAAGGCCATCGGAAGTCTCTAGGACCATGGCAGGCAACTTCTTTTGGTCCAAGGGTCAAATTGTCCCTCCAGACCAAGTTGACAGGACCATTTGGAAGCCCCTTTGCCTCTTGTGACATCATTAAACAGCCCTAATTTCTCCTTTTCTTTTGTCCCATGCCACTCTCTATATAGAGAAACAGAGAAAGGGACTCAGAGAATTCTTATGCGCCCTGCCAATTTGGATGCTTCTTTCTTTCACCACTTGAATTCCAAATGGTGGCCCAACCAATAGGACTTTCCAGACAGGCAAGGAGTAGCCAGAGTATCTCTGCTTTCAGGGCATCATTTGGTGCTCCTAGCTCACTTCACCAGTTGATATGGCCCTACTGTGCACTGCACTGGAAGAGGCAGCTGTGTGTTTCATTTAGCCTGCTCTTCACTCCCTAAACTAGCCCACTGCATTCAGGTGTAGCAGAAGACTGGGCCCCATTGCCCGTATTGAAGAAAAACTCACAGCTAGCACATGCGCTTGGATTGGGAAAAGACACCACCTTCTCTTTCACTTTAGGCAGAAAATGGTCTCGGGCCAGACTTGAAAGCTATGTGATATGGCTCATCTTCTGAAATGCAGAAGAGGAGCTCCCAGTAATGGGAATGTTGAAGGACACGAGCCTGTACTAATCTGAGCATCTGCTACTACCACCTGGGCAGGGAGGAAGTAGTAATGACTTCTTGGGGAAATGAAGCACTGAAGGCAGAAAAACACCATTGGACTGATAAACTGATCCACAGTCTGGGCAATAGGTTACCTTCAGTAATAGCATGACCTTGCTGCAGCAGATACAGTCTAAAGAGAGAGGTGGCATATGTACAGCTTACAAAGCACTGAAATTAATATTAATCTGGCTGTGTAGATGAAAGCGATGTCTTGTGCAGTCATAACACACACGCTCACTCTCTTCTAGAGTTTCACTTTAATCCCCAAGCAATAATATCTGACATGGTATTTGCTTTATTCAGTGAAACGATACGCTGAGTCCAATAGACTGAAGGGCTTTATCCACAAACCATGAATCTTTTTAATCTCTGCACCACTCTGCCATTAGACAAGAATTTGGGTTTTCTGTGCTATTTGCCCTCTCTGAAATACTAAATCCATGCTGAGGGGCCCCATTTTCTCTTTTTCATTCCCATGCAGTAACCCTGCATTACATTTTGCCTTATTTGCATATCAGGAAACTGAAATAAACTGCTTTCCTTGCATTTCAGACACTCACTGGGGCACAGTTTACGGATTCCAGCATTTTCTTACCTTCCTTTAATACCAAGTGTAACACATCATTACTGGTTTTAACTGAAAGGAGTGATTTATAACCACAACCAGTTGTGGCTATAAATTCATGCATATCTGTTTTGCATAAATTCCCATTTAGCTGTGGTGGTCGGAGTGTTGAACTGGCAATATGAAGAATTCTCAAGAAGCAGTGGGGAAAAGGAGAACCTGCCTCAAAAACTCAGGATGGGACTGCTGGGCCCCATAGGCAGAAATAGAGTAAGGAAGGAGATTTACTTATGGGGATTGCTAAGATGATGCTTGATAAGAGCAGGAGGATGGAACAGGTGATGTAGATACCATGCAATCATGTGCCTGGTAGGTTTGGGCAAACGTCCATGCACCCTGGAAACAGTGCAGTGACATTTGCTGTTTGCTCTGACATTTGATCCCAATTATTCACTGAGTTCACACAACAAGCTAATGTGGCTTGCTATTTTTTTAAAACCATTCTTCATCTGTCATGTTGTTCAACCCCAGTCATGGTATTTTAGCATGGCACGCTTGATGTTTAAAACCCACAATTTGAAGCAATGATTTGTTCGGTGGTTTCTGCTTATTGTTCTATGGTTGCTGTGAAAACCCAGCCTCATGGTTTCTACAATTTCTATAATTACCACAGAGTCTCCTGGAAAAAATGTCCACTCTAGAATCCTTTCCATCCAGTCTCTACTACCCAACTCTGCCCAGTTACAGAAGTGTCACTGCTCACTTCGCTTCTACAGGCTAGTTTCAGTTCCCCCTCCATCTTCCCTGCTGTTGTCCAGATTTCCACCTGTAGGTTTCTAGCTGCAGAGAAGCTCACGGAACTGCCCAAACTGTACTTCTGTCTACTTGCTGCAGTTTTCAAAGATGCTAGGCTTAGTTGTTGTTCCTTTTATTTCCATCCCAAACTATCTGGATACTTGTGTAAATAGGAATAATGCTAGAGAGAGAGAAGGGAAGCAATCAAGCTATGGACACAACTTTTGACCGGCACAACTTGCACACCAGCAGAAGATTCCAAAAGGTATTCTTGAGATAATTACCTGCAGCTGAATAATGACCTTTCTTATGCTGATGAAATAAAGACATGCTTTACTATGGAACAGTCTTTGTTGGGAAGGTTTGGTTCGAGACTGGGATGGGGATGTGTGAGGAGCATGCTTCATGGTGAGAATCCACTGGATTCCCTGGGCTCAGCTCCCAGGCTCTGGTCTGCTTTGCCTTGCCAAGGCCAAGTTCCTGGTGAGTGCACCCACAGGTTGAGTCGTGTTCCCCAGGAAAGGAACCCCATGGCCCTTTTCTACACCACATGTAGCAGCCTCTGTTTGTGCCGTTGCACCTGATGCAATGAAGGTTGCCAGTTGCTCAGCCTTCATTGCATGCGTATTCACTGACTTCCTGTTGGGTTGACTCACTCTGTAAGACTGGGCCAAGCATGTGAGGAAGTCTGCAAATGCTAGAGGAGAGAGTCTCCTGAGTTTCATCTCAGCCTTAGGTTGGGAATCTTTGTCCATGTTAGAATAAGAACTGCAGTGCATTTCTGTGGGGAATGTTCCCATGACAGCGTGGAAGAAGG
This sequence comes from Varanus komodoensis, assembly GCF_004798865.1. Lineage (NCBI taxonomy): Eukaryota > Metazoa > Chordata > Lepidosauria > Squamata > Varanidae > Varanus > Varanus komodoensis. The sequence continues at coordinate 1,719,918 of NW_025335941.1, read as the reverse complement.
ATGGGTATTTGGGAAGCCATTGTACATTTTCAGGGAAGGACTGACCCAAAGGCCTAGGAGGACACATGAGAGGAATTAGAGTAAGAGACCGTCCTGTGCAGGCTTTGTGGGCAGCGGAGGACGAGTGAAATAAGTTGATGGAAAAGAAGTACAAAGCACAGGCTGGCATGGAGTAGGGAGAAAGTAAGCGCCAGCCTTGGGGTGGTTCAAGTGTTGGGCTGGGGAGCTGCGAGACCCAGGTTCAAGTCCCCACTCAGTCACAAGCTCACTGGGGTGACTTTTGGGACAGTCACTCAATTTCAGCCAAACTTAATGCACAGAATTGTTGTGACAGTAACAATTGAGGTTACAAGGAGAAATGCAAATACAAATAAAAAAGAAACCACATAAGCCATGATGGGTTCCTTGCAAGAAGAAAAAGACAGGATATAAATGCCATGTTAAAATAAATAATATCAGATAAGAGAAGGGAAGAGAGGAATGGGATGCCATGGTAGTTTTGGTTGTCAGAGGTAACAGAGCTGATAGTATTCCCCTTGTCACCAGTTATCTGTCACTTGCAGATACCACTGGACAAGGGCTATTGGGTCTTTCAAATGGACTTTGAAGCCTAAAAAAACATTTTGTGGTAGCCATATCATTTGTATTTCTCTGTGAACATTTCTCCTGAAAAATGAACTGAGCATTGTAAAGAAAGTTAATAGCATCCAGGGATCTTTAAAATATATTAAAAGCATTTAGTAAGTACCACAGTTTGGACTGCTGAAACTGATGTCAGACAATGTTTGACAAAACATTGTCAAACATGATAGATGAATCGTTATTTCTTTAAAAACAAACCAAGAAAGTAGTGCTTGCCACTTCACGACATGGAGAGACCACACAGGACCCTCCATTCCAGAATATATACAGCTGTAGTTGTGGGATAATTTTCTGAAAACAACCAGGCAGTACCTAACACTGCAGGAAGGCTTGGATTTCTGAACCAGGGATACCACCAAGTGAATGGAAACATGGATAACTGTAGCTAAAATGCAAACAAATGCTGAGATGAATTCATTTTCCAGAAAAAATAGGTGGATTGGCATGCACAAGGCTTCAGCAGGGTAGTGTGGGGTATGCAATCTAATTATACTATTCAAAATAATTCACCCCCTGCTTTCTTCCCCATAATGTGATCTCCAAAACAATCTCTTGCCTGCAGAATTTTCTTTGTTAGACTATCTCTGGTTCTTGACCTGATAATTTGCTCTTCAGCAAAGGAAAGCAATTTCTGAAAGGACAAAGACAACATTGCTGTGAGAAATAATAATTGTATCTCCACAGACAGAGAATACATTTACTTCGTCTATTGCCAGCTATCATCACTGGTGGGAAGGAGAAATTAGTTTTGTTCTTCTTTTCTAGCAGGGGTGGAACCTGTGGCCTTCCAGATGCCAGAATACAATTCCTATAATCCTTGACCTTTGTTGATGATTACTGGGGCTGCAGGGGATTGGGGTCTAGCAACATCTGTAAGATCCCTGGTTCCTTTGCTTTCTAGAGCGATGGGGAGATCAAGGAGAAGTCATAAGCAGATAGTCCTCCGGCTAAGCAAGCAGAACTATAAAAAACATCAGAATAAATCAACCAAGCTCATTTTAACAGAATGAAACCGATTCTGCTACTGAACACAGTAAACACGTGAGTCTTTTCATGCACAGGAAGCCCAGACTAAAAAAATGAAACCTGGCTAGTATGCAACTTATTTAACTCATCCTCTTTTCACCCAAGGATCTCTGTTCCATCCAGAGCAGTTAGCTTTGCACTGAATTATCTCTGCTGCCTTATTTGTTGTGAAACCCTGCCTTTACTGTTCCAACACTTCTGAGGGCTGCTTTTCTTTGGATTAGAGAAAGCAAGCTGCAAACACACACTGAATTTGTAAAAATGGGAGGCCATAGATAAATGTGATTATTTACAGATTGAGAAGCCAAGATGGAAGCCATAGATGGCATCCATCATGCTAGCCTGAGTGCTCTTTCAGCACAGGTCTAGTATCCAAGTAGCGCACTGACATGCTTCTGTTTGGTACTTAGAGGTTCTTTCTTTCCAAGAAACTTATCATATAAGCTTGCTGCTGTCAACCTGGTGATCTTGCCTATAATTTTAAAAGCACTGAAGTAGCAGAAATAACCCTAGCTGGTTCTCTTGAAGTGAATTGTGTCTCCCAAAGTGCATTAGGATGGGATGCACTCATCTTCATAACTGCTAACAACCTTCTGCTTGGAATTGCATGCGAAAGAGCTCACTCACAGCTGAAGTATCAGGCAACAAATGCTTGTGACAATCACCACAGGGACTGGTGCTACGACTGACGGAGATATGATGAAATAGAAAAATAAGTAAGTATATAATCAGTAAGTATCTTTAGGAAGCCAAATCAGAAGCATCCGTACAAACTGGAGTGTAGCAGCAGGTTTAAGGGGAACCCAAAAGTTTTCAGAAATACAAAGATCTCTTCCCATGGAGAGACGGGGAGGATGGATGAACCCAAAACTGTGAGGACTATCACTGGGGACTATGGAATGGCAAAAGAGGAGCTGTGGACAGAATGGAGTGTCCTGGAAAAGGGACAAAACTGTGAACAGAACCATACTGTGACATTGTTGTGAGTCGCCCTGAGGCTTCGGCAAATGGGGCGGCATAGAAATGTTTTAATAAATAAATAAATAAATAAATAAATAAATAGTTCTAACAATGTCCTCTCACACTCAATTTATCCCTATGCATAGCCCTAAAATAGTCCTTGCTTATGATTGTTTTGTTTTTCCTGCCCTGTGGCAATGCTTATAGTCTGATTCTAAAGAATACCATCTCCATACCCAGACAAAATACTTTAACAGAGAGCTGTACTAACAAATGAGAGGGGGTTTCCCATCTGGCTGTTTGTTTGGCAAGCACAATGCATTGTTCCTTTCTATTAATGCAGATTCTTGCCTGTGCTGTAAGCTTAATTGTGCTCAATTTATTCGCTATCAGCCCTGCATTTGCTATCTGCTATTCCATAAATATGAAATTACCTAAATCCTTTTATATCTGGTTGCAACACCTAATTATTCCTCATTTGGTTTTATTCTCTCTCAATTTAGCATCATCTGCAAAGTTAGAAAACATGTTTTCTTATCCTAATAAGAGCTCTGAGATAGTAAGGAAGAAATCGTATATTTTCTCATGGATTTTAATAAAGTACAAAAATAAATGAGAGCTGCATGGAATTATAGCAAAACAGCAGGATACAAATCCATGCAAGAGGAAGAATAAAAGTAAACATCAGTTGACAGGAGAACCTGTGGGAAGGCCCTCACAGGAATATCATGCAGAATAGCTGCATTTGGCATCTGCTCCATTCTAAACAATTATTTACCTTAGTTTTACATTCTCCTTTCATTCCTAACAAATTAAGCCCCTTCTATATGTAGCTGGATACAGGAAATGTCTGCATACAGAATAGGATCTGGAATAGTGAAATTAGATTAGCAAAGCTAATTAAAAATAAAATATAAACCATTCCTTTCTAAATAACCCATACCTAAGCATTCTTTATTAAGACACAAGCTAATTAGCTCTAGATACGTCTTTTTTCTTGATTTGGTTTTTCTGTGTTCCAAGAAACCTAAATACTTTATTTATGCACAGTGAAAGAGCCACATAACCACTGAATTTTAAATTTTCAAAAATAGCAGAGTGGGGAACCAACTACCATATGTTTCCTCATTCCAACAGGCTGAGCAGCAATTCTATGTACAGCATGAAACCTGTGTAATGTCCAATAGCGCCAACTCTGCTATATTTTCCCAATTCGTTCTCAAGATTGCAACTAAATACCAACTCCATCCCTTTAACTTTAGTCAGCCTTTCCCCTCCCTTCTGCTTTAACATGGACTCATTGAGAGTTCTAGATAACTAAACACTTACAGATTTTAGTTAGACTGTAGTGGAGTGGGGGATCAAAGGTACTGAGCACCTGCCCTTTTTTAATAGTAGGGATACAGATACTCCCAACACTACCAAGAATCCCCTGTTCCTTTTGAGCTTAACTTCAAATCTTTAATCCTCTTTTGGTCCCCAGGACCAAAAACAGCAACAACCACCCTATGCTAGTTTACATATGCTCTAAAATGCACACACACACACACATCTTTAAAAGAACTCGGTCTCTAAGGATTTCTAAAAAGGGGAGTGAAGGCCATTTAAGGTCAGGAGGAAAAGCACTGAAACAGAAAGATTCCAGGATAGAAGGCAGCAAGAAATGAAGTACATACAGGCAAAAAGCCAGCTAATGCAAGGAGAGCAGATGCAACTGAGATCATGAGAGCCCCATACTCTCATTTCAGCAAGTGCCCTCATTCAGCAGGAAGGTGAGGTAGATGGCCTCCTAAAGATTCAGAGCTCCAGCCAGCCTTTGGAAGTCAAGGCATAGTATTGACAAGCCTAGAGGCAGGCTCCAGAACTCAAAACATTCTCCACAAAAGCCCAGACTGCTGTGGTCAAGCTTAGCAGCACATAAAAAACCTCTGATGGAGCTCCCAGCTGTGCTGCATTATTGCACAAGCTCAGCTCCTTGCCAGCAGTTTCAGCTCTGATACTGGTCCTGCAAGGACTCACAAAGGAAACCCTGCTGCTCTTCACCATCAAGTAGGAGTCATGGCAAGGCTTCAGATCCTGAAAGAAAAGACTTTCTTCTGGCAGAGATGAAAATGTTGGTTTGTTGATGTTGATCAAGACAGCTGCCTGAATTTTTGGACATCCTTTGTGGGTGCAGTTATTGAAATTATCATGATGCATGCTGCACTTCAAAATGTATTATTATTATTATTATTATTATTATTATTATTAATTATTATTACATTTCTATGCCGCCCCTTGCCGAAGCCTCAGGGCGGCTTACAACACAATAAAATACATTGAAATACAATAGAACATAATAAATTACCACTAAATGCAAAAATACAAAAAATACACTGAGATACAAACATAATAATATAAAATTAAAATTAACAGTATAAAATAAGTAAATAAAGAATATAGGAGGAGAAAAGAGAAGGAAGAAGAAGTTGCCCTGGCCAGATCATATATTTTCACAATTAAAATGATGTTTAAATAAAAAGGTCTTTACCGTACTAGAGTACTACTGGGCTGAATGAATAGATTGCTATATTTCTGCTATTTTCAATGGGCCAGAAAGGCAACCTTTTTCTAATACCACAATTAAACCCTCAGATTTGTATCTACCTTGAAATGTTATGTAGGGAACTTATAATCAAGCAGTTCCCCCACTCCAATCTTTCCTTTCTGTTTGGCATAGTACATTGGCTACATTAATGAATGCTGTAAAACATGAAGATTTCTAGTTACAAACGGTTATCTATCCTATATCAAGCTCAAAGATCTCTAGGGGAATCCAAAGCTCTGCTAAAGAATGTTCCAATTTTGCTGTAGGATTAAAATCAGCACCGGGATTATTAGGAACCTGAGCAAGGTGCCATTTTGTGCTGCACTCACAAGCATACCAGGGCAGAAGCAAATGGCCATCAGATGAAAGTGCCCTTGGCTTCAGCCCGCTGCTATTGCCTCAGCCCAGCACTGTAAAAAGGAGGGCAGCTTTTTTGTACATCAGGAGTATGAGACATTGGGAATAAGAAAGACCACCTGGCCTGACGTTTCTGCCTTTGACACTGGATCATTTAAAAATGAAAATTTTAAGAAGCCCAGAGGATGGTGTCAGCTAGTCTGAGCTCCGTGGAACTTGGGATTTGCCAAACCATGTCTGTTGTTGGTGCCAGGCCACGTAGGATGAAAAAGCACACTGCCTTGACTTTTCCTTGTGAGGAGTGTTAATTTCTAGCCTGTTCAATTATTTATTTCTATAGCCTTCTCTGAAATTTCAATTCTTTGGCTCTTGAAATAAGTTGCAGAAGCTTGGGAGATCTCATTTTGTGAAATGTCATTTTTACTAGTCCTGGAAAAGGTGTTTACATTTTCAGCAGGTGTGGGGGGAGTTAATAAGCAAAAGGGAACAATCAAGAAACTGAACATCTCCTTCTAGTGAAGCTAGCTGGTTCTTGACATATCAGTCAAATAACTATAGATTCCTAGACCCTATGCTTCTAAACATGCACGCAACTGCACCCTTAGTGAATTTTAGTCCACACCTATAACTAGCTAGAACTACTAATTGCAGGCAAAAGCAGTGTATAAACTGGGCCTCAGTGAAAGCATCTGGTACTGAATTATTAACCCATAAATGCTGCAATTCTTTACATATTAATCTGGGAATAAGTCCAATTGATCTGAATGGGGCTGAATTCTGAGTAGACGCATAGAAACAGAGTGAGTCAGAAGGGGCCTCCTGGGCCATCTAGTCTGACTCCAGCTCCAGTCGGCTCCTCTCACAACATGCCTGCCATGTGCATGTCCAGCCTATCCTTGAACACCCTCACCAATGGGGCTTTAACCACCTCCCATGGAAGCCCATTCCATACGCTTGGGGTCCTAACTGTCAGGAAGTACTTCCTGGCATCCACCTTGTATCTTGGTTCCCTGAGCTTTGCTCCATTGGAATGCATCCTGGCCTCCTCTGCAGGGGAAAACAGGTCTCTACCCACCTCCATGTGGCACCCCCTCATGTCGCCAACATAAAGAATTGTGACAATTGTGCTTTGTCTATAATATGGAAGCAGAGCAGACCACAGGTTAAGCGGATCAGGAAGGCACTCACCATGCTGAAAGGAGAGTGGAACTGTGCCCTCAGTGCAGCTCCTGCTCATGTTATCTATCTGAATACAGTTACTTTTGAAGAAGTGCCAACTATTTGCATGTAGGGATGCACAACTCTTGATAACTCCTGTTTGAGCTCAACAGACTTTTAACACATTTCTGACCTGATGGCCAAAAATGGGCCACAAAATTGTTTGAAATCATGGAACAGATCTGGAGTCAGGAAATGTACAGCACAATTTGCACCAATCAGGACTGACTCATTAGGTGTGAGTCCTTGTTCTTCTTCTGGGAGCATTTACTGGGAGATTTATGGAAATATCCTCATGTCACTGTGCAGACACAGACTCCACCTTAGTCACTTTAAATTCTCTGACAGTTAATTTGAGGTTTTTGAAAAATTCATCATTTTCCATGATGTGCCCTTGTACAATTGTGTGCAAATAACAGAGCTGTTTTTAGTGCCATCCGTGCATTGTATTGTATTGTATTGTATTGTATTGTATGTGCTTTGCCTATTGGGTGGTATAGAAATAAAGTTGTTAATAATTTTAATAAACATTTGCAGATGAAAGAACAATGTTAAATCTATATGTCTTACTTCCTGCTTCAAGATGTAAACTAATATTCATTCTTGCTGAATATTTTGTGATAAAAATGAGTACTCTGTGAAATCTATCTTGGATCCTGCAAAGCAGGCCTAATTTACATGTATGTAATTTAGATTCAATTGAGTTAAGAATGATAACATGAAATGCTGAAATAGACAAGATGGGGAGATAAGATGGATTCATGTAGACTCATTCTACATAATTTAGAATAAATTTACAGAAGTAAATACGGCTATTGCAAGAAGCTGGGAAATATCATCAAAATAGATCCACACACACACTGGAAATTTCAATGCATAGTATTTGCATTCATGCTGCAAATTCTTATCTTGCTTTTCATTATCAGTGTGGCATTATTTTCCAGTAGAAGATATTTCAGATTCCATTTCAGTGTTAGTCTCCTCTCTGAAGTTACAATTCAGCCTGGATAAGTGAGATAAATTTTGCTGGTCATCTGTGCAGTATTAATTTCTCCACTGGCTATTTGCCATGTAAGCAACATTTTTTCAAGTATATTTTCTAGTTCTGACATTCTCTTGTTGGATTTAGAATGCTATAATTCTTTTTAGAGTTCTTTAAACTCATTCCTATTTATAGCTGAACATTATACAAGTGTAATCGCAGGGCTGACAGTGAAACAAGTCTGTTTGAAGTTTCTAGGTCACTCCTTTTCTCGAATTTTTTTTTAGAAGGTGGGATTAGCTGCTGAAAATTACCATTGTATTAATACAATAAACAATTATGGAAACTAACTTCACTGACATTTCTGGAGAATGAGGCTGGCTAAGAAAAACGCTTTATTAGATACTAATAAATATTACTAAAAGTAGCAATGTAAATCTATAGTCTCTGATTATTTTCTATATAGATATCTAAGTCTTGTTATTTCAGGCTTCAATAGAAAACCCCCTTACTTGGGAGTAAGCCCTGCTGAACACAAAATGGGACTTCCTTCAGAAGTGTGTGTGTTTGTGTGTGGATTTGTACTGGTTGGACCTTACAAGTCTAACATTTCCTTCCAGAACTATATCCATCTTGCCCCATTTCTGTAGGGACCAAGGAAAGCAGTGAGGCCTCTATCAGGAACTCCTAGTCTATCTAGTTAGAACTCCTTCCTCTTAGCTGGTCTGCTATGGATAACATAGTCTTTGTTTGTCTGGAGCAAAATCAAACAAGTGAAAGGAGCTTATGCCAGCTTCAGATTTTTGGGGACCCTTGGACAAGACCCCCTTGCTGGACCTCCTCTCTCAGTGGTTCTACCTTCTCACTGCCACTAACCTCCATTGCTTTTTAACCCCAGGAAGAAGCATCCCTATAAGACTTTTCTTTAGCGTGTACTAAGTGGATCCCCTTGTAAGAGCCTTCTGCTCCAGCCAGTCTCCAGAGAAGACGTGTAGGCAAAGGCCAAGACTGTGAGAGCGAAGGCAAGTTTGCTGAAGGTAACCAGCCATAGCCTGAACTGTCCGTCCTGCCTGAATCTCCTGAATTAAATTTCTAGGAGCAACAGACCCAGCAAAGCAACACATCTTCATGATGTTTATGCTCTTGTACTGAAACAGCACTTTCACTAGCCTAGGGCCTTGCCGTCCCTGTTAACGCTTCGTGATGCAAAATAAACATGGCAGAGGACAACCTCTATATCAGCTTTCCCTAGCTTGGTACTCTCCTGATGTGCTGGACTGCAAATCCCATTATCCTTGGCTAGCATGATTGCTCTGCACAGTAACTCTGTCTCCATGTTACCCCCTTACTTGTAGTAAGACTGTACAAATGTGCCTGGCACCCAGTGCAGTCTTAAAATATCAAGACAGTATCAACAACACAATGGAAACAACGAGCAGGTAAAAAACAGAGCACTCAGTGAGAGTTTTAAAAATGCCTAACATACTTAGCCTGAGGCAATGAAAGGGGGATTGTCTGAGGTTTACAATGCCTTTCATTTATATCCCATCTTTTCCTCCAAGGAGCCCAAGCTGGTGAGTGGATAACATGGCAAGGAGGATCACCTGGAACAGCCCTGTGAGAGAGATCAGGGTGACAGTCAGTGACTGGCCCAAATATGCCCAGTGAGCTTCTTGGTCAAGGCTGGTCTAGAGCCACGGTCTCCTCTGTGCCAGTTCAACCTACACAATACTGGCACTACTTAAAAGAAAGCAATGGAAGATGGACCTCCTCTGGGGGCAGCTCTCCATAGAGGGGGTACAAGAAGGCCTTCTCTGTCATCATTGGCCATTTCATCCCTAACAAGCCTGGAGCAGAGAGAAAAGCCTTCATGGACGATTGCAGAGTGTGGGCAGGAGCATATGGGAGAAGGTGTTGCTCCATGTATCTTGGTTTGATGTTGTTAGACTTTTTAGAGGCCATTGTTTAGTGCTTTGGTTTAGACTTGGAAGTGAGTGGCAGTTTCTGGTGTTTGGTTTTTTTTTTTAAGCACTGATGAAATACAATTCAACTAGACTGGGCTAGTGAAAACTCTGAAAGAGTAACTAGAGTTACAAGAACTGTGCCTTCTTGGCTTCTGGATGAGTAATGCTACAATATATTTAAAAGAAAGTGTGCACATACACATAAGAATGCAGCTTATATCTCTTTCTTTCTTTGGGATACTTTAGAAATCTTTTATGTTGGTTATACCTCAGGTCATTTAAGTAATGATGATCAAATTGTGCTGTGATTGAGCTGCCATGTTATATTCGGCATGTATAGTTCCATTCCTTCAGTTCTGAGAGCTATGCTGGTATATTGCAGTGATGGGCAGACTTCAGGCTCTCAAGGAGAGGAGCAACATCAGAACTCCTTCCATTTAGCTGGTGTTTATGCAAAACCCATTTACTACCGTTGGGCACATATTAGCGAATGCGTTGTGGTTTTCACTGGGTTGAAAATGTGATTTTGTGTCACACATGAATGCAATTGCAGGAGAAGTAGGAAAGAAGAGGTGAACAGGGAAATGACCTTTTTAAAATAAGTTTTTTTCCTCTTCATCCATCAACTAAGTAAAAGTGCAAAGGAGCAAAGGAGCAGGTTATAACTGCTTCTGTCCCCTATCCAAAATCATGGAGCTGGAAACTATGGAAATCAATGCCATTTACTTATGAGTAAGTGCCATTGCAGATAATGTGATTTACTTCTGAGTAGGGTTGTGATGGTCCTTCTCAGAATCTGGCCCTCTTCAATGCATTGGCTTTCTTCTCATCCTGAGAAGGTCTGCAGACACTCATGGAAGTCTAGTTGCACAACTGGCAACCTTCTTCTGCAGTATGTGTAACACAAACAAAAGTGCCAGCCATATGCACAGCATCCACATAGACTCAATTTCTTGTGGGTTCCCAGGGGAGCTCTTGGCAAGCTTGCCAGGAAACTGGACTCACAGCTATGAGAAAGCAGGCCAACATCTAGGGAACTGAGGCCAGGGAATTTCCACCTTCAAAATGGATTCCTCATGCCTCCCCTCCCCACCACAGTTATAAGAACAGAAATGGGACAAGAAGGACAGCTTAGGATAAGCATCATGTGATATGCCAGTGAACCAGGCATTACAATGCTGGTAAAAATATCTAGAGGGAACAGACATGACACTGACAAGATATTGGAGTTGGTGCCAAGGGAGCCATTGTATGGAGCTGCCACTGACAAGGCCCTTCTTCTTGTTTCTACAAACCAAACTTCCCTTACAGGTGGCAAATAGAGGAAGGATGCAAATCTTGACTGTAGTGTCTGGGTAGATCTACTTTGCTTCTTTATTAGAATTCCTTACCCCGCCCCCAAGGTGCAACAGATGGGACCTGGTGCAAAAGCCACGTTCATAATCAAAACTCAATGGAACGCTCATTCCTTCTCTGCTAAAATCTGCCGCAAATCAGGTAATCTGCCAGATGACCACAAACTTAATTAATTTCAGTGATATTATGTTAGGATTGGGGCATGGATATTTTGTTGCTGCTATTGTTAAATAATTGGGATGCAGAAATTCTTGCAATTACCAAAACATTAACCAATAACTCCAAATCTGCCTTCTGCAGGTCTGATGTAATATACAAAGCAGACTGTAAAGGCCTGAACTGTAATCATTACCTGGCTATGGAACTCTGCAGATAGCCTTGGACCATTTACTCTATGGAAGGATTGCCACAAAATGTCTGCTTTTGATCATGTAAAAATACTGCCTGCATTCACACATGCATTCTTGTATCTGAATGATTGCAACAGCAAACCTAACTTCTTTCACATGTGCGTGAATCATCAAAGGTCTTGCATGACAGATGAAATTCTTATCTGCTACCTCCGAAAATATTATGTCTTTCAATGGTCACTCATGCAGCTTGACTTCTCAGAAACTGGTCACTCATGTGTGTTTGGAGCTCGCTCTTAGCTACTGCCTTTCCAAGGAACTTAAGCTTCCAGCTTGCCTTCTCAGTTTGGTTCCTTTCGTGCTTGGTGTTGGACATGACATTGTTTTGGCAACAGAAGCTGCTGATTTAAGATCTGCCAAAATCTCAGCTGCCATCATCACATCTCAGCCTTCCCCATCCTTGCATTTAATTGTACAATTCCAGTGGCTTTTGCATTTCTTTGTATATTGATCTCATTAAAATTCCAAGACAGTTTCATGCTGTCAGCTTCCTTGTTTGCCTTTTGCCGTCACTGTGGCTTTACTTCCTTTGTTCAGTTCTCTGTCATGTTTCATCTTACCTGTCTGCGGAAAGTACGCCATGTACTGTTTTAACACTGTGCTTCCTTTCATGAATCCTGATTTTTTTCAATATGCATTTGAACTTGAGCCATTCACTCAGTTGTCTGGATTCCACTTTGTTCCTGGTAGTCCACTAAACGTTAGAAGCAGCACTCCTTGTGAAGCCAACCGAGACTTGCTGCTTGATCCTCTTTTTCCACCATACTGAACAATCAACATCTTAGAAATTCTCATTTCTTTTACTTTCTGAGGTCCTTGTAAAACTCCCTAAGCCAGAAGACCATATGGCAGGCACCCAGAGTTGTGATAGGAAGGTGTTTTATTAATGTTGAACACTTTTTAAATAAAAAAGAATATGAATAATTAACATTCATATTATTACAATTAAAGACAAATCAAACGGCATTAAAGGAAACAGTAGTTGGAAGAGTAAGAAATGTAATAAAACTATGATGAGAGTGGAAGACATATATGAGTCAAGAAATGACTGGGGCAATGGAGAAAATAATGTTTGCCAATCCAGTCTGAGCACTTCTACTCTGCTTCTTGATTCACATATAGTCACCAACTCTGAGTTTTGTGTATGCTTTTCTCACAACAAAGTCTGCAAAATTCACATAATAAAATCAGGGTTTCACAACAAATAAGGCAGCAGAGATAATTCAGTGTTTGGCCAGCTTTCCCCAACATGATGCTAGAGATGTGTTGGGGGGTGAACATCCTTTGCATTCCCTGGGCTTGTCTCCATAGGCTCTAGTCCACTTTCTTGTGGCCCTGAGTCCAAGTTTTTGCAGAGGATGCACAGAGTTTGTGTAGGGCTCAGCAGGAATCAGCCTCATGTGCTGGGCAAGCAGCACCCACCTTCTGTGCCATGTGAAGCAGCCATTGTTTGTGTTGCTGCAACCTATGTGGGAGAAAATTCTCCATGTGACACTTGCCAGGAATGGAGCCCCACACAAAAACTGTGTATGCAGTGTCCACATCACATGCAGCCACATTTCTTTCAGCTGCTTTACATGACATGGAAGACATGACTTCATTCTGTGAGTGTCTGAGGATTTCTTCTTGGCTTGGCTCATGTTTTAAGACTGGGCCAAGTACAAGAGGAAGTCCACCAATCCTGAAGGAACAGATTTTGCTGAGTTTCATTCCAACCCTACCCGATGCTTTCCAGAAGCTTTGAGCTTCAACTACAATCAGCCCCACCCAGCATGGCCAATGGTCAGGATGGTTGGGAGGTGCAGTCCATCATCTGGAGGACCATATGTTCCCTGTGCCTGTCATATGGGAAGGAAGCAAGTAATTCACTGCTTTTAGCTCAAGGCAGGGCCAAGGTTTTCTGTAATTAGACAAGTGGACAGGAGCTGCATAGAACCTCAAGCCTAAACAATTTCCTGTACAATAAAGCTCTCCTCTGCTAAACAGTATAAAATTATAGTTCTAGTTAACCAAATCCAGGTGTTTCACCCCCTTTTTCCAGGAATGGGCACAATCAACAACCAGTCAGAGGAAACATCAGTCACTTTGTGGGTGGGATGCAAAGTGTTGGTCTAATATTTAGTTAATTATGTCACAGATAGCTTGAAGGTGATTGCCGCCCTTTTAATACTGCCCATTGGTAGATTCTGTTTCTTAGAAGACTCATCTTGTCACTCAGCAGCAAAAAGAACATAGCTCCCTAGCGTCAGCAGCAATGGGTCTCTCAATCTCTAGAGGTTTTGGATGCTAGTTTCATTGTTCTGGCAAGAAGAATACTAGAAAAGTGATAGAAATTACTATTCTTCAAGACAGCACTAGATGACTCGACATACTAATGAATGACATATAAATCTACATTTAATTCTATGGTATTGCATAGATCTGTCATATAAATACAGCAAAGGCAATGGTGAATTCAGAGAAGAATGTGTGATACTTGATTTCATTCTTGTAGACTAACGTTCCAAAATGAGAACTCATTTTATTCCTTCCTATCCCCATGGTACAGTGTTTCTAAATAAATATGTAATGGTCACCTCTGGTGTGGATATATGTTTACCTGCAGAAGATATAAGATGCCTTGTAATTACACTGGAACACAGTTTAAAAGCATTGCACTTTGACAAGTCATCTCATGCAGATGAATTACCTGCTAGGATTCTAAAGGGAAAATGTCGCCAATGTATTCAAAAGGATTTGGAAGCGATTTTTCATATCTTGTTAAAGGACAAGAAGAAAGTATCAAAAGACTAAAGGATACCTGATCCAGTTCTCATATTTTAAGAGATATGTCAACAGAGAATTCAAGAAATATCAGATCTCTACCTCTGATTTAAGTTGTTTCAAGATGTTACTTTACAGAAGGATAATGTAGAATTTAGAAATGTATAATATAGGGAAGAAAGCTCATTGCAGATATATGAAAGAACTTCCAGATCTTATGGATGTACTTGATTCCCCTAGGGAAATATTTAATGGTTCAGTAAAGGTAAGCAGTGGGACATATTTTAATGGAATTTGAGGTTTAAAATGGAGTAATAAAACCTCCATCTAGAGTATGTTGTCCAAAAAGATTTCTGTCTGCTAGGCTGATGCAAGAATGCTTACTTATGCAACCTTTCCTGGTAATTACTTCTTCACGAGGTTTCAAAATGAACTTTTCCAAGCAGAATGCCTATAGCAGAGGATTTTGTGTGTGCAGAAGCATACATAAATGGATGCTATTAAAAAGTGGGCTTGAACTTCAGTTAATGAACATGGAAGTGAAGAAAGTAGTTCTAACTCAGCCTTTCCTGACCAAGCGTCCTATGGGTCTGTTAGACTTTTACTGTCATCAAGTCCAACATGGCTAGAGGTCAGGAATGATGGAGTTGTAGTCTAAAACATCTGGTGAGCTCTAATCTGGAGAAGATGGCTCTAATCTCTCCCTGAAAACTACACAGGAAGTCTAGCATGAGTGACCAGCTGCAATATCTGCTTGGAACCCTTCAGTTTAAACCTGAGCTATATCTCATGGATACAAAATCATTTGTGGGAAGAGGCAAATACGAAGGTGGTTGTCTGTCTGTGCATCCTAAGCCCATTCTGGTTGTGCTTGACTCTCATCGTGGCCCATCTCTTGAGCCACTTCAGCCCTTCTTGGTGCTATTTCCCACCTCAGCCAAGATGCACCTTCTTCTTGGCACATCATGTTCTTGACATTTGCCATATTCACAGCTAAAAGCCAGACAGAATCCATTACACCAAAACCTGACAAATTAGGAGAATGAAGGCGATGAACAACCAAACAGAAGAAAATCCAGCACAGCAAGTAATCCGGAATAGTTTAATTAATGCCTTCCCAGTCTTCATAAAGAACAACAGGCCCAAGTAAAGAGTTCTCTTCTGCCTAATTGAGTGAGTTGTGCCGCCCACCTTCCTGACTAACCGTTCACCTGCATAAGGAGTCAGGACTTGCATAGGCTTCATTCTCACCTTTTACTTGGATTCTCCCAGAACTGTTGACCAAGTGCCATTCCTCGCACTGCATTGTAATCTATGCTCCATGCCTTGCAGTGTGAGGCTGAAATGGACATCTTCTCCATCTGTGGGAGCACTCTGTTCCCGCCATATAGTATTTACCACAGATGAGAAAAGACCCCTTTCAGGAAGGAGTTCAGGGAACCACCTTGCGGACTCTCCTCTGCCAGTACAGCACCTGAAGAACTATCTAAACTAGCCTTTCCTAGACTGTTGTCCTCCAGAAATGTTGGAGTAAACATTCTTAATATCTCCAACATTGGCCATTCTGGCTGGGGTGACAGAAGTTGCAGTCCATCACATCTGCATGGTACCAGCTTGGGGAAGGCTGATCTGAATGAATCTATGACTTTTTATTCTACAGAGATGTTAGCAGGTACCTAGAACCATTAAATAATGGCTTAGCTTACATCATCTCCTACCACTGGCCATGCCAGCCAGGGCTGATGGGAACTAAAGCATTTGGAAGGCCACACATTCCCCATCCTTAATGTATAATGTGTATTTATACTGGCATTGGTATAATATGTGCACTGGAGTTCACTTCCATGTGCAGCTGTCTGAATCAGGGTGCCTATCTTGACAAAATATTTACAGAATGAAATGTGAAATCTGCTGTTTTGGGGAAGTTTGTTTTCACCTCTAATCTGTCAGTCTCCATAGAGTTTTCTGACAAGTGCCACAATGTTTCTGTTTTGTTGAAAACTGGAATTTCCTAGGAAAGGTTGTTTTTTTTTCACCTGTTTATAGATGTGCCATGATGATCATTCATTCAAATAGTTGCTTTTTGCCTCTGCCTTTCATCCTTCAGTGCTGCTCCCCAAGAAAGAAACATGTTATTCCACATTCATGTAGTTACACAAGGCTGTAAGAGCAGCACATTGGCTGCCTCTCTGGAGACACTCAGGGAAATGTTAAACCCTGTAATGATTCACGTGCCAGGAAGCAGACAGAAAGATCCTGTGGCCCACAGCTGTGTGCATTCCAATTTATTTAGGATGAACACTTGGCATGTTCCCAAAGATGCAGTTTTCTCCCTGCAGACCCAAGAAAAGGATAGTGCTCTTTCCTCCTTTTGTAAGTGGAAATTAAAGGGTCGAAATGAAAGCATGGCTCTCATGCCTAATTAGATTAAACCCTGGCATGACACTGGAGAGTCAAGGGCCAGAGAGGAAATGTTAAGCAACTTCATTTTATGAAGATTCTCCAATACAGTGCAAGATTTTTCTTCAGAGATACAGCAGTTAGGGCCATCCCAGCATGTTTTGTTTCTGAGGCAAGTGAGAGCAACAAAATAAGATGGTACCTCCTCCCATGCCATGTGCAAAACCTGGCTAGATGGGCACCTTCTTCAGTGCTGGTGATGGGATGATATCCCACCATGTACCTGGAGGCAGCAGGCTTGCTTGGGGGGTCAGTGGAGGCCACGTGGCACAGAGCAGCTTCTTCCAACACCTTGCTGCTATTTCCCAGCACCTGCTCCCAGAGGTGAGCACCTCTTTCTGCCTAAAAGCAGGCCCATTCTTCCCTATAATTCAAGTATTATTAAGACACATTTAAACGAGTGTTTTTGTGTGTGTGGGGGGGGACACTTTATTTAATTATTTATTTAAAACTTTTCAATGCCGTCCCATCACAGATGTCTCAGGATGGTTTACAACAAATTCATTCAATAAAATAAAAATACAAATAAGCGTAACATTTGCGCAGCACCCGATGTTAAAATAAAACCACTAAATAAAACAGGTTAACAGTTAAAATACTGGGAGAATAAAAAGGTTTTCACCTGATGCCGAAAGGAAAGACGTGTAGAAGTGTTGGTGCCAGGCGAACCACCACAGAGAAGGCCCTCATCTGGGTAGTCACTTTCTTGATCTCTTTCAAGGATGGCTCCTGGAGGAGGGCCTCTGACTCAGATCTTAAGGGGCAGGAAGGCACACAGGGGAGAAGGCATTTCTTCACGTATCCAGGACCCAAGCCATTTAGGGCTTTATAGGTCATCACCAGCACATTAAATTGGGCCCGGACTTCAATTGGTAGCCAGTGTAGGCGATAGAGGACTGGCATTATGAGTACCTGCCAGTCCACGTTACTATCCTGGCAGCTCTGTTCTGAACCTATTACTCTGTCCTCCCCCACACACTGAGAGCCGGTGTGGTGTAGTGATTGGGACTGGGACTGGGACTCAGGCGATCTGGGTTCTAGTCCCCGCTTAGCCATGGAGCCAACTGGGTGACTATGGGCCAGTCACAGACTCTCAGCCCAACCTACCTCACAGGGTTGTTGTTGTGGGGGTAAGATGGAGGAGGAGAATGATGTAAGCTGCCTTGAGCCCTTTGCAGGAAAAAGGCAGGATATAAATCAATCAATCAAGCAATCGTTGTAGTGATTGCATCACAGACATAAAGGGTAACTTTGTGAAGAGAAGAGATTCCTCTTTCTGTTCGGACTCTGCACACGATCTGGAATTTCATTTATCTACACATGGGCACAGTCTTGTGCTTTCGTTCCTTCCTTGCAACTTTCATAGAACTAAATTTTCAGGTACAACTCATGGCCCCATTAATTATCATGATCATCAGCTGGAGGGAATTAAATGGGGTTTTCTCAACAGGCCCATCCTGTCATGCATTTCAAGCTTTGTACCATTTCTTAGACTCAATCTAACTTCCATTCAAGCCCCGTGCTTTTAAAAATTAATGGAAATCATATTGCACTGGAGCCTCTGTTACTGTGGCTTCAAAAAAGAATTGTTTCTCAAAATGATCACCATTTACCAGAACCCTCCTGGACAACCCTCCCGGATGTTTAGAGTGCTAGACCACAAAGGAGAGGCTCTGTCATATAGTTAAGCTGAGATTCCCAGAGCAGATGTTTGGCAAGGTATTCTGCCCTGGAACACCTCAAAGCTCATTGCTTGGAGAATTATATTCATATTGCTGCCTCCTACATCCTGACTTGGATCCATTCAAACGATGCAGCAAAATACTTCACTGCTTAGCTAAATCCAAACACAGGTACCCTTTGCTCAACATTACAGGCATTCTCCAGCTTCGGTGGTGTGGTTGTTTGGAAATATTTTATCTTTATCAGCCTTGTGTGCATCCAGTACTCTTCCTTTTGGGAGATGCCTAATCAATTTATCTTCATATTTCAGGTAGGGAACTGAGGCAGAGATTTATAGACACAACAGTCATGGCAGAACCAGGAAATAAATCAACCTTTTACATGGCAGCCCAGTCACTGCCTTAATTACAAGACCAGCCATTGTTGTTGTCTTTGTTGTTGGTGTCATTGTCATCATCAGCATCACCATTTATAGTGTTTCCAACTGGAATAATAAAAATCAAATGAATTGCTATGAATGGCCAAAGATATTCTGGTCAAGATATAAAGTATGGTATGCTTAATATTGAATACTGCTACATTCTCTTCTATTGGAAATTTTTTGATTTTGCATCAAAGAAACTCATTAAATGTTCTTCCTATGTTTACTCTGCACTGGGGTCTCCAATTCGGGGGTTTCACCTGTCCTTCAAATGTTAGTAGTGTCATTGCAGCTGCAATAATTTCTGTACTCTGTATCAAAAGGGGTGCCCCTGTACCAGTAACAATGTCTTTGCTTCAAGAGACCATGCTGTCTTCCAGAGACAGAAGAACAATTTCATCTTCATCATCCTCATCGCTTCAACCATATATTGGTCTGTGGTGAATTTGAAGCCATTCACTTGATCAGGTTGTGTGCAAATATAATGGCTCCATACTGAAATAAAACTTCTACCTGCTACATTTAGGAGTGCTGTGATCTGTTCAGTCTCTGTCCATGTGAAATCTTGGCTGGCATCTGTTAGGATGGGGATTATCAGGGTTCAGTTCCCAGTGAAAAAGGGGCATGGCTGGAACCTCAGGCTCCTTTTTCATTACACAGTCCAGCTTGGGAAGGGGGACATGTTCTGATGTGGGCCAGGATCACACTGAAGGAAGTGAAATTAACCATTCAGACAGTCTTGGAGAATACTGATTATATCGATCAATTTCAGCTTGTTTTGAATCCCACTTTTGGGTTGAAAATGGCCTTGGTCACCTTGCTGAAGGCTTACAGAGGAGACTAGATATGGGAACTGGGGTTTTATACATTCTCTTACATCTCTTTGTGGATTTTGTTGCTATCAACTGTTGTATTTTTCTTGGTTTCTTGGGGGAATTAGAGGTACAGGATTGGAATGACCCTGGAGCTTTTTTGCTGGCATGCAGTACATGTACTTTGCTAGCCTTTGGGGCCCTGCAGCCTTTGCCAAGGGTTTCATCTTCTTTTCCATGTTGGTTAATTTCGCCAGGAAATCATGGCAGGAAGTCATTCAGAGGTTTGTGATGAAGTGTCACCATTATGGTAATGACATGCAATTTCATATAGTTAAACCACTTTCCTCTAGTAACTAGTATTATTTCTTTGGTTACTGACTACTACTACTAGTAGTACTACTACTATTTCAAAGCCATTATGTGAGACTGCCTTTGAAGATGACATGGAAAACACAACTGAAACAGAAAATGGCTGCTCACTGGGGCTTAACTACTGTAAACATACCGTACCAAATCAGCGTCAGTTGCACGGATTGCCAGTGTGTTTACGCCCCAATTCAAATTTGCTGTTTGAATTCAAGTAATGCCCCCAGTTGCTGTTTTCGACTTATAAAACACTCACTGCAACAACAAATAACAACAAAGGGGAAAAATAGATTTGACAAATTCATGCCCGTAAAAGCTATCCATAGCTGTTAGTTCTGATACATGGCACAAGCCACCTGTTTCCATGATCAGGAGCAGTACAATTCTGAACTCCACTTGCTGGACAGCACAGTCAAGAGCACAACGCAGCCCTTCTGCTAGCATCCCACTGACAGCTGGCTGACCACTGTGTGAGCAGAATGCTGGCCCAACAACACTTAACTTTCAGAGAGAAATTGACAGTCAGGCAGGCAGGATAACAGCAGAATTCACTTTTCCTTCTGTTCTGATGATCATCCAAGGCCAACAACAGCCTTCATACCATGTTTTTATTAGCATCAGGAACCCACAGGAGCCTAAATTTCACTCAAAATGTTTCGTTCTGCCCTAAGGCTTTGATCCTATCCACCTTTACCTGGAAATAAGTTATTTACTTCTGAGAAAAGCATGCTTAGGATTTCACTACATTACTTATAAACCACTGAAGCTTCTTTTCCTGGGTCAATTCCAGACTTAATTGTACTATAACCACCAAGATCAATGGAATAAGATAGTCATGGCTAATTTAAGTCCTAATAGTTTCTATGGGTATCATCTAGGCTCAGAGTTTAAATGTTATTAGTAGGTTCTTGCTTTAAATATATGTATTCTTTGCTGTCCTGGCAAGACATATTGAGGAGCTCTACAAAAGTTGAGATGCTCCATTACAAGAAGAGATGACGAATTTCCTGTTGCTGCTTGTTTTGTCACTTAAGCAGGCCTAATGCAATCTGTACTTTGATTATTACACTTCATTTCCAAACCCCTTTGACTTAATGTAATTGAATTGCTTCATTGAAACCAGTTTGAGGCTAATTTGGACTATTTTTAAAATCTCAATTGCTGCTTGCATAAATCAGTGTAAGGGCATGGCCATAAAAACAAGCATTAGCGAGAAATTGCCACCACTGAAATCAGAAGATTAATGCTCAGATAAAGCTACTGGAGCTGCCATAGTCAAATGGGGTTCTAATTAAAAATTATAAATTAGAGCTTTGAGGCTCCAGAAACACCTGCTTGCTGAGATCTCTTGTTGTCACATGTACATAAACTCTTGGTCATAGATACATCACAGTAAATAGACTCTCTGTTTTGTTTATTTTCACATTTACTGAAAAAATGCTGTAAAAGTACTGTCCTTTAGTTTAACTAGAGCTAGGATAAAATCACATGGTAATTTTGGTTTAAATTTAGAGGGCAATTGTTTTTGTGCGTGTAGCAAAATTGGAAATTCTTTTTGGTGACCTACCTCAATGGTTTCACAGTTTTGCATATTAACCTTATTTTAATGCTAATGATAGTCAGCTAGAGGTGTGATAGTCTTCAGCTGCTATCACAAAATGCTGCCAACACACACCCATCCATCTGATAGGTGCAAGCTGTTAATAGAAAATGTATGGGTTTTCAAAATTCATGGGAGACTATAAAGGAGAGCAAAATTATTATTTATTAACATTATGCCATATATAACTTGTAAGCACTGCCATGTGTCAGCCTGAAGATTTAATAGACCATACAATCAGGAACACAAAAAGGGAAAAATATAAATTAGTTTTACTAAACAATAAATCATTAAAACCACGACACAAGATAATTATCAAACCACTGTGGCTTTATACTTGTGGGTACAATTAACCACTTCACCAAAGGTGGGATGCCATTCCCTCCAATATTTCAGGATACCTGGGCTGTTCCCTATCATCCAAGGCAAGACTTCACTGATGGAATGGGCCAACTATCCTGAAGCTGGCTCAGCTAGGAAGCCTTAGTTAAAATGACCTTAAGAAAGTATGCTGGCGGTTGGTAATCCATCCAGGGTACCTTAAGCTACCCTGTAACACTGAGATCATCCAGAAAAGGCAGTGAAGCTAACAAACCAATCCAGTGGCATCAGTGCGGGTACAACCTATGCATGTTCAAATGGACCAAGTCCTACAACTCCCAGCATCTCCTAGTCAGTAGTATGGGTTCTCTAGGAACATGCTAGAAATAGTTGGACTTCCTCTGTTTAAAGATGCATAGGTTTGCATCCTAACACAATGCACTATATCCAGCAGAAGAATGTACGAATCCCAATCAAGAAGTTCACAAAAGTTCAGTACAGATTCTGTGGGTATGATCATATTTATATCTGCAACGAGCTTAATATAAATACTCCTTTTTAATATCTTGTTTTACTTCCTTGTGGACTAGGTTTGTGTTAATCTTTGTGACTCCTTGTTAATATAAAAGGAGGTAAAGTGATAGCTGTTTGTCTCATCCCCTCTATTGCAGTAAGCCCTAATGAAGATTTTTCCCCTTAACTATTTATGTTCCTTAGCAGAAGAGGATGGAAAGATTGAATAGGTTTACCTTTAAGATTCCTATGTGAAATAATTCCTTGATTTCAGTTAATCTTACCTGCTATGTGCTTCCTATTCTCAAGCAGTCCAATATCTCTGGAGATCAATAGATTTGCTTTATAGTAGTTTTGCTCCTAAGATAACGACACTTTAAAGTTGCATTTGAAACTAGAGGCTCTGGAAGTTCAGTGTTTTCTACCTCAAACATGGTAAAAGTCTTCTACAACATCTTTCAAAGACATAGTTTCTTAGGATGCAAGCCTATGGAATTGAGCATAAACAGACTGGACTACATTCAGGATTTCTCATATCTTGGCTGCTCCAGTCCCTGCCCTGCCCACTTCCTTTAACCCATGCCCAAGGTGTCTTCCCTGATCTCAGTGAGTGGCCAACGCATTTGTCTTCATGCCAGCTGTGAACAGGTGGATGAAGAGGATAAGAGCTCCAAAGTCAAAGCTTCCTTTGACCATGGAACTGTCATCGTGTGCACACACCCCAAAGAATGTGTAGGGGCCACAGGGCTATTCCTCCTATATATGCTTGGACATGAGGTCTGCAAAAAGGGATAAGAGGCAAAATCACTCATTTGGAAAATTTTTGTGGCTGTTTTATAGTATAAGGTCTTGTTTCATGAACTCTTGAAAACAGTGTAGAGAACTTTGGCTATTGGCCAGTATAGAAATAAGATGGTGCTTGTCAGACTTTTGAAGTGCAACACACTAATAAACCCACTTACAAACAAATCATCTTTTGAGCATGACTTTTCCCATTTCACAACAGAAAGCCCAAAAATATGATCTCCATAGCTAATACTGAACAGGCTTGTAGTTTATTTTTCATTTCTCATGTTACCATAGGGTCAGATCTACACTAATTCAGCCATTCTTTAGTCCCATTGAAATCACTGGGACTTGTGCTTAATATGAACATGAGAAGGTAAGAGAAGCCCTGCTGGAGCAGACAGTGAGAAGCCCACAACCTAGAGATGGGTATGACAGCAGCCTCCTGCCCAAGATCACCAGCAATGAGCCTTCAGAGCCTGCTGCCTCTCCTACTAGAGGGACTATACAGCCATTATGAGTAGTAGCCATTTGTAGCCTTCTTTCATTTTCTAGCTCATATCATACATTCCAATGGACCAAAAGAATGACAAACAACCCACAGTACGTAAGCAGGACATAAAGGAGGAAAAAGTGGGAACACACCTGTCTCCCATTGGGCTTGCACAATTAGTATAGTGTGCTTCCTGGTGGAAGTTAAAAGTCTGGCACACCCAGGTACACCTAATTGTGGAAGCACTAGTGGCAGTCGATTTTGATCTGAGTTCCAGACTGCCCCCCAGACCAATCCAGTGGGCTATCATAGCAATGGCATGGAATCACACCCCAAGGCCCTCCCCTGCTGCAAAATCACCTGGTCTTGTCACACCAACCTTGTTTCTCCCTCCATGGAGAGCATTCCAGTCTCTTTTCTGAATGGAGGAGGGGATGCCCCTGGGCTGAGTCAGGAGCTTCCATTCTGTGCCACTTGCATCCCAGGTGAGGCACGATGGTAAGGGACTCAGCTAAGGAAGTTGCTCCCTTAGGGACTCAGCTAAGGAAGTTGCTCCCACAAGCATGCAGAATCCCCATGTTATTTATGATCTCTTCTCACAGGCAACAGTGGTAGTCATCTCTCTGTTCTCTTCCTTAAGCCTTCAGATCATTAGGTGGGGTTGGGGAGGTTCGATGAATATAATACAAAGGTTGGGAACTTAGGTTTCACTTCCATCCTCACCATACGTATTCACAAAGGAACATTAAATGCATTCTGCTTAGAACCTCAGATTTCCAGGATAAAACCCCCTTCAATTTAGGAGTCGAATTACGTCTTTAGAAATTCACCTGTGCACCAAAACATATGACACATTCTCAGTTAGTGTTGCTATGCAAAGCAGCTCCAATCTCTATTAATT
The DNA here is from genome assembly GCF_004798865.1 of Varanus komodoensis. Taxonomy (NCBI): domain Eukaryota; kingdom Metazoa; phylum Chordata; class Lepidosauria; order Squamata; family Varanidae; genus Varanus; species Varanus komodoensis. Next base: position 1,695,294 of record NW_025335941.1, on the reverse strand, counting down.
TATTTTTAAAGGAGCCATGGGAAGGATGCACAACAACTTATCTGAAACTTTATTGCTTTATTATTTACATGGCAAGGAAGTTGCAGCAGGGGCCTCCACTTAACACTTTCCGCAAGTTTTAGTGCATGAGTGAATTTGTAAAAGTCTTAAAGTCTGACTTGCTTGACTTGCACTGCAAGTTTTTTCCCTCCAATATACTAGAATACAGTGCATTATAGAGTCTTTTGAACTGTCATCACTGGAGTTTAAAAGTGATGTGCTTTACTGGATGAAGAAAAATCAGGAAGATTTTCCCCCCTTCTTTTAAACAACCCAAAATGCTTCACCCGCAAAGTTAATAGGTTTGTGTGTCCTGCTTTTGGCTATCCAGCTCCGAAAGATGAAGAGCAATTTCAGCTCCTTTTTGCCCGTTAGATGGCTGGCTGGGGTCATTTGGCGCCTTTGCAAGGTCAGCTTACCTCAGGCTGAATAAAGCTAAAGCACTTAGAAAAGAGGAAAGAAGGTGGAAGTGTCTGAGAAGAAGCATTCCTTACAAAGAAAAAAAGATCACATCAACAGTGGTGGACAAAATGGATTATGAATGAATTTGGATGGTGGGTGCTGTGGATTTATATTGGACCCTAAATACATTCTGTTGCCCAGTCAACAGTCAATCTATTACAGAGTCCTCTATATAGCTCGTTGTCAGTCCTGTAGCACTGCACTCTAAATGAATAAATGTTAGTAGCAGGCACCTGTGTATTCATAGGAATTAAAACATGAAATCCCTTTTGAATCATACCTTTGTATTTCATTTGGGGGTGTTCTTTAAGGATGTTAGAATCATTTTATGGCTGTTCTCATCAGTCCCAGAACATTTGTATAGTTCTTAAAATCCTTGTACTTTGCATACTAATTAACATAAGGTCTTAATACAATTTGAAGTGACTCAGTGAGAGTAAATTTTATGCAGCTGAACTAGGAGTAAGTTTTATTGCACACAGTGGAGCGCACATCTGAGGAACCCTGTTTGTGTTGTGACAAGAGTACAAAGCATAGGTCCTATGCATGCTGATTCAGAAGGCCTGCCTAGCTGTGTGAGATGTGTGGCCAAGTAAGTGAATCGCAGTCCTGCAACCTTATGCCAAAACAGCATTGTGTGAGTAACGTATGCATGAAGCTCTTCTGTCCCAGGAACAGGATATAGAGAACAGTTTTTGCATGTTCAAACAGGTAAGAAAATGAAGTGAACTAGTTCATAGATTGCCAATAGATTTTTTGTTATTCCAGGTGCCATGCCATTCCATTTGAGTAAAAGGGATGGAGCCTCACTTGCTGGCCCTGGCCCTGGCCCTAATTGCCGGGGCAGAGGCCACCTACTAAGCATATAGGTAGTCCCTCCGGCAGGTTGTGTGTGCTGGGGTGATCGTCAGTTCCCAGCCTGCTACAGGGAGTGGCAAAATCTGAAGACCACCTTTAGTGACATGTGTGTGAACACAAGTATAGGTCTCCACACAGCTGGGGAGCACAGCAAAAGCAGGGATCCTGATCATGCAGGGCTCTACTTGCAAAGCAAGCATGAGTAATAACCCTCTTCAGATCTTCCTGCATGGTGCAGCCCATTGTCCTTGTGCATGTTTGTACAATTCAGACACAATATGGCTTACAAACCTTGACGCTAACTGCATTTATATATTACCACCATGGCCACAATCCTATGCCTCCTTATCTGGGAGTAAGGCAGAGCAAAAAACTACAAGATCACGCTATAAGACCCATAGATACTGAGATCAAGTGGGCGGCTCTCTTCCTCAAGCTCTTCTTTCCATATTTTTATTAATTTAATTTAACCTTTGTCATTAGTCTTAATAGGCACCTTGAAAGTTCCTTAGATAAAAACTCGATCTCTAGAATTCATTAGTGAATACTAACGATCTTTTAATTATCCAGCTGAAGCCTCATGAATGCACCGATGCGGCTCACCTGCCCCTGCCAAACAATGTGATGTTCCTGATGTCTGTCCCACTATACATCCATGTGTGACAATGGCTGTGACCAGTCTTTTGCCTCTCAGAATGAACAGGCCCAAGGATTTCCCATGGCACCATTCCAAGCATGCATAGGGCCATGTAGGAAATCTCGTACACTTACCACTTCTTCAGAAATTAATTCATTTATATAAAAATGCAAGCTTTCACACCAAATCCTGTTAGTTCAGTAATACTGTCCTTTTAATTAAAGTGCTGTGCTCAAGCTTTAATCATAGGGATAGCCCTAATGGGACCTTGGACACGTTGGCTTTCAAATACTCTGTGAGTGTAAAGTATCCTTCAAAAGTAATCCATGCATGTTTAGCATTTCTTGACAGCAAGGCACTGGCTTACGTTAAACCTACATTATTGTTGTTCAAGTGCAGTATGATAGCATCAACTTGGCTTGTTCTATACACTTCACATTTTGAACTAAACCAGTAATGGGCCATCTGGATCCCTACAACCTAAATGGCTCTCATTCCCTGAGACCGTGGACCTTTTCTGTGGTGGATCCCAGATTAAGGGAAGGCTTTCCTGGGAGGATCCACACAAAAGATTTTACTGCTTTTTCAGCATCTGGAAAAGACCTTTCTTACTCTCCCAGGCTTATTGAAATTATTGAAAATAATTCTTGGCTGTTACTTGTGTTGTTTTTAATGTGTTTCATGCAACATTTTAAAATCACCTTCACTGTGTTTTTAGCTGCTCCATTATTTGGCTCTTCTACATGATGGATTTTTGTTGCTGCTTTTAAAACAATACTTTAAAAATGTGTTTAATTGTGGTGTTCATACTTTTGCTTTTATTCAGTATCATCCTGAGTACTTCAGCTATAGTTCAATTCAACCTGAATGAATGAATGAATCTCTTATCACACATTTGAAGCTTATCAAGGTATTTATTGTGTGCATATGACCCTAGAAGTTTGCAGAAACCCTAGAAGTTTGCAGAAGTTTGCATGACATTGTCATTGTCCAGCGCTTGTCCCACACCTTTTAGCTTCTTCCCCTGCTTTTTCTTTCAATGGGTCAGAGTTGGGGAATTATTTTTACTTTCACTTTGACCTTGTCATCAAATGCACTTTTTTCAAGCAGTATGTTTTGCAATTCCTTGGGAGGTAGGATGCTGGGGATGTGGTTGTGATGTTGTCAGTGATGAGGTAGTGGAAGCATCATTTGTTGTTGCTGCATGCACTTGCAATGGGCTTTCTCTGTTTCTCAAATGTATAATATTAGGCTGCCTGCTATCTTGACCCTGATCCTAGACTGCTGGCCATGCCACTAGCTTCTATGGCAGACTGTAAATGGCATTTCATGTTCCTCCATCAGAAAAAAGACACAGCACACAAACACACACACACAAAGCGAGAGGAAGTCACATTCTAGCCTTTTGTTCATTTCTATTATTCCTTTCAATTTAAAACAAAAACCAAGATAGCTTAAAATGTCAGAAAGAAACACAATAAAATAAAGAATTAATGTCATTAAAAATAAACTAAAGGATGGTTTATTGCCACAAATTCATGTTATCCAAAAATTTAAAAAGAACTTCTCCTGGCACTGAAAAAATATCTCTGTTGGCACCAGCTAGCTCTCGGGCATGGAGAAAGCGTTCGTGAGATGTGAGACGAGCCCTGCTGGGTCACACCAAGGTCCACCTAATCTAGCATTAGGGGTCAAACAGCTGCCCATGGGAAACCCACAAGCAGGCCAGGAGAGCAACAGCACCCTCTGACCCACATTCCCCAGCAACTAGTTCACTGCCTCTGATCCTGGGAGAAGACTAAAGACAAGCTGGTTAGTAGGCTTTGACAGCCTAGTGGTTTTCAAAGCCATATAAATCGGTAGCCATAGCTACATGTTCTGGAAGTGAATTCCATATCTGACCTCGGTGTACTGCAAGGGCAGATTCCCTTTGTGGGTGGCAGTCCTTCGTGGGCTTTAATGGTCAGAACTCCTGCTTTGAATTGATCCTGCAAATGAATCAGATTATGAGCCAGTAAAGCTCTTCAGACACAGATATACATCCTCCCTTGGACCAGCCCTATTATGCAACTGAGCAGCTCAGTTTTAGATTAACTACCATTTGCAGGTAGTAAGGCTTCAGAGACTTACTAGTGCTTAAACTGGGGATAACAGAATGAAGCTTTGCCTAATGAAGAAGGGCCCAAAATGTCACCCCCAACCCCAACATGGACATGGCTGGGCAAGAGGTCTGGCCCTTTAAGAACTCCACTGCTCTATTTTTTGAGGTCATGCAGCTCTGTATTTCTTATTAAATAAAACATGGTGCCTTCTACAAAGCATCAGTATCCTCTACTTCGAACAAGGAACAACAGAACAGAACTCTGCTCACCAATACAAAAGGAAGCAGAAGCCCAGAAAAATAAACAGTCTCAGACACAGTTGTCTGAGTTATGCATTCCGGATGTTTCATCCTCTGTATAAACTAAGTTTGCTCCATTATGGCTGAACAATACTCAGCAAATAGTCCCAACTCTTCATATCACACATGTTGCAGTGGTACAGATTACTGGATCCTGGCAATAGAAAGCTCCTTCAAGACCTTCCTTAATTACAAACACCCACACAATTTATTCCATACAATGATAATTCTAACGAACTAATGCCACTAAACATATAGACAAAAAGCAATTACTAGAAACAGCTTTCACACTCTGTTCAATTCTCTATGATCTCTTCACCCATTGACAGGGACTGGAACCCGTGTTCATCTCCACAAACAGAAATCTCTCAGAGGTAAGTGTTCTGCTAGAGAAAAGCTAGGCAGCTATCCTGCCACAGTGAGAATTTATCAGTCTGATGACTATGCTGCACTGAATGCATTGCACAGTTTGTTTTCTCACACCCCTCCAGGTAAGCTCAACTTACTGTATTGGATGACTTACTGCACTGAATATAGCAGCTCTGCCAAATTCTACGTTTTGGCTCTCTCTTACCTTTTTAAGAAAACCCCGTAATTCAGCCTTTCTGCATACGGTGTTCTTCAGAGTTGATAGAGAGCAACTCCCATGCTGACTGGGATTATGTGCATGGTACAATTTTGGAGGACACCTGCTTTGGGGATGTTGAATTAGTCTATAAGGGCTTTTGTGAAATAGGCTTAAGAAAGGGAGTTAGCAAGTGATGGAAGTACATTGCCACTTGCCACATCATTCTGTTCTAGGTGTACCATAATGTATTCCTCAAATGCGTGCGGTTGTCCAAGGGCAAACAATAAATATTTGCACAGAAAAAGTTGATAGTGTGACACATTACCTAGCATCCACAACTTCCACAATTGATTATCCACAAGTGTGTGTGATAAGTCAGGTAAAAAAAACAGTTTTAAAGGCAAAATGTATATCCATAGAAAAGGAAATAAATGGCTTCATTAGATGTCTCTTTTTTCATTTTCCACAGGGCAGAAAAATGGTCTCATTTTTGTGCCTGTGCATTTAGTGCCAACAATCCAATTGGTCCTCTTGAGTTAAAATAATAGAATCGTTACTCTCTTCCCATTTGTCCATGTCAAAAGTTCCAGACCCTACATTTCTGGTTTGCTTTCCTCTGGATGAGAGAGCACTGGAGATTTTACAGATATAAAAGCAGGGCATAAGCTGAGGCAAACCAGATTTTCTACAAATCAGAAGAGCTGTCAGAAAGCAACAAGGCAGCCTACCAAGGCTGCAGCCCAGGCAGCTTCCCTGTCTCTCTGCCAACTGCTGTTCTGTCACTCAGTAAATGAAATAGCTGCCTTTGGACATACTATTAAACCAGGCTTTAACAATACAAGAATAAGTCTAGCCTCACCTTACCATCATGCTTGTTGCTTGTAAGCTCCCACTTCCATTTTGGTTAATCACAGTTTAAAGCGTTGCATGAACCCTGAATTGTGGTTAACTGGATAGTAATTAGAAACAAGCCAGCTTCAGTTTGGCTTCTTTCGACTAACCATACTTAAGATTAACCACAGTTTGTCTAGGTTCAGTCTAGTAGCTCGTGGATAATCAATTGTGGGAGTTTCTGAACTCAAGGACTCACCAGAGAAGGTTTGGAGGAGGGAGCCCAGTGGCCCAGGTGGACGGGAGGCTCATTCCTATAACACTCAACAGAAGGCTGTGACACAGTTTTTTGTCCAAACCAATGACTGCTCCCCAAGACTAAAGGAGGACCGTTTCTCTAATCTTTGATGAATATCTGAAATAAGGATGTTAGAAGTGAAGAAGAAAACAACCAAGCATGATCAGTCTATCAAAATTTGGGTCTAGGCTGCCTTTAAAGAGTGGAATGCTTCCCAGGTCAGTAATAGAACTTCACTATGACTGGACTTCATTCTTGACATGGTAAAGGTCTGTGGGCTTCCTTAAGCAGTCATCATTAGCAGTCAGGACAGTGGGAAGCTGGGAGATTGAGGAAAAGAGGGATAAGATCTTGCTTTGGCTTGATTATTTGCTTGGTACAGGAGAAATATAAAAGATGCTATTGTTATCTTAAAGGCAAAAATAAATATATTGTTGCATATCCAGTGTGGTTTGAATGAAGTCTGCTGGCCTGTGGTCTGAACTCACCTACATGTTTTCCTGGTATACTTGAAGGTAAATTGCAAGAGAATTCAATGATTCAAGTGGTGTTAGCAGACTAATAATAACAGCCGTAAACTCATGGGGCGAGGGGTCATAAGCAATTCATCATGATAGTTTATGATTAGTAGGTGTATTGTTTTTGCTTGCATCCTACTTTGCAGTGACAGGAAGAAAAATATTTTCTCATCCCCCATGAAGAATTTACTGATGCACTTGGGTAGTTACTCTGAGGACTCCATTGAACATTATTACATCAAGTAGGGACTATTTATTAAAGCTTAGTTGGGCTTTGATTCAATTCATAGCTGTTATTGTGCTGAAGTGCAAATGGGAAGAGCTGGTATATGATGATGTATTCCCCAGGCAAGAGAATTTTCAGGTTCCAGATGGATGACACATTAATTAACTTGGTTTTCTTCATCTTTGCAATGGAGGAGTATATATTTTCTTCCTTTATACCATTCAGCTGCAATTCGAAAGCAGCCAGCTGCAAATAATACCATGAAAAAGTGTGACTTAGGTGCTCCATAGTGTGACTGATGCTGTGCTTTCTGCTTCAGATGGAAGTTCGCTATCTCGTTTCTCTGTTTTACTCTGTACTTTCATATGCTATTAAGCTTCAGAGAGGGCCAGGTTGTTGCCATTGGAAATGGAAGGAACTGGATATCTTCACTGCATTTAGATTTGTTTAGAAATTTTCTAACTTCTAGAAGGTCTGTGTGATGAACGAACAAAGCAAATGATAATTGCAAAACTTTTCACCATTGCTATACTTTGCCACGGAATCATACAAGTCAAACAGACCACAAGGTCTTACAGGCGGAGCTGTACCCAGAGACTACCCAAGCCTGAGCCATTGCCCCATCTCCACAAATCTCCACTTAGATCCTTGGGCAGTCACTAACCTACCTCAAAGTGTTGTTATAAGGATTAAACGGAGGTGGGGCACGTAAACTGAGGGAAAAGACCCAAAGCACATGTCATAATCACGAATCCCAGCTGCTGCGATTCCGGCCCTTGGTTATAATAGGTAAGAGGACCGTCTTCTCTTGGCTGTTCCCCCGTTCTTGCAGGTGCAGCAGCCCCAGGATCCAAAGGCTCCATAGCTGATGCATAACCTTGTCTGATGCCCTTCCATCAGGTTTTTGCATTTGTTTATCCCTGCGCCACTGCTGCGGGGACAGACAAAGGCAGGGATAGACAAATGTCTTTGCTTTTTCAGAATTCCAATTTGTACATGAAAAATTTGTTACTTTTAAGCTACAGATCGCTGCACATGGTAGTTACAGCTTTTCTTTAACACACACAAAATACTCTGTGCAACACATCGAGAGAGAAAAGCAGCTCCAACCGTTGAAAAGGCGGCAAAGTGCCACAAACGTGCCAAGTGAATATATGTTCTCTGGGAGGGCAAGGGGGGAGGGGGGTTAATTGGTAGCCTGTTTCTCCAGCAGGTTTTTCTGACACTCACTGTCTCTATTCAGCACACAATGTGTGCATAATATTTTATGACTGAAGCTCTGCATAGATTTGCATAATGTGTTTTTAAGCGAAAGAGCAGCAGAGGCACTGATGGCAATACCTTGTGATTATATCTTCTCTGTTGTCAATTATTGTTAAAACATCCCAATCCTTGAAGCTTTAGGTCAATATAATGAATTTTGAAGTGACACCTTGGTACACAGAGAGACATTATCTCCACTGGGAAGGGGAGAGTTTAGAAAAGGGAATATTTTAATCATACCCTTTCCCTCCTCCAAACAGGAATGTTCCTCTAATTGTTGCTTTATCTTAGGGGAGTCCTTTATGCACCTTTAATGTTGAAACATGAGGAAAATCTTTACAAGTTCATCTGTCTGCATCTCCTTCCAGTTTTTATACGCGTAAGGATGAATGAAGGGAGGACTTGAATTTAAGTTCTAATAAAGCACAGGCACAATGAAGCTGGAGGCTAGAGTTGCTTACAAGTATTTGGCAAGGCAGATTTTTATCCTTGTCATATGTAATAATGGTATATGTCAGTTGGTGTCTGTATTCTTGGGATTTTATTGTACATATTTGCTTGACTCTAAAACAGGATATGCTGTCCACAAATGTATTTAATCCTATGAATAATTTCATTTGTACATACACTGCTGGTTGTATTACATGGACATAAAAACAGGATCTGGCAGAAAGGAATTACTGAAATTTCTTGGGTTATCCATATAAGTATAAATATGGAATAGCTCAATGATACTCTATCATTGCTTCCTTTCATGGTTACACACACATGCAAGTGCACACACACAATCATTAGTCTATTTTATGAGCTGACAACTTCATTTTTGTGATTCCTAAATAATATAAAACAGTGCAAACATTTATTCTGTCCCTTACAGTCCATTACTGAAAATGCAAATATGTAAATATACAATATACAGATACTAAGCAGTGTAATCCTGTGCTAGTCTACAGCAAAGTTCAATGGGGCACTAACAGGATCTACTTCAAGGCAAATATTTATAGGGCTAATTTATATGGGAAGTCTTTTTCAAATTAACAAACAAAAAAATCAACAGGCCTTTGATTCACAGAGCCTCTTGGTGATGCGTACACATAGAAACCTGGTTTATACTGAGACAAGCCATTGGCTCATCTTGCTCAGTATTGTTGGCAGTGACTGGTGGAAGTTCTCCATGAATTCAGGTAGATGCTAGACTGGTGATGCTAGACTGTGAATCTGGGACCACCTGCATGCCAAGCATGGGCTGCACCACTGCACTGCTAAGCGTCATAGTTCTGTAGCTAGTCCTGTACCATGTGCAACATGGTGTCCTGCAACAGCAGGGGGTTGGACTCGATGGCCTTCATGGTCCCTTCTAACTCTATATTCTAGGAATCTATGACTATTGGTGTTAGGAAGGGACATTTCCAAAAAAGAAAAAGTGGGGGATGAAACATTGCCCCTGTTATGATCCATCCTCTTGTTATGGCTTGATAGTTACACTAACTTTTGGGCATTGCTTTTATTATGCTTTCCCCATCTGATCCCAGCATAATAATGAAGTTAATGAGAGCCAAGCAGCTATACCTATTTATATTGCTCTCCTCCTCCTTATGTTAGTCTAAAATTATTATTCTAACAAAGCAACATATTCATATCACAGAAGGAATAGTTAAGCAAGCTTTAAGTGCCTATTCACTTGTGGGAGGATTGTTTGGTATTCTTTTTACATCCCAAATTGGCTACACAGCCTGCACCCTCAGTGGAAAACACTGGGGAGAAATTCATATGTCTATGCTTAAAAAGTGTAAAAAAACAAAACAAAACAAAACAGGAATGTGGGGAGAGAGAAGAAACAGCAGCTTTCAAATTTTAGCAAGAAGCCCCCATTAACTGTCAGACCGTTTTGACATTTGTGGCTGATAGATTTTAGCCAAGCAGCCAAAATATTTGTTAGGAATATAATAATCGCTTATTCTTGAATCTGTTTAAATCAGGGTGGGAAAGAAAATGAAGAGCCAGAATAATATTATTACCACTTACCTATACAGGCCTCCCTTTCAAACACTACCATGTTGCATGTCAGGGAATCCCACTTTAGCAGCTCTCAAGAATGGATGCTCGGTTCCACAGTGAGACTCTCTGTTACAAACCTCAGCTGTTACAAACTGTTACAAATTTCATAGGTAAGAACACCCAGAAAACACTTCTGTAGAGACAAACCTTCACAAAAAGTGCTGCCAGGTAGAGGTATGCCCACCAACTACAAAGTTCCAAAACATATACAGAGTGTTTTATATGTTTTGAGTCATGTACACAGCAGCAGGGTTGATGATGAGCAAATAATGGTTACATAATGTATTCAGAGTCAGGACAATGTGAGAAACCTGCAGAAGGGACATAACACAATAGTACAGCAAATATTGGTGATTGCAGGGTGTTGGCATGACAATCAGAAAGGCACATGAAAGGCACAGCCAAGGCACAACCCTTGGCTGTGAGTTTGAACGTGTAAGCAAGTCTGATTACAACATACAAGAAGAACCAGTTAGAGAAGCTTTGCCACTGCTAGCAGAAGAATGGACATCAAGTAACTATCCTTGGGGGTCACATTCAGCAGAAGATTAACTTTGCCACTAAACCACCTTTGTAGCAGCTGCCTCAGGCAAATGGAGAGTCTCAGTCCCTTAAACGGACAAAATATAAAACTTTAGGGAGAAAAATGAGCCTTGGATTTCTGCTTCTTTCTGTTCAAGAGGAGCAGGAACCCTGCAGATTTGATTTTATATCATGAAAACACATAAAGCAACCTTCCTCTATAAAGATTTATTTGGATTTCCCCAGCTCTTGCAATGTGACCAAACCCAATGCTTTCCACATTGAATACTTATTTAATTGCTCTACTAATTCCTTCATAGTGAAGCCCATCTCATCCAGACCCAATGGAAGGGACCTCAGCTCTCAGACGCTCAATAAGGTATCTGACTGACCCACAAGTGGCGAATCTATATGGAGGGCAGAAGTATGGCATGTAACACAAAGCTGGTGTTGAAAGAAGCAACCTCTGTTAAACTATTCCTCTTTTCTCCATGACTTTTGGGCACACTTGGTCATGCCTCTTCCTCACCTCCACCCCCAGCTGCCTGCTATGGGTCAGGAGCAGGAAGGCCCATGGTGTGATGATGTCCCAAATGCTATCATTTTGCATAATGATGGGCAAGAGCTTGCTCCAGGACTGCAACTTCCAGTGACAGTTCTGTGGGGAGAAGCTTCACAGCCTTCACTCATTTCTTTACCTGAACGAGTAAAGGAATGGCAGGGGAAGTGAACTCTGCCTATTGACATCCCCCTTGATAGGAGTTCTTGTGAAGCCTTGCAATACAACTCTAGTGCACAACTTTGGAAGGTCTGGGACTCATTTTCACCCCCAGAACACCACCATCCCTGGCAGGCTGCATTACTGCCACTGCCCCACTGAATTTGTTGGTGCTAGTAGCAAATGCTGTCATTTTACTGCCAAGTTTTTGCACTGGAGAGTTAAGGAATGCAATGATGGCCACATTGAGCCTGAACAACATGACATAGATCATCGCAACATCACATGGAGGTTTCTACTGATTCGCAGTGGCAATTAGGCAGATTTTTATGCTGCTGCCGTGAATTCTGGCATATCAGAGTGTTACCGGAGGCCCAAATGTGGGAATGTGCATAAATTCCCATGGACTATAGAATACTTCATTGGGTATGTGGAATGTCATGGAGAATGTGAGGTGGGGGGCATGTAAATCAGAAGGAAATTTAAATTTCTTCTGACCTCACTATTTAAAATGTCCCTCCTTCACATGCATTGCTTTTAATCCTGAAATTTGCCATAACATCCCATGAATCTGGCAAAGCAAGCTACAATCTGACATGTTTATACCAAGCAAAATTTGTCAGTCATTAAGGTGCCCAGAGAGGTCCGCCTGGTGCCATCTTTATTTGTTTTTCGGCGCCAGGCCAAGACCTTTTTATTTAAATGCTATTTCAATTGTTAAGGGTTATTTATTGCTTTTAAACTGACCAGGCTGTTTCCACTATTTTATGTATTTATTTATTTATTCTATGTATTTTTTTTTGTATTTATATGCGGGATTTTAATGATTGTAGGCTGCCCCGATAATCTTGACTGTTTTTGTTACACTTGTCTACTCCAAGGCAGTTCTTTCCTCGATGAAATAGACCACATTAGTTGTGGTCTCACTTGTTATTGTTATATGCTTTCCAAAATTTCCTGTCCTTGACTGCCTTGCCCAGCTCTTGTAAATTCAAGGCTGTGGCTTCCTTTACGGAAGTGATCCATCTCCAAATTGGTCTTCCTCTCTTTCTTCTTTCTCTGACTTTCCTGGCCTTGTTGCCTTCTCGAGTGTGTCTTGCTTTATTCATGGTGATCCTGAAGTAAAGTGCATTTTCATCATTTCTGCTGGGTTTGATCTAGACTCAACTTACCCTGTTCATCCAGGGTATTCGCAAAGCTCTGCTCCAGCACCATGTGTGGAATGCATCCATTTTCTTCCCGTCAGCTTTCTTCACTGTCCAGCTTTCACACCCATTCATAGTGATGGGGCATACAATAAAGTGAATGATCTTGGGTTCAGATCCTGTGAATATCCAACCAAATCAAAAGTTAAGTCTCATGGAACCATATCATCAAGAATATGGAAAACCTACCAACACAATCATTATTCAATTCTATGCTGAAATAACAGAGTGAAGAAGAAATTGAAAATTTCTATGTTTATATTTATGTTTAAGAAGAGTTCAGTGACAATGAACTCTTTATATAAAAAAAATCAGAGTAAAGCTGAACAAGAACACTAACAGAATCATCATGCCAAAACAACTTAATTAACATTCCTGAGGAATTTAAAACTGCACATAAAGAACAGATTTACATTATTGAACTCAGTTGACCATGAGCCAGATGAACGGAGAAATGGAAACCAGAGACATTATAAGGGAAGAATGCAAAAGGATAGCTCCTGTAGCAACAAGAAAGAAAAAACCCTAGTTGGATGACAGATGAAACACTCATAATGGCTAAGGGCAGAGAAGCAAAAGGTGACAGAAATAGGGACAAAAACATGAACGCAGCTTTTTAGTGACCCTCAGAGACAAAAAGAACTATTACAATGATGGGTGTAAATAAATAGAAGGGAACAGCAAACGAGGGAAAAGAAGGGACTATTTCCAGAATATCTGTGAAATCCAAGGGAAATTCAAATCTAGATTGGGAATGCTGAGACACAAATGGGAAGAAACAGTGGGACATATGATCTGACTAGGAGAAAATAGAGAAAAAGTGGAAGCAATATACAGAAGAACTATACAGAAAAGATGAAAGGGTGACAGTCTGCTTCCAAGAACAGCCCTATGAAGAAGAGCCTGCAAAATTAGAAAGTAAAGTGAAACCTACTCTGAAAGCGCTTGGTAGGGAAAAGCCCCTGGAGTTGGGTTGGCCTGGACCCTAGTGGAATCTGTCCCTCCTGTATTCACAGACTCCCTCTCATCCTTAGCCTGGTCTTGCAACGTGAGCTGAGAAGAAGAGCAGGAATGCTCCTGGAATAAAGCTGACACTACTGGAAGCCTTTTGCATCCAATCCAGCAGCACAAAGCTGCTGCAGGTGGTTCGGGAGAGGAATGCTGCTCACAGTCATGCGAGGCTTGCCAGGAATGGAGCCCGGCGTAACCAAGAGAACATCCCTCTTCCAGACCACGTGTAGCAGCTGTTTGGCTTGCTGTAGGTGGCATGGAAGAAGGACACTGCTTGTGCAGTATGTGGGGCTCCATTCTTGGAAGCACCCCATGAACGCTGGGTGCATTCGCCAGGAACGCAGGTGCAAGGCCACTGCAAAGTGGACCAAAGCCCGGGGAGTCAAGTGGATTCCCATCCCCAAACAGATCCCTCACACATTCCTATCTGGATTCCAAGATGCAGAGACTGAATCAGTCCAAATCCGAACAATATACCAGCAAACATGAAAAAAAAAAAAAAACCCATGGCCCAGAAACTGAGAATGTTCAATATACATTCCAGTTCCCAAGAAAAGAGATACAAAAGTGTGCAGCAACTATAGGACCATTGCAGTAATTTCCCATGCAAGGAAAGTGATGCTTAAGATACTGTAAAATATCATTTTGCTGCACATGGAATAAGAAGTGTCTGATATTTGAGCTGGTTTCCAAAAAGGAAGAAGCTTTTTGAGATGATATCAAAAATAAATGTTGGTTGCTGGAGTACACCAAAGAATTTTAGAAGTTCAGACTATGCTTCATAGACTACAGAAAAGACTTTAATGACCATATAGATCATGAGAAGCTATGGATGGTTCTGAAAGAAGTGGGGTTACCTTAACAGTTGAAGCATAGCCTGTGTCATGATCAGGACGCTAGTGTTAGGACAGAAGATGGAGAAACAGAATGGTTTCCCGTAGGCAAAGGTGTCAGACAAAGATGCATTTTGTATCCCTATCTGTTCAATCTGCATGCAGAATATATCATAAGGAAAGCTGGATTAGATTCAGAGGAAGGGGTGAAAAGAGGTGGAAGATTCATTGATAATTTAAGGTATGCTGATTACACCTTATTCCTAGCACTAGGGGTTGGGACAAACCCTTTTGGAAAGTATTGCTCTAATCTCTGCAGACTTCCTCTCATGTCCACCCCAGTATTGCAAAATAAGCCAAACCAACAGGAAGTCTGTAAACACTTGTGAACTTCTGGTAGTACATCTGGCAAGCTTCCTCATATGGAATGACTGCAGAATATAAAAAAGAGTTGCTGTGAGAGGGTATACCAGCAGCCATTCCTGGTGACCAACCTTCTTTTCCTGCTCACTGTTAGTGGAGACAGTGCATGTGAGAAAGGGCACTGCTTGCACAGTGCACAGTGCTTGATTTCTGGTGAGGACCTAGCAAATATTGGGCACTCTTGCCAGGAACTTGGACTCTAGCCCACCGCAAAGTGGACCAGAGTCCGGGTCATCATGCCTGGGGAACTGACAGATCTCCAACCCCAGATGGATTCCTTGCATATTCCTAACTGGCACAGAACAAGCATAAATTGAAACCGCTTCTGATGCAAGTGAAGGAAGAAAATGCAGAGGCGGACTAACATCAAGAGAACAAACATTGTGACAAATAAGAAATAAACAGCTTTAAGCTCAGCTATGATGGAATTGGAATTCTGAAAGATTTTGCATACCTTGGCTCAGTCACAAGTTCAAACAAAGACTGCAGCCAGAAATATGAAAAAGACTGAGACTTGGAAGGGCAGCAATGAAGGAACTTGAAAAGATAATCAGGTGTAAGGATGCTTCATTGGAGACCAAGGCCAAGGTCTCCACACTATTGTGTTCCTGATCACCATGTTTGGTGTGAAAGTTGGACAGTGAAGAAAGCTGATGGGAAGAAAATTGATGCATTTGATGCAGTGTGCTGGACCAGAGCTTTGCAAATACCCTGGTCTGACTGAAAGACTAACAAGTGGGTCTGAAATCAAATCAATACAGAGCCTTCCCTAGAAGCAAAAATGAAAAAAAACTGAGGCTGTCATACTTTGAGCACATCATGAGAAGCCAAAACTCCCTAGTGAAGACACGTATGGTAGGGAAAATCAAAGGCAAAAGATAAAACAGAGACCAAAAGTGAAACTCCATAAAAGAAGCCACACTTTTGAATTTGCAAGAGCTGAGCAGGTATGTCAAGGACAGGACTTTTTGGAGAGCATTCACTTGTATGATTGGCATAAGCTGGAAAGAACTGGATGGCACATAACAACAAGCAGCAACCCTACATACACACTCCAGTTCAATGATTATTCATATGGGAAAACAGGAAAAACAGCAAAACACAAAATACATGTTCTCCTACTAGTAGAAGGCAGGAAACATTCTGATTCTGATTTGTTTTACTGCTGTCAACACCAACCAAATCTGACTGGTTACATGGCAGCGTGACATTATCTACTTAAACAATTCCAGACTGGATCATTCACTTAGTCCTCAGGAAAGTAAACTTTTCTGTTTGCAAGAATGCACCAGAGGAACTGCTGTGAGACAGTGAATTGTAGCAAAAAGAGGCAGGACCACAAATGCAAAAGTGTTTTCCCATGCATTTTTATCTAATCTGCAAATATCTAATGCCAAAAATTGTAGGTCAAACATATCCCTCCCATCCATGTCTTAAAATATGTAGGGACTGTACTACTCACAGGTTATCCTACCCCTTCTCCTTGCTGAACAGGTGACTGGCAGGAGAAAAATGGCCCAGTCCTGGCTGTGTATACTCGCTGGTTTTAGGAGACTGGATGCAGAAGATTTCCCTTTATGTCTTGCCTCATTCAACAGCTTCTGGCAGTTGCAGGAAAGGGGTCAAGCTGTCTGCAAGATGTTCTGAGAGGATTATTATCTGGTCACACCCATTCAGCCTCAATGATTCCACATTATCAGGCAATCCCAGTCAATTCACTGAGATACTCCACCCCCTTTTACATGCATATGCTTATAAAAAATCAGATTGAAACAGAATCCTTGGAGAGCCGAGGAGGAGAAATAAAAGGTAGGCAGGGTTAATGGTAAAATAACCCAACAGTAACGATTGCAGGATGTAGCCACCCTGGTTGTCCATTTAAAGCAGGCAGAAGGCTTTTCCTTCCTTGAATGCAATCTGTCAGAATTCATCTGCCAGCCCTGGGTGGGGCAAAACCCAAAGGTGGGCAACACTGATGTGAACAGTAGGAGGCAGCACTTCCTCGTTCTCTCTGGCTCCCACACCCATTCCTTCACTTTTGCACAACAGGGGAATCCCTCAGTGTGCATGTTTCTACATTTATAGGTGCTCTGAAAATGAATTCCTTTTGGCCAGCTGATGCCCAGATGGAGAGAACTTTCCCTCAGGATCCAGAATCACCAGGACAGCAAGTGCAGAAAGGATGCTGATGTAGGAACTGAAGTAATTAGGAGCTTTCCACAAAGGCTCCTGGGATATCTGCTGGAACTAGTGGGGGGACTGAATTGGATTAAGGGGAGGAAGACTGCGCCTCAAGCACAATCAGTTGTGTTGTGGGTGGTTCAATGAACAATCAAGCCATACCGGCTTATTTGCAGGGCTGCTTAGCATGATGAGTGGAGAATCCATTTTGGGGGTGAAAATATCTCTGATTCCCTGGGCTTGGCTCCCTGGACTCCAGCCGGCTTTCTCATGGCTATGAGTACAATTTCCTGAGTGCACCGAGCACTTGCATGCACTCACTAGGAATCAAGCCCTGTGTGATTCCTGTGCAAATGACATCCCTCCTTTGCATCACATGCAGCAGGCTTATTTTGTGCTGCGCATGACAAGGAAGGAGGTTTCTGGTTCCACAAATGGGCTTCTGCAACCATTCACCAACTTCCTCTCGGGTCAGCTCACTTTCTAAGGCAGGACCAAACACAAGAGGAAGTCCATAAACTGAAGAGGGACAGATTCCCCAGTGCTTCACCATGACATTAGTGTCAACCCATCCACTCTTTCTCTCCTTCTCTTGAGCCTGATCTAGCTACCATTACAAAAAGAGCAGGGAAACAGAGAGAAAGATGGACAGGCAGAGGTGTGAAGGCAGGAGTTTGGCCATGGAGCATGGCAGCTAAAGCAACTTTCCTAAGATGGCTTTGGCATCCCTGGGGATTCCAAGCTTGCACATGTGCCTCCCTGACTGCAAGGCTCTTTTTCTTTTTTGCTTCCGCCTTGTGATAGAAAGACAGAGGAGGAAGTCGATGGAGGGAAGGAAACCATGAAAAGAACACAGGAGCAGATGGGTATGGCAGTGGGGAAACTGTGGGCTGGATCAGAAGGCTCCACAGGTCTGATCCCGGCTGGAGGCTAATATTTCCCTTGGCTTCAAGAGAGGGAACCCACACTTGTGCATCTCCCAATTAATACCAGTGTGGCTCTGTTCATTTCACATACCGCCCTGTGCTTTCCTGAATTACAAAATAAGGTATAATATGGGCAGAAAGAAGATCCAGGAATGTTAAGACCACACTCTTTTCCCTTATTGTTTGAGATACCAGCCTTCCAACATCATGCCACCTTGGAAAAGCAAATGGGGATGCAATGGGACAGCCAGCCCTATTTGCATCTAGCTAAGTTTCAGTTGGTTTATTAGCATTTGACATATTTTGCATACTCTTTGGATTATACCCTTGAAATCACTAATTGTGGCTCTTTTGGAGCAGCAAAAGGGAGAGGATCGGAACACACACAGCAGCACAAATTCTGCCTGCACTGCAGGCAATTCAACATCTAGCATTATTCATAATATAGACGGCTCCTAATTGTGAAATAAACAGTTATAGGAGCTCTGGGACTATTTGACTGCAGTAACGAACAAAGTCATCTGCATAATATCTATAACTTTGCACTTAAGAGTAACGCCATAACTGGGAAGAGAGCTCTAGCTCAGTGGCAATGGAATAAAGCTCAATGGAAAAGAGATTGAACTGGTCTTTGCCATCCTATGGGTGCTCCATCTCATGCTAACACAAAGTATGCCCTATTTCTGGTACAGAAAATGTGTGTGAACAAGCAAGGATGAGGGACATCACTGAAATTATGGGGACAATCATTTAGCAGCCCTTTAATAAGAGTTTCAATCCATATGAAAACCAGCTGTTGGAAAGGTTCAAGATTAACTCACAAGCCCACTGTGAATTGTAAGAGGGCTTGTTCTCACATCAGCAGCTTAGATCAGGACAAAATCTTATGATGGCAACAGAGCCCTCTCTTCCAGTGCTCACTTTCCCCTGCCACCTCAAGAGAGACGCTTGGGATGCAGTATAAACCACAAACAGGATATTAGACATGGGGTAATTAACCCTTCCCCTGCCTGCTCCATTTCTGAACGATTCACCCATCTTGCTCATTCCTGGTATAAAACCAATCAGGAGTTTAAAAAAGGACCTCAGGAAACAGATCAATATGAAAAGAGTGGCAAGCAGAGGGGTTGATTACCTCCTTCCTATACATTCTGTTCTCTTTGGCAATTTGAATTTTATGTTCTCCCTTCCCCTATTTTAGATCTGAGTGAGAAAGACCCACATTTAAAGAAACAGGTCTGCTCTAATCTCATGGAGTTTGGGGATGAGTCACACTTTATTTTTATTTTTTAAGAGAACAAATGCCATTAGTATGCATGCTGTCTATGCTGTGGTTACAACCATATAGAATATTTTTCTCTAAAGGATGCCTCATTCTAAGCAACAGCTAAGAGGTAGAAATGGAGCATCATTTTCCCAGATGTTATTCAGTGTCAAAATGCACACACAGAGATGGTGTGAGTGAGAGAGAGAGAGAGAGAGAGAGAGAGAGAGAGAGAGAGAGAGAGAGAGAACACACATAAAGGCAGCAGTTGCTACCTCCAGAGTATGTTTATTTTAATGTGCAGCCAGTCTTATTTCAGATGTTGAAACGAACATCCATCAACTGGGGTAGAGCTTGCCACTATGCTATGACTGTCTCACGTTTACCCGTGTTGTCTTCTTAACCAGATGTCCTCTGAAAAGGGCAAAAGTTTTAAATTTCATACATGTATGAATCATCCCAGATGACTCTGAATATCCAGAGACTGGGTGGAATGAGTCTACTTTCAATTAGTGTAACAGGGTTTGCATTTTTCACATATTTTTGCCTTGAGCATTCAGCATCGTGTAGGGAAGAGACAGATTAAGAATGAATCTTGGAATAGTGTTTCCTTCTGCCATTGTTTGCACAGGCTTGTCTCGTTTTCATTGAGTGTGGCACTTTGACATGCACTAGTAGTTATTTGGGTTAGAAATTGTGTCACTGTTAAATCTACCTGATTTCAGCATTTCTTACAAAGTTCACTGCTCGGTCACATACTGCAATTGCATAGTTCGCTGAAGTATCACTCTGTCTCAGTTTCTGTCAAGGGTGCTGTGCATCTTCAGTCCGTTCCTTGATTCTGCGCTGTGCATCAGGGATGCATGCATTTTGGAGTGCTGGTTCTCTTGTATGTCTAGGGTACATTCTCTTGCTTATATAGAGATTACAGTTTGCAGTACCATGAAATCAACTTAGAATAAAATAGAGATCGGGACATTTTGCAGGACATGCAGTTGTGAAACACTTGAGCTTTTGGATCATTTGTCAGGGCAGAAAGGGAAGGTGATCACAGCACAGATTGGGATCTGGATAAGAGAGGCCATAAAAGCCATATGTAGCCTTGCATGTAGAAGAACCCACATTTGGTTCCTGTTATCTCCAGGCAGTGCTGGGAAAGAATCCCCTTGGAAACCCTGGAGACCTTCTGCAAGTTGGTGTTGACAGTGCTGGGCTAGATGAAGCGAGGGGCTGGTGCAGGATAAGGTGGCTTCCTAGAGGGAGAAAGCAAGGCATCATGCATGTTGTATGCTATTTATCCAGGAGGGAAAACAAAAAGGCCCTTCCTAGGATAGTATGAGTGAACTGCGAATGCAAAGACAATTCACACATTTTGTAGTGAGGGGAGATAGATGGGTTCAGTTTTGGAAGCACCAGAGCAGAAAAGAAACTTGAGTCATTTGTGCTCCCTTCTCCCTTTCAACTTTCCCATACATTCTGAAGGAAGTTAATCTGCCCTATATTTTCCCACTGGAGTTGGGATTTTTAAAACTAAGTAGTTGCTGCCTGTCCTCTAATGCTTTTTTTCTCTCTGAGGGTTAAAGTGGATTGGATAGTTCACTCTTCCAGAAAGTGACTCAAGATTCAAGCAACATTTCAGAATTAAAGGGATGATAGCATTTTCTTTTCTAACCATTTGAAAAGCCATATAGCACCTCTCCACAGATCAATGTGTTATTTAACTTCCAGTACAATTTTTAAAGCAAGCTGTTATCATTAACACTATAAAAAACACATAGACAGTATTCTAAAATATAGTAATATAGTGTTCCCAGTTTAATTTGTTATTTAGTCTTATAGCACATAACAAAAAATGCAACAC
The DNA here is from genome assembly GCF_004798865.1 of Varanus komodoensis. NCBI lineage: Eukaryota > Metazoa > Chordata > Lepidosauria > Squamata > Varanidae > Varanus > Varanus komodoensis. The sequence goes on along the minus strand of NW_025335941.1, from coordinate 1,674,191 downwards.
TTGCAACATCTTCAAATTTTTGTTGTTCTGTAACTCTGCTGAGCATTGTTTTTGATTGTGCATATTACTTTATAATAGTTTTTAAAAAATCTTCAGTGTTCTGACTGAATGGTATTTCTTCATTAGAAGAAATTTCCTACCCTAACTTGGTGTTTTCCTCTAAGTGCCTGCTGATTAGCATGGGTTTCTTATGGTGCTGATAATACTGATTCATTATCAGTAAATGAGGCTACAACAGAGGATGGCTTGCTTATATGCTATCAACAGCCAGTGTAGCGGTTGATGTGTCAGACTGAGCCTGGGATATCAGGGTTTAAGTCCCCCTTAGCCATGAGGCTCACTGCATAATTTTGGCTCAGCTATTGTCCACCTAACATACCTCAAAGGTTTGTTTGTGTGGGTAAAATTAATGGAGACAGATCACATATACTACCTGGCCTCCTTAGATTAAAACAAAGGATGAAGATGAATGGCACTGTGGATGAGAATGGAGAAAGGAATGGGCATTGGGCTCATAAGCCTCCGAATTCCCATTTCCACCATTATCCGGTAAGCAAGCTAAGCATGCTTAAAGCATGGATTTAAGGAAAACTGGGAGGCGAAAAGGCCTCAGTCTTCCTTCCACCCTGCCAGGCTCTTGCCAGCAGAGTATTGGCTTCTTGTAGCACTCCAACATTGGCCAACAATGCTCTGTCTGGTAGGCTAAATAACCATAGGATCTTGTGATAAATAGCATGATGAAATCAGTGAAATGTGTCCTATCAGGCAAGTCAGTCCCTGTATTCCTTAAATTCAGTGGAATGTATTAACTGTAAAGCCAGCAAGTTTAGATTTTATTTTATTTGTCCCTTGAAGGTAGTGTACATTGTTCATTAAAAAATGAAATAAAAATCCACAATAAATTCCAAAAGTCTGCAAAGCTAAGCATCAATGTCAGCAAATGCTCAATTAAAAGGGCTCTGAAACACCATCAGAATTGTCACTAGCCAAAAAAAAAGAGCAGATTCCAAAGGCAATCTGTGTTACAACGAAAAGGTCCTCTCCCTGGTTGCTACCAGATGTGCATGTGCAGATAATAGAACTACCGGGGGGCTTAAGCTGTAGATTGCAGTGACTGGGCAGGTGATGGATGAATCTGTAGATAAGCTTCTCCATTTTTTCCACTTGTTTTGTATCCATTTACAATTTTATTAATTTTAAAGAAAATATTGCATTGTATTCAATTAAATATTTGTGTGGCATGTTAATCTTTTAACTGTTTGAAATCTTCCAAGAGACTATTGCTTATTGGGTCAATTACAAAGACAAATAAATAAAAATAAATGAAATATCATATACCGTTCCATGTGCACAAAAGTTCATGCACATTTCATATGCAAGTTTCCTTTATGTATTTTTTTGCAATCACATTTTCCTAATATATATATATTTTTCTGTACTATTTACTGTAATGAATTATATACTATTTGTTCTAATGCATACATTTTAGCATGCATAAAAAAAACCTGGAAAATTACATCACAAAGTTCAAAGATGTGCACAACTGAAGAACAATGACCACGCATGAATTAGGTGTTGCTTGCCATGTGATCCAAACAAATCCCACCATCCTTTGTTTTGTGCACCAAAATTCAATGGTGCTCTTTTTCCCTCAACACAAAAACTCACCCCAGTCATTACCATTATTTATTACATAACATTTATACTCTGTCTTTCTTCCTCTTGCAAGGATCCCAAGGCAGCTTATGCCAACCGTCTTCATTCCTGCAGTTCTGTTTAGCACTAGACCAGAGTCCTTCTGTTGCTCCTATTGTTAAAAAATTAAGATTCAGAAATCCTTGCTAATGCATCCGAAATCACCCAAGGCTCCACCAGCAGATGTACCCTTTGCCCATTCTACTGCACATGATTCACATAACCATTTGATAAAATTATGTGACTTGTCTATAAGGCTGATGAGGAAACCGATAAATGACTTTTGCTGCTGCTGTTTCAGCACGGCAGTCTCTGAAAGTCTGTTATGTTCTGCTTAATATCAGGAAACCATGTTGCCCAGGTACAGTGCTTTCCTAACACTAGGTCCAGTAAGGCACCCAAAAATATGGGAGAGGAGATTCAGCAACTGTAACTCACATTCAAAAGAAAAAGAAAAAAGCAAGCCACCAGACATCTAAAATTATCTTTAAACTGGAATAACTATCAATCTAATCTGATTTTAGCATAACAGAAACCATTTAAAATCCTCCGTCCTAACAGAAACTGTGCATTTGAGAACAACTATCTAGTTCCTATTGATATGATCAAAAGAAAATCATTCGTAACAAAGTGGAAGGCCGCTTCAAAATGTCATTTGCTCTACCCCAACTCTCCTGGCTAAACAAGTAGGATGCTTCCATGTGAGGCTTTCATTAGCCACCACAATGCCTCCTTCATGGATTTTAAGAGGGATCCATCTATTCATAACCTTCCCAGGTTGTCCCCGCTGCTCCCGCTATCTGTTTTCTCACTGCACAAAATCCATTAAGGAGAAGAGGCAGAAAAGCCGCACAATGCCCTCTTATAGATAACACTAGGAGCTCTCCTTCTGAAGGCAATTCTCCAATCTTTCCTTGAAGGACACCATTCTGAACAGTACATGAGAACATGTTCAAAACGTTTTATATCACCAACCATACAACTTTCTCCATTTGCCAGCCTGGATTTGCATTTGCATTGTGGGGTGACAAAGAGGTCCACCCACCCTAAAGTAATTTAGTCAAAAATTATATTGTTGCATGGACAGAAACCTTAGGGCAACCTTTCCCAACAGAGTAACTTCCAGATGTGTGGGTTACAACTTCTAGCATCGGCCATGCTGGATGGGCTTGATAGGACCTGTAGTCCTACAGATCTGGAAGACACCAAGTTAGGCAAGTCTAGAATACTTGTCTGAATTGTAGCACGCTTTAGAAAACAGAAAATTTCAGACACAATCATACAAATAACTTCTCCATTTGTACAGGCTGCATTTAAAAATGGATATGTTGGAAAATTGCCTTAAAAAAAAAAGAAAGAAAAAGAAAGCCTCACTCACTAGTTTATCTGAAGTGCTTTGAGACAGTCACACACAACCCTTAATCCCTAAATAATCTGTGTGAGCCTAATCATTGAGCTGTTGCAGTATATTGAGAGATCTGACAGATACATTCTACTTCTTTCCTTGGGGGGAGGGGATCAACCCTCTAAAAAGTGGCTTTTGTTTTTTGTGGTGCTGGTGCTGATTTTAAGTCTGAAGCAGTTTGAACCATTATGGCGAGTAAAAGTTCAATTTTTCACACACTACCATTTCTTTTCTGGTGCAATGATTCTATCAGAGCCTGATACATTGTCATTATCATTACTCAGCCATGTAGTACTTTTAATGTGAAAATTGCTTCCCAGTCTCTGGGCCTTTGCACATGATCAGTTTCTATAGAAATGCAAGCACATTTATTATTCACTTGATGTGCACAGTTCCCATCAATTCCCTGGAGGCTGTACTTCTATTTCAGAGGTATTGTATTTTCCAAGCACATGGTGTTTCATGTTTAGGAAAATAGGGAACCTTCTCTAGAGAACACATCTGTTTCTGTTTCTATTTTGACTGTCATGTAGGGACAGGTGAAACATAGATTAGAACCTACTGGTAGCTCTTTTGATGATCTTTTGGTAGATCAGGAGGGGTTTCTGGCTGCCAATGCTTTTCACAATCGTATGATAACAACACATCTTTCCCTCCTAAATTAAAATGCTGAAATAAAGAAATCTTGGAAGTAGCTTTGAGGATGAAAGGATATGTGTATACCAATTTCTGAGCCAAGCATGTGCTAAGGGAAATCTTGTCCTGCATTTCTATGCCCTTGAGTCAGTAGTTGGTGAACCTTGGGGTTCTAATGAAAAAACAGATTCTATGTTTGCTCATGGGATGGAGAAGGCCATTGTCCATGTTACCGGTGCCCACTGGAATGTGACAATTACATTGTTAATAATGCACAAACCAGCACGTGGTGATCTTTGGACCAACTGGACATCTCAAAGAGCTCCAAAACTCTTAATCAGGCTAGATATTAAATGAAATAATGAGGAGATGAGAAGGGAATGAGAAGAAGTCAGGCACAATGTCATCTCAAAATCTCAAGATGACCTATAGGAGGAATTATATAGACATAGCTGGATAAGGTGCTACAGTGTCCACCCAGCATTATTCGTATGGCGAGATAGGATCTGAAATGAATTAGTTCTAGACAACTCCAAAAGTTGTCAATGGCTTTGTGCTATGGGCATGAAAGATAAAAGAAAATGGATGTGTTTGAAACATGGTGCTGGAGGAGAGCTTTGGGAAAGATGAAGACAGAAGAAGAGGAAGAAAACCACATCTGAGAGAGATGGATGGATTGAATCCATCTCAGAGGAATCCACAGCCTTGCATTTCTAAGAGCTGTGTATGGTTCTCAAAAAAAAAAAAAAAAAAAAAAAAAAAAAAAGACATTTTAGAGGACATGCGCTCATAGGGTCACCATAAGTTGGAGATTACTCAATGGCACATAACATAAAGGTACCAATATTGTTTGCATATACATATACACCATCTTTTTTGTAATAGATCTAGTCCAATTACACACTACTAGGGAAAAACTGACAAATGGACTTGCTAGGGGACAGCTCTCTTACCAAATACATGGCTAGAACATTCTGCCAAATACAATTGGTGAACATCAATTCTCTACAGACATTACACTGAGAGAGCATAAGTCACCACTACAAACCTATCTCCTGCCACCCATGCGTTCATTAGATGGAACTTTGGAAATTCATTGGAGAACTCTAGGTCATGCCAGAGAAAGAGAAAGCTAGAGAAAGCTACCAGAAAAGTACAGCCCATCACAATGCCAATGGAATATTACCATGCAGAATGCACTTGTTTTAGCAGAAGCATCATGCCACCCACATGAATATCATGGCAAGAGAAGCATGGAGTAGTGACCACCTTACAGGGACTCTAACTTGCAGTGTTTCTTTCTCTTTTTCAACAGAGAAAAATGTGGCACAGAACATCAGAACAGATTCTATGGAAGGCAAGGCTAAATGTGAACATTTTGACATGTTATGTAATTTTCTATAGCTGCTGTTTGAGTGTTGCAGCATTATAAATATAGCTGTAGGGTTTTATTGCACTTGGAACAAGTTATTAAACTGAAATGGAAGTTTAAAAAAGAAGAAAGTAGTAGTATTTTGGAAATGTTTACATTTCAACAAGTGCCAGGCTAGGGCCATGGTTTGTGATGTTAGGATTTAGGAAGGCCTAGATCCAAAGAAGCTTCTACATTCACACACCTAGTAAACCAATGTAGTTCAAATAGGTCAGGCAGTTACATGACATTTCAGCTTCTGAGTAAGGAGGATATATACATATTCATAGGAATTAATCATTAATAATACCAAAGGGGTCTTCCACAGAAAGCTCTGGGATTGTGGTTCAGTAAGAAATACCTGCCAATTATATACTGCTTCTGGAGAAATGTTAGAATACAAGACAGATACAGGGTAAGTTCACACAAGTTTGCAGACCTAATAATCTATGCAGCTTTGTTGTTGTCTTTTGCAAAAACACCGGGCAGATTATCATTTTTCCCCCATCATCACCCCTGTTCCTTCCTTTCAGCCCTCCACTGGCTGGTGGCATGCATCCTGGGCATCTCTGCAGCAGAATTGGTTTTGACCGGTTCCTTGGTCAGTTACCCTCTATTGGTCAGCTTCATGACCTTGGCATGTTCATGCTTTCTTCACGTCTTCCTTCCACTTAACGTTTTCCCTGATCAGTTTCTACAACCACCAAAGACCCTACTCAGCTTTTAAACTTCTCTCCATTGGCTTGGATAATCCTGTCTCACAGTTTTTGCTTTGCTTGACCACTGGTCCTGCCAAGGCCCAATGGCCATGCCACCAGATTCCCTCCATCCATTCTGGTCTTCACTGCTTGTCTCTGTGTAGAAACATCATCTCCAGTCAAAGAGAGCCCTACCTGATCCTTGCTAGATTAGCAGAGACATTTTTCCCATCTCACTTGAAATCCATTTGGTGGTTGGCTTGGTTCAGTTGTATCATTCTGCTTCACATTAGCTCTGAAGCTAACACTGACTCAAAGGAAAACACAATACGAAAATAATTTGTAGTTGCCAAAGGGCAAAGAAGCATAGTGAAATTGCTGCTTATATCCAATTCTGATATAATTCCACTTCATGCGGTTTGCAGGTCAAACCCACTGAACTGAAAGTGTTTCGCTCAGCAACAAAGGTATGCTGAAAGCTTTAATACAAGGCATTTGGTCGTTTCTCCCCCACTCCCCCCACCGCTGCCCATTTCTAAAAGAACATTTTATTTGTTGAGACTTTGAAATCAGAGATTTACAGAAATTACATAATTCATTTGCTCTGTTTTATGGGTTGTCAGGCACCTTTCATTCAATTTTCCATTCACTGATAGAATCAGATTTTATACAAATGTATTTATATGCATTTGCCCAAATCCACATTTCTGAAAAAGCAAAAATCTCTGCAAAAACACAAATCCTCTAACTATTCATATTTTCATGCTTTTGCTCATGTGAGAAAGTCACATTTCAAGTGTACTTTTGTATTTTTCTACAACTAATTTGAGTAAATATTTTTTTAAAAGATCCACAAACGCTGATTTGCTGCAGACTCTATGGGTCAGATTATTAGAAATTTAAATATGTTTGAGTGTGTTGCATATTTCTTCAACATCCCTATCCTAGATACTGTTTTTTAATTAGAAGTCTAAACTAGATAGATTGCTAAGCAGAAGAGTCAAATTTTATATTATAAGGATAAACAACCGATGTTTTTCCATTGCTCACTTTTATTCTTTTTCTTGACTTTCTTCCACACCCACACTTGGTTCAAAAGAGTTCCCAAAGCAGCTTAGAAATAAGCACAGGGAAAATGCAATATATTGCAGGAAGAGCATATAAAATGCTGAAAATAGCATTGCCATGATAATTTAAACATGGTGTCAGCATCTGAAGCAAGTTAGGGCCCAAAGCATTTCTAAAGAAGCAAGCTACCAGTGCCTGCTGAAGGATGCTAATTCCTCTAATTCTAGCTCCCTTGACAGATAATTCCTTGATGGTACTGAAAAGGCCTTGTCTCCTGCCCACCACTGCCTGACATGGCTGGAGAACATGAATCAAGGACCCCAGAGTTTATGTATTCCTCATATGATAAAGCTTTCTTTTTAACACTGCCTTGCAGAGAAGATTTACCACATCAGGAAAAGCAAATGAAAACAAAATCCACCCAGTGAGTTACCATATCACTAAATAATGTAGCTTTAGATTGCAATGGAGCTTTAGATTGTGACTGCAATGGATCTCTCTCTCTCTCTCACTCACATACACAAAGAGAGGCAGAGGGAAGGGGGGAGAGAGAGACTTTGTGAATTTTTAAATAGTGTAATCCAGTGCATATTTATTCAGACACATATCCCGCTGAATAGAATGGGACAGTGAAGAATCCATAAATCCCAAGGAAAGCAGTTGTCAAAACATTAGGAAAAGGAAGAATTATGAATATTTACTGTGACATAAGATCATGTGGCATATAAATAGTTCCAGTGTGAGGCAAAAAGCCTGGCCATCGCTTGCAGACTTGGGTTGTCCCTCCTCAGTGGAACAAAACTCCAGTAGCCCTACACTGGATTGGGGCACAGCTATTTTATGGGTAATGTAACACACTTCTCTGTGTTACAAAAACCTTTCAGCAGCAAGAATGGGATCATAACCAGCCTTGTCTTTGACAAAGAACACTGGTAAAGCATACGTTGTATGCTTCCTACATTGTAAGTACAGTATTATGGGTCATCATGGGAGTGCATTTTAGACTTCCTGTGCTGAAAACCAGACTTCAATCAGTAATCAAGAAGCTAAATTCCCATTCACCATGTTCATAAAAATGTTTCCATGAATGCAAATAAAGAACACTGTAGCAGTTTACTTGCTGCAATGCATTGAAAAGAGCTTACCTGAACCATGCAAATCAACACAGATCCCACTTCTGTAGAATAGACTAGCAGCAAATTTTTACTTCCTCCTTGTAATTCAGCCAACATATGATATCAAGTTGCAAGCTAAAAGATTCTTCCATCTCTTCAGTTGACTAAATGGTAGCCTTAATATCTCTTTCCATGAATGACCAGATGAATTAGTGATTAAAAAATCTGCTGCAACAGAGTGCTGGAGCAGGCCAGCAATATTTTAATGCAATCATAATCTGCTTGATTATTAAAATTAACATTTAATGACAATTGTCTTCACTATTTCATACAATAGACTGGAAAATGTTTATAGTGTCTACCACAGATGTGAGCAGGCATCATGAATGAAATCTGGTCTTTCTTTATGAAATATTATTACTGTCTACACAAACTTTCATTTGAATTTATATAGAAGATTCCTCACAATTTATGCATAAATTGGTATTTTATGCACAAATTGGAACAAGATATTCAACCTCAGAAGGAGTGATCTTGGAGAAGAATCCTATGAACATTCAATGCTAAATTTACCTTCCTCCTTCCTCCAAAGAACTCCCCTCCCAGTGTTTACATCCTCCTTCCAATCCTGTGAAGTGACTTAGTCATTATTTTCCATTTTATCCTACTTTGAGCACCAAATGTTTAAAAACCACCTAGCACTACCAACCTGTAGAAAAAAGGCATCTTATTCCCTAATATTGGCTTCCACCATGTACATTCCTACTAAAACTTCACCCTTGACACACAGCCAATAGTAACATTCTAAGCTATTAACATGTGCTAAATGAAGTAGGAAATATATTCAAAAGCCAACACACATGGTTTACTTAAACTTACTTATTAGGACTTTCAATCATAAAGTTAGATACTAGCAGTACATATCAACAGTTACTTACTCAGAAGTTGCTGTTATTTTAAGGAAGCAGCTATTTTCTTCATCTAGTTCACTTTCTATTTAAAACCAGTAGTTGTCAATTACCCTTATGCTAAATGCATCTCTTCATTGAACCAGAAGGACTCAGAGGTCTAGACATGAAGTTCTCTGTCAGGTTAGGATCTGACTGGAAGAATACAAGGTTGTAAAAAGGCTTTTACCTGTCTCTCCCATTAGACTTGTAGCTCCTGGAGGCAAAGGAACTTCAGCTGACAGACTTTCCCTGAACGCTTCCTTCTGGTCAGGGTCTTGATGATAAAGACACAGCAAAGAAGTATTGAGCCAGTCCTGTTTGAGGCCACCTGCCTTCTGAAGACAATTTGGCCAGAAGTGCTCCTTGAAAATACACCATCTTCTCCTAGCAGCATCAGTGTTTTATAATTTTAACTTACTTTTAGCATCTTTCCTTAGGTCTCTTTGTTTTACAAGATCAACCCAGAAATTACTTTCAATATGTGTTACACAGCTACAGCTTTGTAAATTTTCACTTAAAATTATTTTAGGTTGCTCACTATGGATTCAGACCATAGCATAAGGGCAGGCTGTTAAGAATTACATTGAGCCTTCTTAAGAGAGGGGGGGAAATCCAAAGGAAAATAACACCTAGGCACAGATTAAAAGTGGTTTCTATTTTGGCCTTGAAGAGCTGCTGTGACCAAGACAGTGCTGTAAATATTCCGTCATACAATCTAGTTAGAACCCTTATCTTCCATATCAATAGTCTATACTTGTGAGCCAATAAAAATCAAAGCAAACCTAATTAATTGAATGCTCCCAGTCAGTATATAAACATGTGGTCCAACTCAATACTTGCTAGGAGTTGAACTGGTACCTTTGCAACAATAACAGCTTTATTGGCAATCAATCTATCAAACCTCACTTAGAGGTATCCTTTTCATCTTTCTTATTCAACAGTTTATAATAACTATGAACATGTTATTTAGAACTTTTACTTTTTAAGAACTCTTATATCAGAATGCACTGTTTTTCCACACAGTTGGTCTCTGGGGAAGAGTTAGTCTCACAAATGTGACTAAAAGCTGGTACAGATAGTGCACTCCAACTTGACAATAAATACATGTTTTAGGCCAACCCTAGTACCCTTCATTAGACCTGATAAGCTATGCCCAGAGTTGAGCTTTGCTTCTGTGTAATTAAGAATGGCCCTGACTGTGAAATACCTTTTATTAAGACCAATAGATACATAACTAGATGGAAGGCAATTGAATATTTTAGTTCCTGTATCAACCGTATGACCAATATAGCTTAACATGCAATTTAAAGGGTTAATTTAACCTATTGCCACCCTATTAAAACTTGCATCTCCATTTAAGAAGATCACCCTTGACTGATTTAAACTTTTTCTATCCCTGATTACCTGATTAAGAGATGTGGAAGAGAATTACAATATAGTTAAGAGTTTCAGTTTGGGAGCAAGATAAAAATAAAACTGGGTTAAAAGGATACTCTAATAATATGAGAATTGCTATGAATCTGGAGCACAGCATACAGTGGTAACCTTTTATAGCAATCTGGAAATCCATTATGGTTGCAATCCTATGTGTTTGGGGTATGGCAGGGGCAGTGGGTGCCACACCAGAGTGACAGGCAAGGCATGTCCCTGCCCACTGCTGTAAAACATTGCTGTTCACTTAAAAAATAACTTTAAAAAAAGTGAATGTTCTGTCAGGGCTGAGATTTTGTTTCTTTTTGGAAAAACCTTGTTTTGACCAGCTAGCTCAAGCTCACACTGAATATGGGAAAATTAGCCCAGAAGCGGCCCTTGGGCTGCAGTCTTATGCACCTGAGAGTAAGCCCCATTGAGCGCAGGGAGATGTATGTCTGAGTTAACATGCACAGGATTGCATTGTGAGTGCTTTGGTCAAAAAAACCTTTCATTAGAGTTTGTACAGAAGTGCAGGAGAAAAGATAGTTGCAAATTTTTATATTCACTTAATCCCGAAAACTGGTGCAGGTTTTGTTCTTTTTAAAGAAATACAGAAAATCTGCATGACTTCTGTGTGTTCCTTGTGCTAATGATAGAGAACAGCTGGCAAGAATGAAGGTATTGAAACCACCAAGCAAGTCAACTTGAGAGCCAACGTAGCAAAGTGGTTAAAATTTTAGGCTGGGACGGGAGCTGGGATCTAGTCCGCACTCAACTGTGAAGCTCACTGGGTACTACTATTAGTACTACTACTTCTACTCTTGCATTCCATCTATATTCCACCTTTCTTCCCCTTCAAAGGAATCCAAGGTGACTTACAAGGTTCCAGTCCTCTCTCTCTTATCATTACAACAACACCCTGTGAAGAAGGTCAGGCTGTGAAGCAGTGAACGGGTCTACAGTCAATGGCTTTACTGCAGAGACAGTCCTAGCACTCAGGCCCTGAGTCCCAGTGCAACACTCTTCACCACCACACAACACTGTGTAAGATTTGGCTACAACCGCTCCTACCTCACAGTGTGTTGTTGTGTTTGAGGATAAAACAAAGAGGAGAAAGCTGCTTTGGATTTCTTGTAGTAAAAAAGGGCAGGATACAAGTATTGAATAAACAATGAGAAAAAGTCTGCCACCCGATTTTAAGCTAATCAGAGCTATTTCATTTTATCTTTTTACTAATGATGCTGCCCTGATTATAAGTATGTGGCTCTTATATTGATATGGTGCTTCCTCTAGACACAAAGCTCTAATCCGCATCAGTCTTCTGTTTTCCTCCAAGGTTACTTGAAGGAATGGATTTGTAGAAACTGAGCATTATCTTTCATGGGCTTATTACCATTTGATTATACATTCTGCATTCCAGTGAGTAATTAAAAAGCATTTAAAAGCTTTTAGTTGTTGCAAGATTGTTTTTGCAATGTTTGTTTCAGCACTTTCCTTTTCAGAAGCTACATAAAGAAAATAAATAAGCATTATCTTGCAGGGATACTTATTCATGGAATCAACCATTTCCGTGTGTCCTCTTGCTAAAGCAATTTGAATGTTTCAGATTTCCATAGAAGTGAAGGCTTCATAATGTAACGGATTTGTTTGGCCAAAAAAAGAACCAATAATTCTCATTAGAAAGTATTTTTGTTGCTGCTGCTGCTGATGTAATGTGTACTAGGTATACTTAGGAAAACCTTGCAAAGCTGTCCTGAGACTGACTCAGGTTTTTCCCCTTTCCCCCATTCACAAAAAATTAGGACATTTCCTGAGCCATTCTGAGAAAGGTCTTCTCTCATCACTAGTTTTTCCCCACTGCATGACAGGTCTAACCTGCTGCTTTACTGAGGCTTCCTGCTCTATTTTCTCTGTGTCCTTTACTCAGGGGTCCACCAACCCCTGCTCCAACAGGGTGGTCTTCTCCTGCCTTTCTATCTATTATCCAACCACAAGGTAGTGCTCTGTACAGCTGCAGTACAGGAAAATTGTGGCAATCCATGAGGATTTCATTCATGTTTTTTCTTCATTTGAAATGTATGACCTGGAGGATAGAAACATAGAAACAGAGCGAGTCAGAAGGGTTGTATTGTATAGATAAGCCCAAAGTGGACTTCTTACATATTGCCAAAAGAAATAGGAAGGGAATTTTCAAGAAAGCAGACAAAAGAGGGCAACAGTTTGCATAACATATTCAGTGATGAACTTTTAGCAATAATAATTATCATTTGACTAGACATACAGTACATCTCACTGTAGTGTGGAAAACTTTGACCAAGGGCCCTGTTCCATCTGCCATCCCTAACCCTAACTGCTTATGGACATTATTTTTAAACCAGAAGTGATGGATCTGAGAATGGGAGTAATTTGACTAGCCCAAAATCAAGCACAGCTGGAGCAGATGGAGGTAGTTCTGGGAGAACAGATGTTCCAAGAGGAGGAACATCTAGGTCTAAGAGCTGGACCTTGGAGTGGTTCCAAGCTGAATCATCTGGGGTAAGATGGGCTGAGAACCTTCTGAGGGTTTTGGCTTTTGCAGATAGCCTCCCACTGGAGCTGGCCAGGACATCCATCTGGTATCCCTTCAGAGTTTGAATAAGTTAAACAGGTCACAGCCAGACTACATGTTGTACTCCCCCTTGACACCAGTAGCAACTTCTCCCATATTATCTGTCTCTGTGCTTCGTTCCATGGACATTGCAACATGGACTTCCAGGTTATGGGAAGTCTTTGGCAATGTAAACTTGATGACATGCCTTGTAGCCTGCCCTTTCAGCAGGTCCAGTCTCAGCCACCATACTCCCAGAGAGTGCATAGAGGTAACTGTCCAAGTCTGCTGCTTCTTGATGAAGTGGAAAAGGTTACTCTCATGTCAAGGAGGAGAGGTGGATGCTGTCATCAGGGAAGAATAGGCTTGCTTGTAAGCTAGTTGTAAATAAATTACTTGGAAAAGCCAGACCAAGTTTCCGCTATTGCTTCTCCATGGCAGCTTCTTATGATCAAACTTGACATGATCCTAAATGTGTCATTAGGGATAATATCAGTCTTGAAATATGGTGATGATATGTGGGAAAGCAATTTTAATCAGGACTTCAGTGAGGGGAGGTTTAACCATCCCGTCCTCAGTTGTGTTTCTGATGAAAATGCATACCTTCTGCACTGCTATTAGCATTTTTTAAAGGCTCCCAACAGCTCCTGTTGTTAATTTTAAAAACCATAATACCATAGTTCCTATAATATACCCAGTGTCATATGTAGGATTCTGTGTAGCTTAGGCTTCTCAGGCTAGTACTGGAAATATCCTAGGTTTCAGCAGTGACCTGACTATATTGAATCCTGACACTATGCATAGGAATTCCTGGCTTTCCATCTACCAGGGATTGTAGTTTTGCAGCTAAGTAAAACTCTGAACAAGTCCTCTCGGCACACATTTATTGTGGCTGAAATCCATTCAGATACTCCATTTATGCTGGGAGGTTCCTTCCCTCACATGTTGATAGCAGAAGGAAAAGGACATTCCACCTAGAGAGACTGCCAAGCTGGCAGAGAAATGGAACTCTGCCAAGTCCATAAAAATCTTTTTACCGCCATTGTTCTTTTCTGCTGCAGCAACACCCAGACTCTTTTCAGTAACATTGTTTAGTATATCTGTGAAGACAGGGGTGTCTTTAAGCTCATTTGGAATTTGCAAGTTGATTACTTGGAAAATATGTTTTGGTTTGCAAAATGGAAACATTAGGAAATGGGTCTGTTTAAATTTTAAAAAGTAGGAAATGCCTGTGTGGTTAATGGCAAAATAATTTGAAGCCATTACTGTCACTACTTAACACTCTCTGTCATCTGTTCGTTTTCAATTAAGTTGTATGCATGCAAACATTTCATTAGGTTTCAGAACCAGCTGAATAAAGACAAGAGAATGTGTCTGCTGTAGCTGTCTCTGTGGTATAGCAGTAAATCTTGAACTGCCAGGACTCATTACGACAGTTCCCATAGCCATGCCCTCAAGGAATGTCCAAAACCAGAAGCAGCTTGATCTATTTCAATAAATCAGTGTCTGGCTTTCCCTGGAACCCCAAGATTCAGCATCCAGAGCCAGTTGCTAAGACGTAAACCTAGCATTAAGTGCTTCTGAACTCAGGAATTAGTTTTGAATTCTGGCACTGAACGGTACTTACTCTCCTTCCATGCCAAAGCACTTTTCCTTATTGCCTCCAAACTTTTTTCATTTCTGCAATATAATTTTTCAGGGATTATATTTTGGTACTATTATTGTTGAACAATTGTAAATATTTCAGCCCTTTCTGAGCAACAGGGACGTTTCTATACAGAGGGCTCCTGCCGCTACCAATCAGAAGGGGTTGAGCAGCAGTTCCATCTTTTTGTCCTTAATGGATTTTCAGCAGTAAGGAAAGAAACAGGAGACTGGACTGCCCATAAAATTCTGTAAATGAGAACTCTGCAATAAAAGCTTTAACTGGAAGAACCCCAAGTTTGCTTTTGCTATAGAATTCAACATACAAGTAAAGATGATGATGACAATAAAAAAAACTTTTTAAAAATATGCAACAATGTTCACTGATTTTAGAAAGCATATTTTCACAATTCGAAGAAAAGAAATTGCAGAGTAAAGCACATGTTTTTATTATCCTTGTAAATAGAGCAAAGTTCTTTTCCTTTTCTTCACTTCCAGTATCCACTTATACTTCAAGTACTAGGACCAGACTCAAAACCTGGCAGAAAAGGATGGAAACAGGGGTATGCAGGCTAGAGGTGAGATGCAAAAAATGAAATTAGTCCAAAGTTTGTAGTCAGATGAAGCAAGCAGAAATTCCACTTTGGTCCAGGACCCAAATCCCAGAGACAAATAATCCTTGAATTGTGTTTCATTTCATTTCACAGAGACTTTTACCTAGATAGGACAAGATCTAGAGTCCTGTTCCTCTCCCCAGTGCCCATTGTCAGTCACTGAGTTAATTTAGCAATGACCCACACTTCTTTGTTTTAAAAATTACAGTAATAATGCATTTACTCCCTGGTAACACACCACTTCAAAGCATTGCATGTGCGTGTTTTCATATTCACAGGGAAGGCGCAACGGAGCAACGAAGGCATTTTCCATTCATTCCTGCTCTTGACAATTCAAGTACTGTTGTGAATCCTAGGAAACCTTGACCAGCTGACATTTCAGCAGTTAATAGAAGTTTGTTTTTCCATGGTATCTTGGGCTTTCTCCCTATTCAACTTTCATAAAGACTCTGTTCTTTTGTTAGAGCACATAAATAATGACCTCCAGAGATTCAGATGATCAATACACTCAAGCTTTCATTACTGCTTTTTCAGCGAATTAATCAAATTACATGGGACAAATGATTGGCTGTATCATCATCACCTTTTTGTGTTTAGGCAATTTCTATATCTTATAACACAGACTTTAAGTCCTGGGTGATTGTGATTCCTACTTTAATGAGCTGTTTAGACATCCTTGTAAAGAACTTTCATATCTAAAGAAACAGACAAGGAGCTCTGTGTGTGAAGGCTACCAAGTCTATCTACTCCAGCTTTTGCCCATCAAATGTCTTCTTTTTTTAAATAAATTTTATTGTTTTCACTATAATCTAACTTTAAAAACAACGATTATTTAAGACATCAGATATACTGGGTTAACATCTTCCTCATTTCAACAGTCAGTCATATTCAAATCTACCCATAGTCCCGTTTCTCTAGCTGATAACAGAACAAATTCCAGGTTTGGTAGAGATATACATCCTCCTTCTCCTTTAGAGACAAGAGCGATCTGTCCTGTCATGTAATCCAAAATCATTTTGGAGCTCAACCCTTCGATGCATGGCTCTTCACTCCTCCTGTAGTGAGCAAATAAAAACCTTGCCATAGTAAGTACATATAAGATCAAATATATGATCTATTTATCAATATCATTAAAATAATATCTAATCAAAAAGAAAAAAGAAAAAAAGACTTCAGATTTAAATTTGTGTTTACATTTCCAACGTCTAATTGACCGGTTTAAAAACATTCTACTAAACTTAACAATAAGAACTATCTATAAGTCATTTACTTCTATCTATCTATCTGACTAACTATAAAACATTTGTATAAGTTTTCTTTATGTGAGATTACTAAGGTTACCTTGATACAACTTTTACCGTTTCTGTAACTCAATGTTATGTCCAACCTTTTGTGCCCGTACTATCATAATTTCCTTAATTCATTCATCTTTCATTTTATATTTAAAAAGTTATACAATCCTTTAATCATTCTTTCATCCAGTTTTAAAATCATTTAATCAAATATTCCTAATTCCTTTATAAGGTCATATATTCTATAGACTTCACATATCTCAATCATATTTAAACTTTATGCCACCAAGATGGCATCAACTGTGGCATCAAATGTCTTCTTGATTTGTTGGGCTATGATGCCCATTGTCCTCCAGCAGCATAGCCATTGGTCATGGTCATCCTGTCTTGAAATGATGGTGTTTGTAGCCCAACATCTAGTTTATCTTCTTCTTTTCCCCTGAAGAATGTGAGATTGGTATGTGTCCATGCTGCTCATCTAATCCAAGGCAAAATCAGAGAATACACAGAAACCATTACTTTAAGCATTTACTTTTCTATGTAAAGTACAACATTCTTACAACATTTTCTATGTTGCCCAGTATATAAATGGTGATACCATCACAGGTTTTACTTAAAATCACAGAGACAGAAACCTAAGAATATTATCTGAGGTATGAAACACTCGTCATGAATATTCCAAGTCATGATGATGCATATCTTCTAGCCAGACCCAATATCAGCACATGGTTGCTTTGGACAGCTGCCAGCATCACAGCAGGACTCAGCACTAACTCCTTCCATGGGCCCTCTTTAAATCACTCTCCCATACTCTGATGGGTGCCAGGTGGCTGGGTCTTAGATTTCCATTTCCTACAATACCTAGAATGACTTTGGGTGCCTTTAGATGGAAGTTCCCTGTTTCCTGAAACTAATCATAAAAATATAAAAAGATCCATGCTGGGTTAGGACAAAAGCTTATTCTAGTCCAAAATTTTGTTTCAAACTATAGCCACCAGCCCTGATTCAGGCCTTTTTAAACCAACCGTAGAGAGAAAAGTTTAAAAATGAGGTGGTTCTACACATTCTGGCTTCAAAAGGCAGGTTTGTCTGATTCCTGAGACAGATATGGAACACCTTGTTATTGATCTAACAGGAAGCAGATTACTTTACTTTATATCCTTTTGTGCTAGGTATTTGCATAGATGAATTCTGTGTCAAGAGAAATCATAGCCAGTTAGGTTACACTGAACAAATCTCAATATCTTTTGCAAGAATGAATTCCCAATCGTGGTAGGATTCACCTTGCCCTCAAATCTTAGGCATACAGTTCAGGCAGGGCAGTCTAAGCAATATTACACTTTTGAATTGAGCAATACCCTTTGAAGAGTATTGAAAAGTACCCTTTAGAAAAGTACCCTTTTCTATCAATGTTCCCTTAAAAAACTGTTCTAAAGCCATATTAATTTAGTTACTGATTAATTTGATTTATTTTTAGAAACCCTGATAACTACAGGTTGTTGGTATTGTTTTCTGCTGTTACCTTTTGCTTCTGAGATGTTTGTCCATAAATTTCATCTGTTTCCCCATCTTCCCGGGAAAGTGTCCCATTCTTATGCTGTTGTTCAGGTTGCAAGTGGAAATGAATTTGATAGCCTGACCTCATCATCCAAGGTCAGTATAGAAATTGGCACATTTATCAGTCTCTGCTCAAAAAAGGCCAAAGACTAGACTTATAGAACCGTCATGCTTTGAGAATAGGCTGTCAAGATTTTGTGATGAAGTTTGTATGGTCCTGCTTGCCGGTCTGTGTCTAATCTGTTGCTGAATTCTTTTGTTCACAAATTCACTCTAAGGAAAGGGAATCTTTTATACAGTTTTCTAGCCATTATCTTGTCTTGTTCCCAAGGACTATTTCATGCATTCATTGGCATGACTTTCACATATGAATACAAGAAGAAAAGAGGGAGGGAAGGAGGGATTTTAGCAACTTCATTACTGTGTCTACAGCTACCTCAGCCTACAGTCCTATTCAGAATAGCTTGAAAACAAATCATATTGAGCTAGGTGAGGCTTACTTCCACATCAGCATGCATGAGAGAAACTGCCAGGTGATCGCATGCATATCAGTGGTAGGAATTCTTATGATTCTCAATCTTTCCACAAGAATTGTTTTTCTTCTTGCCATTAAGACATTAATCATAAATCTGAGTTCCAAAAATAGTACCCAATTGCTACATTCCTTCAGAAATGTTTTATGAATCATGTTTTCATCTAATGTTATCCTGATTGGCAACTGGTACCAATGGACGGCTATGTCTGGAAAGCTGACAGAATGTGGTGCCACAAGCCTTCCACACTGGCTGGACTGTGGTGAAGGCCTATGGCCTCAGCCACTGTTCTTTCTAGGCGGTTTTCTACATCCTGGATTAGCAACGGAAGGGACAGATGGTAGCTCTTAGGTGATCTGATTTCACTCCAGGACTGTCAGTACTGAGTCCAAAAAATGCAGTTAAGAACCTCTAAAAGAGAAAAGATCAGCTTCTTTTATAAATTGCTTTAGTAACATTTATGGTTTACTTTTAGATCAACTTAGTTATTCTCACCTAATATTTGAGATAGATCTGAAAATCTAGCCTAGAATGATCCAGCTCCAAACTGGTAACCACTTTATGTGCCCTGCATCTGTAAGTTACTTTCACCATTGTTATCAAGTGCAGTCATGTAAGCCAATGTATAGTCATGTGTGAGATTGATGAACTGGGTTATTCATTGATAGAAAGATCAATAGTATGTTCCTGAGTTTTTAAATTTATTTTAAAAAGAATTCCAATGGCTTAAGAAGCATTGGACAGTTTGCTGGAAGTGCTTGATCAATATGTGAGAACAGAAGAATTTGAGCTTCAAGTGACATTATTTCATAAAATCCAAATGCATTGCAACTTTAAGTTAGTGCAACTGCAAACCATTAAATGATTGTTTAATGCTCAAGCTGTAGCATTTATTTTATGCCTTAATATCATCATGAGCCCTTAAAAAAGAGAGAAGTGATTCTTCTTCACCATTTGGAGAAATAGTTCTTGATAAGGATTCACATTTGCCTATTAGCATACAGTGCCCTTTTGAATCAATGCCGGCATTTTCATTATCACTTCATCAATTCTACATTTCATATTGAGCCGATTTTGTAAATGTCTTTCAAGGGCATTTTAGACCTAAAGACAGAATATTTTCTGTAACTGAAAAAACATACATCGTGGGTTAGATCCAGACTGAGACGTGTGCTGCTGGGTTGATGGAAGTGGACATCTCCACCTCCATCCCCATGGCAGCTCCTTCATCCTCCTGAAAATGCTATGCAGTGTTGGGGGATCCTGCTGAATGGGGTGAGCCTTGGTGTAGTGTGGGGACCCCCTAAAATCAGGCAGAAGCATCTTCAATGTACTGAGCCTTTCTGTCTACAGAAGGCAGATTCTGGATCCAATCCAATGCTATTTGTGTAGCTTTAAAGATGTGCACAGTAAACTGAGCTTTGAAAACAGAATAATAATTTGCAAAGATTTTTCAAAGACATTTTAAAGTAGTTGGGCTGTGAATCTTAAGTCTGCATGAGCAAATTGAGTTAGAAGCTGGAGACTGGAGTGAACTGCTATTTTGTTGTGCTTTAAAGGGCAGTGAAAGACTGCCATTTCACAGTTCCAGGGAAAGAAGTCCCTTTTCACATGTCATGGCAAACAACCCTAAAGTGTTCCACAGGCACAGATTTTACCCAGAGTGACTGGTCAGATGATCACATGATTCTCATGGTAACATGTTTTCCATGTTCATCACACTGTCAATCTGCTCTCACCATACATCCCAGCAAGCAAAATCACCTCCCTTACATTATTGCTCTCTATGGTCTGCTGAGTTTTTAAGGTAGTTTTACCTTTTTCCACCTGCCAAGTATACTTGCATCTCTGCAATATTCCCTAGCTACTACAGTTGCCCCAAAGAATTTCTATTAAATCTTAATAAACATTTCCCTATAATTCACTTCCTTTTTTATCCATGCTTTTCTGAAAATATACAGGGAGATGAGCACATTGCTCAGTCAATAGAAATTAAGTGTGTGATGATATTTGTGCTGTTCACCATGCACTACCCATGAAGAGTGCCCATGGTTTGTTGTTGGGTTGTGAAATGTAGATTGTGCATCAAGGTTTGTTATAATGGCTGGGCTAAGACAACACAATAAGCCATGTTTCAACAACATCTCACAGTTCTTTAACAACCCACACTCAACCTTTGAATATGGGTTAGTCTAAACTCAGTCATTGTGTCCCACCTCAGCTGTGTTGTCACATTCATAATGATATAGAAGGGGTTTGCTCTTGGTTTTCTTCAGAGTGAAGAATGAGTACAGAAATGCAGGACTACCAATGACTCCTTACAGTATCCAACACTACCTTGTTTTACAAAGAAAGAAAAAGGAGAAGTGCCACTGAAATTTACAGTAAAGAAAGAAACTGGAATGAGTTGGCACAATTTGTAACCCACCAAGTTGAGCACAGCTCCCTATGTACAGTGGCCCACCGGGAGTTGCTTAGATGGACTGATGGAGCTGAACAAGTCACAGTATGTGTCTGGTGCTTGCTTGGTAAGTCAGTATTTGCACAAATATGGAATAAAATTTGAGGTTTGTTGTCATTCTTTGCTAGATTGACCTCTTAGGCAGTACCAGAAGAGGACAGACATGCCCCTTATTTCCCAAATACAAGATGGCACTTTGCAAATCAAATTTCTATGTATACAGTAAATGCAAATTTAGAAATGCCTGGGGAAAAAAACGAAATACAGTACACTAGTCATGGTGGAGAAGATTGTGACCAAGTGAGCAGTGTGCCTGCTTCAACGGAAGTTATCCAGGGTTTAACTATGGGAGGGCAAGTGTTTCCTGTGCTCCCTCCCTCCCTCCCTCTTTGTAGACATGGGATCAAATAGAGAGTACTTTCAACTCTGACAGCCCTTCAACTTAAGGATTGTCTTCAGTAAAGTAAGATCCATGGTCACCCTACATCCTTGTGCAACATGAACAGATAATTTACATCATGATATTCTCTCTTTCCTCCTTGCATGCTTTCCCCATGATTTGTTGTAGAACGCAGACCCGGGACATGAGTGAGTATGACATGCTTATTGATTTTACTGTTAGGCAGGGGGCCTCATTGATACATGCATTTTGCAGCCTGAATATTGACCCTTGAGGAAAAGCTAGAGCAATCAATTTAATTAGAAGGCTTTAAGAAATTATGCCGTGTCTCTTCATATTAACCTTAATGAACCCCAAGACATGTTTATAGAGTTTTCCCCTTCCAAGGTTTCTCCACAGGCAAGCGTCAAAATGCTTAGAGATAATGAATATGCATTTTTTTCCCTCCTAAGGTTTTCTTTGATGGTGTTAAACTATGATGGATTGGAAAATTAAAAGGTCAGATAGCTTTCAGCTTTGCATAAAAAGGTACCCAACCTTACATTTTATAAGCTTTTGATATGAGACGAACAAGAAGAGATTGTTGGCCTAGGGGTAAGCTTGATTGCTTGGCCTGCCTTCAACTGAAAAACAGAGGAAAGTAATGTTCCACAGTAGGAAAACCATTCAATATTCTTTTGCATCGAACTGAAGGAATTTTGAGGACATTTTAATTGGATCATTTGGGCCAGAGCAGACATGACACTCCATGCCTTGTTTTACCCTCCTCTTCCATAATGCCTGCTAGAAGTTATGAAGTGTCCCATACCATCATGATGTTAGACCAGGGGTTAACTGATTCACAGGCATGATTGAAAATTACAGTGGGAACCCTAAACATAGGTCAGCCTTTTTGAAGGTCACCTATGCATTCAGTCCACGTTCATACATCATGCTAAATCAGGGTTAATGCACCAGAAATGAACAAGAATGACCCACAGGGAATCTTGAGTTCATGATCTTCCTGTCAAGAGCATGTCTCCTCTGCTTTCCTGTCCACCAGACGAAGAGGAAAACCTTAGAAACACAGACTTCTACTAGACTTCTTTATAGGTCACAAAACAGCATAACATTCTCTTTGAGACATGGCACAAGCCACTGCCCATGTGAAGACTTTAATCCAAACTGAACAATCCTCCCCTTCTCCTCCTTTCTGTCTTTGTATATAGTGCAATGTTATAACATAGCTATGATTTCCCTATGAATGTTCTGTGTGAACATCTTCATTAATTCCATACTTTCATAAACTTTGTAAGGGTTATACATTTATAAACAATCTTTTTATTAATGCTAAAATTCCAACAGTGTTCTACTTTGAGTAGATAAAGAAGAAAATGAGGTTTTGTTTTTCATAAGCAGATGCTATCATGATAAGTTTGGGCCTCCCAAGGTCTCCTAGCTGAGGTTCTCCAGTTGCTTTAATCCAAGACCACAGCTGAGAGGAGGAGTTCAAAAGTTTTCTCTTCAGCTTTTGCTTAATGTTTCGTTGTGTCATCTGGGACAACAACATGCAATTAACACTAACTGCACTTATCTTTAGAACAAGCTAAGTTCAAACCATAGTTCCTGAAGCTGCCTTGTTTAAACTAACCATAGGTAATATTAACCATAGTTCTAAAGGGCAGAGGGTTCACATGACATGCCAAGCTGTGCTTAATAAAAAACAGAAATGAAGAAGGCAGACAGAGGAGTACATGAGGCTGACACCCAGTTGTGATTCATTCTTTCTTGATCACATTGTGCTAAATTGTGGTTTATCATGGCATGCAAATGCAACTAGGGTGTGACATGAAAATTCTAGCTTGGCCCTAGCTCTACAGGAAGCAAACAAAGAGTACCTCTTGTGGTAATAGAAGGACCAGAGAAATTATATTCTGTTCCGAAGGATGCAGTAAATGGAAGCACAGATAAACTGGCATTCTGATTTCTACTGCAGGTTGTAATAGGGCAACTTCTACATCTCTCCTGCAAGGAAATCTGTGGGCTCCAGGTGCGATGAGAGCTTTGATACTCTCAAAAGTGTTCTCCTCTTAGGACGGCTTTGGATTCCCTGGTTTAGAAAGTTTGAAGTCAAAGGCTAGCAGGCCCGTGTAAAGACTGCGCAAGATATTTGTTCTGAAGGATCAAGACTGGATGACAGGACCATTGGCTTCTTTCAAAACTCTTCTGTCCAATTACAGTATTCTTAGATCTGCATTAGTTTGTACTCATAAAGATTCTAACTGCAAATATTAATAATGGATTGTTTATGCTTTAAGGGACTTTGTGTTTCATCTATTTTTCATGTTATATTTTAGAGCTTTATAAACATTATTATATTATTGCCATATGTAACTTTTGTTTATTGTGCAGTTTGCCATTGAATTTCCCCTTTGGCAAAGCACAACAGGGTACAAATTATGATATATTTAACCATCTAAATAATTCAGTGTGCAAGACAATGCCTCTGAAATGCTTCAACTTTTTTACCCTTCCGTCCCACCAACCTGTTCTTCCAAAGTTGTTGTTTCCATATAATCAGTAGGCATGATCAATTTTGCATGTCTCATCCTTGGATATTCATATGGCTTTCATTTCCTCACACTGAAACGATCAGGGCGTTTGCTACAATCCTCTACATGCGTACCTAGGAACAAGCCCTATTATATTCAATATACTTCTAATAGACCTGCTAAACATTGCTGTTATTCTCAAAGCCAAGGTACTGCTTAGTAGAATCCCAGCTCACCAAAGCCGTTTTCCAAACTGACCCAATACATTTATCTATGTAATGAAGATTAACATTTTAAATGTTTGCCTAGGGAAAACAGAGTCATACCGGTCAGTCCTGGTACCCATCACATTTATCCATCTAACCCTAACCCAAAGCCTTTCCTATTGTTGAGATTTTTTTTATGTCCATGACAAAACCAGTCAATCATAATCAATCACACTGAGTGCAGGATCTCTGAATTGTAGCTTTCATTTGTAAAATGAGTTTTTATTTATATATTTTTCCAATATTACATATGGATAGACCAAGCCTTTTAAAAGATACACAACATATGACATGCGTGTTCATTACTAATGGTATGTTCTGCCGAGTTTGCAAATTGGAAAATTAAAACCTCTATCATAAAGGTGATAATACAATAGGTCCAGTTCAATAAAATGAAATTAGAGAGTTTACACAGAACTTACCAGTTGTGTATTGCAGCTTATATTTAGCTATGAATCTATTTACGATCATGTATGAGACTAATAACAAAAATTCAAAATAACTCTGGGAGAACTAAATGACAATAGTATATACAACCCTCAACCATGATATCACAGCTGACCTAAATTAAAACATTTACAACCAAGCATTTCTGAATGGAAATTCATGGGCCAGAGAAATTGATGACCTGTTCATTAACCTCTGCTGTACTGAAAGAAGATTTTACATGCTAACAAAGAGTCATAAAAAGAAGAACCTATTGTTCCATGCAAAGATATTATCACTGGAAAAAAAGTACTATGCACTGATTTCATAGTTCAACTGCTAGTGCATAAATTTCCTTCAAATTTTAAATACGCCATGGATCTCCACATGAAGATTGAAACATTAAAAATTCCTTGCGTGCTACGTATGGGAATCCTGTGCAGACATTTGTACCCATGTCCCAGTGGGTGCCTGCTAATGCCACACTGCTGCAGTGAGATGGAAGAGGATCTAAAGAGGCTAGGGCAGAGGTAGTGTCACCTTGCCAAGGTGCACCTCTCCCCTCCCCACCAGTTAATCTCACCATCTGCTGTCATCATGGTGCACCTTCTTTCTGACCAAAGGCCCTGGCATAGGGCCAGAGAAATTGCTTTCGGCCCCATGGAAAGTGAAAGAATTGCAGTATCAGGGCCTCCCTCTTTTCTTCCCATCCAGTTCTCCTTCATCATGAGTTTTTATGAGGGGGCACAGGGAGCTGTCAACGGTTTTCGTTTTCTCCTTAAATCTTGGCTCATTCATTGCTAGGCACATGCACATAGCTTAATAGATGAAAAAAGCACTTTTTTTAAAAAAAAGGAACCATTTCCCTGTACACATCCCCTTTCTAGCTCCTATTTCTTCCACAATGGCATCTCTGTGTGACACATGTTTATGTTTTCATAAGCTGAATTTATTAGCATGCATTCATTAGCATAGGCCATAGCAGTGGAAAATGTGTTTTGCACAAAGGCCAGGGTGGTGTGCTCCAGTCCATGGAAGGAGCCCTAGTGGATTGACCCTAGGCGGAAGCTGCAGGCGGCAGCACTTTTGAACAGCTGAGCTCTTTCCAGAGGAGATCAGAGCTGGGTCCAGTAATACAGGTTGTTCAGATGAGACAGGATGGCTGATTGCAATGTGCTTCTAACTTCTTTGGACACTTCAGTAGGTGCAGGATGTAGGGACACATATGGGCACCTCGCCCTCAGGAAGGGATCGCCTCCTCCTATGCCACCCTGCCTATTCTCTAAAATCAAAGGAGAGTCTCTTTTCAGTGTCCTGTGTGAATGGAAGCACATTTGGGTGGAGAAGCGGAGGACTTCTCAGGGACTGCTCCCATCTTGTGGAAGACCCTGCCTTGAGAAGCATGGATGCCTCCTTGTCCTGGCCAACTTTTGTTGATAGCTAAAGGCATTTTTATTCCAGCAGGGTTTTGTCAGCTTAATATCTGTTCTTATATGTAAAAACTGTGTTTTATCTGTGGTGTCTGCCTTTGTTGTATCTTTATTGTACTTAATGTTTCATTGTATTTTATTACATTATCACATAATGCTTTCAAAGTGTCCTAAGCAATGGGTGGGTGGATCAACGGATGGATGAATGGTGATGGGAAGGGAGAAAAGCAGACATTTGAAAAGTTATGGTATGTCTTTCCAAACCAAAACATTGATTCTCATGTGATTTGTTCCTTTAGAGATTCTAAAGACTACCAAGAAAAATAAATCACATTTTCTTAGCATGCAGAGCTTGCTGCATTATTAAATATTCTACCATTATTACAAGAGATTGAAAAAGCTTCAAGAAATGCTATTTAATACAATCTTTTAAAGCACTGGGCCAAATTGCTTCCTGAAACTAAATTATGAAGAGAAGAAAACCACCTATGAAGAGAAATAAAGCCATAAAACAAAGTTATGATAGGAGTATATCGCACTGCTTCCCTCTCTAGGTTCACTACATAGAATGGATAGGTCTATTTCACAGAATAGCAATTATAGGAGAAGCACAAAAGATTGTGAAGGCAAAATGCTCCAAAATAAGAAGAGCTGGTGTTGCAGACAGATTCAGGGATAGTGAGAGGAGTCATTTGCTTTGTGACAAATGTAACAGCAGTGCTTGGAATGGAATAAATCCTTTGCAGGAAGGCAAGAGCGATGCCACAATATGTAAAGAGAACAAAAAAGAATTCAAATACTTTCCTCAGTGTAGCAAACACAGTGGCAACCTGTGGGGATGGATTATATTCATCAGTATGTATGCATGGTATGGAGCTACCACGCAGTCCCTGGAAGCAGCAGCAGCAGCTATGGCAGCTGCTGGTCCAGCCATCCAGCGTGGGATCCGGTTTCAGGCATGGTGGATGGCAGGATATGCGCTAACAGTGGAAGGCTGGGCAAGGAGCTCGGGAAGCACACTTGCCTAGAAACCACTTGATCGTCTTTCAGGCACATCCAGGCAAAAAAGAAACATTCATGGTGAAAATCATGCAGACCCCAGTGACAGAAATTAGGGGAGTTCAGTTCATGTGTAAAAACTTGAGTGGAGTTTCTGCATGCCTTGGTGATCACGGAATCCACCATGTTGAGAAATTAAGGAGTGTGTTTTTAAGAGAAGGCAATAAACAGAACTTCTTACACTTTCAGAACATAACTGGCTGCTCAAAAGAGTCTAGTCTGATAAAATCAGGCTACTTAGGTACTTCACAGTAGAATGTATTGAAATAGTTCTCTTTATGTGTGTTTGTTTTATTAAAAGGTAATCAGTGTTAATTATAAAATAATCAGATGACTTCTAAAAATGACCTCTCCCTCTTCTCTTAATGTTGTAGCTTGTTGTCTAGTTGAAGACGATCAGAATCAAATGGTGAAACTTCAATTTGGCCTTTATAGATAACGTTGAGAATAACCTCTTCCAGTGGGGACTTTAAAATGCTGCCACAGATGTTGTCTAAACATCCATTTAAGAAGCAGCTTTGAAATTTGCAGGACCAT
The DNA here is from genome assembly GCF_004798865.1 of Varanus komodoensis. Taxonomy (NCBI): domain Eukaryota; kingdom Metazoa; phylum Chordata; class Lepidosauria; order Squamata; family Varanidae; genus Varanus; species Varanus komodoensis. The sequence goes on along the minus strand of NW_025335941.1, from coordinate 1,646,463 downwards.
CACAGCACTTCCTTCTTGACTGATTATGTCTTCTTAGGTCTCAGACAGGGTCTTTTCAGGGCCTCCTGCTGAAACCAGTGTGCTGTACGGGCAGCATTGCAATCCCTTTGGTCTCTGATCTTTTTCAGTTGAGGGGTAAGGGCTTGGGGGATGGAATTTTCTATTAATGTTTTCCCGAATATGTGACTAAGAAGTCTGCTTTATCAGGCCTTTACTCATGTACACATGAATGCAAGTAGAACTGCAACTATAACTGTTAACTTAATGGCCATTGTTACTAGTAAGCGGATAGGAGGAAGACGAGAAGAGGAGACAACCCTGGCAGCTCAATACAGGAAGTTTGGGGGATGTAGGGGTAAAGACAGTGGGTGGGGCATGCATGCATAGCCATGTCCCTTGCCAACACTTAGCCTGCATGTGAATTAGATAAATGTCTGTGTATGGTTCTTGTTTCTACTGATTGAGGCAAATAGATTGGAGAAGCTTCTCCTGATAACAAGAAGTAACTTCTCTCAGGGTAAATTAAACATCACCCTCAATGCCACCTCCAAGTTTTTGAGGATGTTTGGAGAAGACACCTTTAACTGGTCTCTTCCTTCAGTGAGACTAGCTTCTCACTGCCATTGTCATAAGCTGCAGTGGCTTACTGACCTCTGCCTTATCACCTGTGTGCTTAACAGGCAGAGAGTCACTGAGTAAATGGGCAGTAGCCATGGTTAGGAGGAAGCTCCAAGGAATCTACACCTTGATCATTCATAGACTATCTTTGGTGCTTAGTCCTGTCTTAGAAAGTAAGCCAACCTGAGCGGAAGTTCACAAACACTCACAGTTACACAAATTCCTCACACATTTCTAGCAGTAGCATCTATTATTCCTGCTTTTCACTGTCTCCATGATCTTGACAAGCGTGAGAGGTAGGTGAGCAAGCAGGTTACAATGGTAAAAAGGGGAAATGAGTTCGGGGGGCTCTTGTCAATGGACTGCTACTGGCCTATGGTCCTCAGCGTGTGCCCAGCCATACCTGCTCCTGATGCTGGCTGGCTGGCTCCTTCACACACAAAAACAATGTGTGAAGGAGTATCATTTGAGAGAGGGTCAACATCTCTAACTGAAAGCAACACTGTGCAATTTGGCCATGACTCATTTAAATGCCATTAGATTGTATTCAGTCCCACCATCTGCCACACAACAGAAACCTTCTGCTTCCTGGACACTGTATTTCCCCCTCCACACTGCATCTTCCTAAGCAGTTTTCTGATTTGCTGTGCATAGTATGTGAGGAAAGGTAGGAAGAACAGCAGCTGAAACCATGCCTGAGATTCTTGGACACAGCACCTGCTGGAGGTGTCTGCCTATCACATTCACATGATCTAGTTAAGGCTTAAGAAACAGTCAAGTGGCACCAGGTGGAAAATTTAATAGGAAACAGATCTAGAAAGCCATTAATCAGAAAAATCAGACATAATATAGTTTCATGCATGACAAGAATACCTGTAAAAGTAAATAAAAAGAAAAGGATTCCAGGTGTGTGAACCATGCTATTCACTTGGAACCCAGGCATGTATGCACACACATCCCAGTCACAATCCCCTTTCATCAGCCATGCCATGGGCACAGGGCCAAGGTTGATACCAACCAGCATTAGCAGTTGTAACAGCAGTAGCACCATCAAGCCAAACTGCAGGTGTAACTACCAGAAGCACAGACTGCTAACTGTTACTTGTGTAGTTTACCCATAGCTCAGTTTTTATTTCATGTGTTTGCTTCTAAAACTTATGAACTGCCTTTTATCCACAAGGGATCCCAGGACAGTGTTTTTATTAATATGTCAAGAAAAATGCCTTCCTGCCTGTCCTAAAATGTAGACAGTTGGCCAGATTTTCTTACATAATGTTGAAGGATTCTTCTTCAGCTATTCAAAATGCCATCTTTTCAGTATTTCTATATACTATCACCTAAATGTGCTTGCTTCTAGCTAACTCCACCCCTCCTCCATTTTGAAGTCAACACACCTGCAGTTTGAATGAGGCCAGTGAAGGAGTTCGAGATTGAAGGAGACAAGATGCCAAAGACATGCTGCTGTTTCTGCTGTGACAGGAAAGATGCTCTAATGATTAGCACTGTCTACTTAGATCAGCCTTTCATACGAACACTGGAAGCTGCTTTCTACTGACCACCTAGCCTGACTTGTAGTGCTCCCCTGATGTTCGGGCAGGATTCTTTTCTTGTCCTACCTGGAGAAGCCAGGAACTGAACCTGGAACCATGTGCAGGTAAAGCATGTGCTGAACCACTGAACTGGAACCCCTTTCCCAAAGTGGAGTTAAACTACAGCACCCATCATTCTCAGCATATCTGAAGGCTGATCTGTGCTGGATCTATGTCTCCATAAAGAAATGTTACCAGACACAGATAACCCCTGTCCTACACCACTGTTTGTTCTCTTTCTTCACAAGGAAGCCAACCTTATAAAAGGCTCCCCCTAAAGCTTTCTACCACTTAGGGAAGTGGTGGGCGATAGTAAGCAACTCCTGAGAAATTAAGTTGCTTCCTGACAGCCCCCTTGCCAGGATGTCAAATCTGAAATCATTGCCACACACTTTTCATTGAAAAGTGGCAGGAAATGAACTACAGCAGGAGCTCCAGATTATACAAATGACTTTAGATTAGAAAGATCACCTTCAGTGAGATTTGTATGCTCACTTCAAGAGGCAGCAAAAGAGAAAGCACCATAAATTTGCAAAACACTTAACCTGCATGCAATAATCAGAGAGAGTGCCAGAAAAAGAAAGCACTTCTCAGCTTCACCACTTTTCAATACAGTGAAACCTGCGCTCACTGCAGGGATGTAGCTTTGTTCAACTGGATTAAAATGTAAGACTGTAATTTTACTCAAACCTGTTTATTTAATCAGCTCTGTCAGACAGATCCCCCTCCCCCATTATACAGTTTTTCTCATTTCCTGAAGGAGAGAGAGAGAAAAATTGAAGTAAAAAAAAACTCCAAGTGTTTCTTTTTCTGACAAATAATAGTGGAATAAATACCCGCACCAGAGGAGACCTCTAAATTGTGCTTCAGTGATGAAGCTTTTTTTTTTTTTTTTAGTTGCAGTCGCTCACAAGAAGCAGTGAATAAATCTTCTTAGATGGTAATCAAGATTATCAAAGCAGTAGGAATTGAAACTGGAAATGTTACACTTCCCAAATAAGTGATCTTGAATGGAATAGCTTTAAGTAAGAAAGAGTACACAGTTATACCATAAGTGTTCAATAGAATTTTCTTTTCTTGTAGAATTAAAAACTCACCAAAATGGGGTGATAAAGCTTTCCAATGCCCTTGTTTTACAGAATGCCTGAGGGCTCCACTAACCTATATTTCAAAATATCATTTAAATAAGATATTCCATTTCCTTATTGTCTGCAGTGCTTGCTGATATATCCATGTTCTGTGTAATGCCTAAGGGCAGAATAAAACTATGGCAAGTATGATACCAGATAGACCAGCAGAGTAAAATATATCTTGCTTGCTTGTTCTCAGGTGCCCCACCTTCTAGGGGACTCAGATCATGGCAATTTTCTCAGCTGAAACAACAAACGATGTTAATTTATTCTATGAGTTTGCACTTGCTGCTCCAGTCATGCAGTATGGGACCATGTGTGGACAGGATGAATCTGAATCTAGCGCATTCCTAATTGAGCTTTGACAGACTCCTGCCCTCTCAATACCACTATTGGACTGAGTTGCTATATTGGGTGAATGAAATAACCTGACATCACTTCAACCAGGAATAAAAAACTGGGAAGACTGCTGTAGCTATAGGGAACTGATGTTTCAAATGTTGATGCCTCCCCTTTTATGCATTTTTAAAGTTTTACAGAGCCATAGTTTCAGAATATGACTTAGTGCTTTTTTTTAAAAAATCAACACTTGCATCTGTCTTTTCAACTCTTTGGTTTATGAAATGTAAAGGAAAACATCAGATCAAATAGATTAAAATCACCACCACAGCATGAACCAGATAGATAGATAGATAGATAGATAGATAGATAGATAGATAGATAGATAGATAAAACCAGCAAGAATATGACAATATGCACAGACAGGTCTTAAAACAACTTTGATATGACTTTGGAAAGCTCTTAGAAAGCTTGGGGGAATAATAAAAATCCCCTTTGCCTGTCAACGTTGAGAACTTCATCTTCTGTCTCCACTAACTGCCTCAGTTTCTCAGACTCCCTTCCTGAAAACATCAGGCATGGGCATCTCTCCCATATCTTCTGCCGGGAAGACAAATGAAAAGAATTCAGTCCACTTCTCCATAGCCTCTTATCCTCCTTTAGTACTTTAATTCAATTTTCATCAAATGGTTCAAATGACTCTTTTGCTGCTTTTCTGCTTCTGGGCTGAATGGGGTGGGCTGAATGGGCCTGAATTAATCACAAACCACCCAGGACATTGTGGTGTCCCTAGTGGCTAGACTCCCACCCTTCATGGGGATAGCGGACATAGGAGATAGAGTAGAATTGCGCCTGCTATGGTAATCCCTCACCCATCCCACATCCATGCAGGCTCCTCTGTTCTCTTCTGTCCAGAGTTGCCGCAAAAATGGAATTCAGCAGGTATTCAGCCATCCACCAAAGGCTGCAAGGATTCATTTAGGAAGTAACATTATTTTCAGTACACAAAAATCCTCCTTCAACACAAGATAGGTGGAGGCAAGCAACTCTTCAGGATCTGCATTTATCTCCATCTTTAAGAGACAGTGGGACATACTTGATTGCATTGAATCGGAGCACTGAAAGTTCAGTTAGCTACAGCAATGAACAGCTGATTTTTTATGGGACCAAGTATCAAATAATCCATAACCTTTTACCATTGGATGGCAGGGCAAAGGTGATTCACTTTATCTTTCCTCCTTACCTCTGCATTGATAAATGCTTTCTTCATCATTTCTTTTTGTTACTGAGATTGTGTACAGGTATCTGAAAATGCTTTCATTGCATGTTGTTTTGTGCGTGTGTAAGAAAAAAAGCATCTCAGAGAAACTTATTGTTTTCTGCAGGCTATACAATCATGGATAATTAAACAAACAAAACCATTAAACAAACAAAACCACAAACCACAAAACAAAAAGAAAGAAAACTACTCGAGCATGCATTGCTGTTCTCCCTGAAAATAAGTCCTTTAAACCAAAGACAATTCTTCCTATTCTATTTCCATAGGCTAAACTATATTCTAAGTCTTTCTATACTATGAAAACAGTTTACTATGAAAACTATGAAAATAGATCCTAAAATTGTCTTATTCCATTGTAGTTTGTTTGTTTGTTTTTTGGCTTGCTTAGTTCCTGCCTCCCTTTCCATAGTAGCTTCACCTAAACTATTATTCATACAAGTTTTTTTTTAAATCAAGAAAATATGCTTTGGATAACTACTCTGTTTGATGGCTGATCCTATATGCCTATCTATCATTTCCTGTCTCTTTCTGGTCCCCCATCAGATTTCTGCAAGGCAGGATGTTAGCTCTTACACTCACTTTTCACAGGGTCAGGAATAGTTTTCATTGCCATAACGTGTGATGAATTATCTTTGTTGCTACCTAATATGAAATATATTGTTTTTGCTTGGAGGCTGAAATATCAAAAAGTCTTCTATGTCACTCTATCTTGCTAAATCTCACACATGGTCCAGTGTTGTCTGTACCTTCTAGTTAAATAATTTGCAAACATAGCAAGAAATTGAATTTGACAACATTCTATGAAAGGGGGTTAATATTCTTATGCTCACTTTGGGCCTGCCTTACCATCAATATTGAAGATCAGATCTAAGATTCATTTATTAACAACTTTTCTGAAATACAGTTCTCATTATTGATTTCTGAGTCATCCAGTAAGCCTATCCAGTGTTTGTACTTTGCCTTTACTAAAGCAAAATTCTTGCCTGTTCAAGCATTATAGGATCTATTCCAAGCAAAAGGGAAAATATGGTTTTGAACCAAGCTGCATAAACATCTTGCTTCATCATTCTCTTGTGGTCTTACCTTTCTAAGACCCCTCATAAAACCTTCACTTGCCCAGTTGTATATTCTGCAAAGAAAGGCATTATCTTCCTTATGCACACACAAGTGTTGTAATGTTAGATGAGTTTCAGTTATATTGAGAATGTAGAATGTGCAGAAAGTCCTAGTCTTTTTCAGTCCATAGGTTGTTGCAAAGAGACCTTTAATACAAGGAAGTCCAACCTTCCAGATGGTATATATAGTATTAGTGAACTAGATAGATAGATAGATAGATAGATAGATAGATAGATAGTTAGATAGAATATATAGTATTACTGAACTCAATTGATCTCATGAACTCGTGAACCAGAAGAACTCATGAATTCGTGAACCAGAAGAACTCATGAACTTAGTTGATCTCATGAACTCATGAACTAGAAGAACTGTGGACTGAAACCAGAGTCATTAATAAATAAATAAATAAATAAATAAATAAAATTATTAGGGAAAAATGCAAAATGAAATTGCTGTAGGAAAAAGGAAGAAGAAAGGAAACTTAAGAAAAGCCTAGATGACAGAAGAATTTTTTGCAATTGCTAAAGATACATGAGAAGTAAAAGCAAAAGATGACAGAAATAGAGACAAAATCCTCAATGCAACTTTTCAGTGACTATCATACAGAGACCAAAACAAAAACAAAAAACTATTACAATGGCCACTGCAAACAAATAAAGGAGAATGACAAAAGGTTCAAAACAAGATCCAAGAAATCAAAAAGAAATTCAAACCTAGATTAAGAATGCTGAGCAACAAATAGGAAACATCCCATCAGACCAGAAGAAAACAAAGAGAAGGTAGAAACAATATGTGGAACAACAATACAGAAGGGATAAAAGGATAGAAGGATTAGGAGGAAGAACCTGCAATATTAGAAAGTGAAGTGAAAGCTGCCCTGAAAGCACTTGGAACGAATAAAACAACCAGAGTAAATAGAGTACCAATAGCTGCAAAACTTGAAGTGGTTGAAGTCCTAACAAGACTACACTAGCAAATATGGAAAAGAAGATAATGGCTCACAGACTGAAAATGTTCAGTGTTCATTCCAGTCCCCATAGAAGAGGTGCTAAAGGGTGAAACAACTCTTTTTCGTTGTTACATACCATCAAGTCATCTCCACCTTATGGCGATCCTTTGAATGAATGCCCTCCAAACTGTCCTCTTTTGAGCCACTCTACTCAGCTCTTGTAAACTCAGGTCTGTGGCTTCCTTTATGGAATCAGTCCATTTCATAGTTGGTCTTCCTCTTCCGCTGCTGCTTTTGACTTCCATTAGCATTATTATCCTCTCCACTGAGTATTGCTTTGTCATGATATGCCCAAAGTGTCACAGCTTCATTTTCCCTTTCAGGTTCATGATTTCATCTGGGGCCCACCTTTCCGTCAGTTGAGGATATTCTCAAAGCATCATGTTTCAAACACGGAAGTCAAAGATGACTTAACAACACTTAATAATAACAGATGGATATGGTGACCTGGAGCCCATTTGTCCTCTTTTCTTAGAACTGCCCCATCAGGGCTCTTTCACCCACACTCTCAGTGCCAATTTACTTTTTACTTATTTATTTATTTAAAACATTTGTACCCTGTCCGTCACTGACATCTTGAGACAGCTTATAATAAAGAAAAATAAAACAGCAAAACAAACACAGCATCCAACACATCAAGATAAAAGCCCCAGTTAAAACAAACTATAAACATTAAAATAATGGGAAAATAGAAAGGTTATTTTTCAATTCTCTTATACAAAATATACACCGTTTTCAAGTCGCTCTGTTCTTTGTGAATTTCTGTAACCATTTCCTCCCATTTTTTCTTCTACCTTGCAGAGATCAACTTTTATTGGCCAAGCCAACTACCTATTAACTCACATCAAGGGTGAGTTTGGTCTTCTATCCCTTTGTCCCATTTCTTTTAAGAAGTTCACCAATAATTTAAATAAGATTCTTTGTCTAGAGTGATTTCAGCTGTTTAGTTGTCACAGAAAGACCTAATGCTTCCTGTCTCTTTGCTCTGAGAGGACATGTGCTGGATTCCATTTTGAAAACTAGATAATCAAAGGACTATTTTCTGTAATCACAACGGTGTGGTAACATCCTAAATAACATCACAGAATCCCTTTTGCTTCCAGCGTATTTGTTTTGTTATTAAGAAGTGTTCAAATAGGTGCCTGTAGAGATTTTGAAACCACCATAGAAAATATCTAGAGTGGAGGCTGCTATACAAATAGTATGTTGGTTTGGCATCTCCACGAAATCATGTAAAGGATGGAGCAAGTAAGCCAAGGCATAAGAAATAACTTTGAACAGGTGAGAACTCCGTCGCTTCCACGACTACAAAAAATATATAATGAAATCTTATTTAGTTTTAAATTATTTCTAAGTCCCCTTCTTTCTTAGGAAGTGAATGGTTATACAATAACTCATACCTGTGACCCTAATGCTGTACTTAGGATACAGCACTATGAGCTAATACTGACAGTCCCTTTGAGAAAACTCAGCAACAGAAACATGTTTTTCAAAAAGTTAAAGCTGTAATCTTGTACACATTTACCTGGGAGTAAGCCCCCATGGAAAGGATTCAAATGTGCCCATGCAACATCAGCAGTATTACTTCACAGACACCGTTAGATCCTCTCCATAGAAAACAATGGAACTTCCAGGTGGACATACATGTTGGTGTTGTAAGGGGTATTTCTGTAGCCTTGATAGGACTTGTTCCATGTTTCTTCACTTTATGCCCTTGCTGATTAACCAAATTAACCAAATGTCTATAAAATCAGATGCTTATTAACATTAATAAACTGTGTCTTCCCCTTCCTATGCTTGTATAGTCAAAAGTTTGTCCCACTGAATGCGGGTGAATTACTCCCAGGTAAGTGAGCACAGGACTGCCGCCGCACGATCCATTGGTACAACAGCAGTCTTTCAAAACAATATGTGTTTACTAACATGATGGTGGAAGTTAAGAAAAGTTGCTTTTCATTTTGCTACATAAATCTTTAAGATGCGTGGCACTGCCAGAGCTTGCAAATGCAATGCAGTCTCTTACCATCCCACTTCTAGTATCAACATTACCTTGTCAACCTTTGTTTCTAATCAGTATAGCCTTATATGTTTTGCATACTGAAATACTTGGGTGCATTCATATTGCTTTTAGTCACAGATGGCTGGCAATTGCACAGCTGAAAGGCACAGCTACATGGAGCAATAACTTGCAAGTATTGTACCAATAGATTTTCATTAGCCAGTGACATGCAGCTGCAGAAAAGAATTAGCCTGTATCCTTTGGAACCAAATAATCTTGCTTCTGGCATGGTCGTCTTGGGCACAATTGGTCTCCCAGACCCTCATTTTCCGTTTATTTAGTTGACATTGATTATTCCTATTTCAAATCCTTCATTTACCCTTTATCAGTAAATGACATTTGTATTTGATCTAAATACAGATGTGCCTGTTTAAATGTCCCTGACAATCCATGGTAATTTGGGCAAACTTTGAAGAAGTTTAGTTTAAGAAAAGATAAGTTTAAAATAATTCCATGCTCTAAATTTTTGAGACGCTCTCTCTAGCACAGTGATAGAAACTCTGGACCATTTCTTGAAAGAATAGTCACAGTGTATAATAATTGTATACTTTTTTCTCTGAATACTGAACACTGTGACTACCCCCTTCTGACTCATCTAAGTATGGAGGTAAAGCTGAAGCATAACTATGCCTTTGGAGTTCCCCTGAAACATGAACTCAATAGCAATCTCAAAAGCTGATCTATTTACCAACTTATTTACTGATTAATCAGTTGTTTGTAATTTTTCTCAGTTTTTTTATTTTCTAATTTAACTTTAGTTTGTCTCAAATTTTAAGATGTTAATTAAAAAGAATGAAAGTTTGTATGCATTTTTCTCCAAATGCATGCTTTTGGTATGCCATTTAGCCTAATACACACATTTTTACAAGCAATATACTACATGTTAATGTGAAATATAATAAAATTGTATCTGACTTAAATATAAAATTAAAATGTGTACATTGTTGTACAAATGTTCCCTTGATACACAGAGTTTTATATCCATGCTTTGTTTGGAGAACTCAATTGCAAAATTTGGAGACGTGCAAATGTCAAGGATAACTGAGTTTCAATTCATATATTGATTCAAAAGGGCAAAATCCATTGAGTTCTCATTAAAAAGTAAACCAAATTTATTTCTTCCCCATTTCTGCTGAGCAGGGACTTAAACAGAAATCTCCTCGAACTTATCCCAGCACAAATAAACAAATAAACTCTGTTGGATTTCCAAACTCCTTCTTGTGTTTCAGAATGCATGACTGTTCTATGAGGTTAATGGGGCTGGTTTCCAGGAAAGGGAGCTATAGAATTGTGGCCTTAATCTTTTTATACATTAATTTATTTATTTCTTGTTCTTACACTGATTTTTAAGCCTATCCAGTTCAGGATGGCAATGGAAATTGCTTTTGCAAGCACTAATAAAAGTCATTAACAAGGATATTTAAACTTTTGCTTCCAAAATAATTGGCATAGGGTAGGAAAAATGCAGTTATGAAAAGTTATCCAGCCATAATATTTTCTCACTTTTGTTTCATTATGTTAAACATCTTCATTGCCTTAATCAAGCATTATACATGGACAATGAAGCTAGAGTTCAAGACATTCTAAGAATGCCGTTTATTATCACAGAAAATCACTTTTTTCATTAGAGCAGTTTCCTCTTTTTAAATTAAATGAATGAAATGACCACAGCCTGTGAGAATGTAAGCCTACAAAATTAAAACTTCATCCTTCTAATTACTTAATGTTATTTGGAAGTCAATGCAATCCATTCTTTTAATGTTTACATTTTATTTTCTTGACCATTTCAGAGGAAGGCAAGGCAAATTAGTTGGATCCCAAAGCTTTGATTACAAAATGTAGGATTTAAAGACGCTGTCTACCAAATGGATCAAGCAGCAATTTCCTTGGTAATAATGCTGAGGCTGAGTTAAGCTATGCACGGCACATTAAAATAGAGGAAAGGCATATGCCAAGATGACCTGAGGTGAATTATGTAAGGCTAAACATTGACAAAGAAGTTAGAGAGTATTGTAGGGAAAAGGAAACCATAGTTAGGGAAAAGAGTGAAACAAAAGGCACAATTAGACTGGCATGTTGGCCTTTCTTTTCCTCTCACTGAATAGTTTTATAACTATAGCTGACTAAACCAAATCTTCCACAAATGATCCAGGAACTTTCTTGAAATAAATCAATAACAATTTAAAATCAATACTTTTAGTCCCCATGTTGATACAAGCCATGGCATCACTGGCTATAGCAGCTGCCAGGGAACCCAAATGAGGTCAAACCCATCGCACTTGTGGATGGAAGTGAACCTCTCCCACATGTTATTTTTCCAGTGGGAACTGATCCCAAGCCCTACATAAACAATTACAAAGGTACCGATTTTTGTAATGTTTTCCTTTTGTAGTGGGTTCTTCAAGCAGCGATTCTACTTCCTATACTTTGATTTGGCACCAGACAAAGACTATCATCTTTTCCAGATTTTAGGAAACCTGAATTTAAAAACTGATCAAGTTCATTCTGCTCCAACAGGTTTTCTCCCCTCTTCCCCTTGTATTTGTACTGTTTGTTGCATATTGTTAGTTGCTTAGAGGGTCGGGGTATTGAGTGTCATATACATTTGAAAATAAATAAACAAAATTTTATATTCACTGATCTGAGTGAAAGCTCCCACTGAATAGAATGGGACTTACTTTTGAATAAAGATGCAAAGGACTGTGTTGTAAGATTCCTGCTTGTTCTTCATCTCAGTGACTTCATTGTGCTGTTACTGATAGACAGAAAGGAGATCCAGGTTGATCTAGATAAGTTTGAATGCTGGGCTGAAAGTAACAGAATGAGATTCAATAGGAACAAATGCCAAGTTCTCGTCCTAGGAAAAAGAGAACAAATGCATCAATACTAGATGAGGACTACTTGGTTCAACAGTGCTGCAAAAGGGAAAGACTTTGGAGTTATTGTGGACAACAACCAGTGCCTAGAGAGGTCACGGGCTCTCCCACACTAGAACCATTTGAAAGGAAACTGGACAGTCATCTGAATGGGATGGTGTTAGATTGTTGTCCTGCAATAGCAGAGGGTTGGACCCAAAGGCCTTCTTGTCCCCTTCCAACTCTATTATTCTATGATATTATGAAATGTTTTCATGTGCTAAGAGGGTATGCAACCTATTCCTCTTGAATCCCAGCCTATTGTGCCATCCATGGAGCCAATATGGTTCTAGTTTATCCCACAAAATAATATTTGAGTATTACATTTGCTTTTCTACAATATTAGACTTCAAGATATTTGGATAATTCTGATAACATTGGCTAGAGGCAGAGGAAAAAGCACTGAGAAGTTGCAATTCCAAATGTATCAAAACCATACATATGATTTATTTTCAAGTCATAATGTAATCAGGATCAAAATGTTATGCAATCTGTAACCAAGGACTACCTATGAGATGAACTCTCTATCACAATCTTTTTTTTTTTTTTTTTTGCATGAATTAGAATTGCAACTAGGAAGCCTCGAGGATTTCAGTTGGTCCACATTCCAATAAGCACCTTCTCAATTAATATGTGAATTAGAATACAGTTATCCTTTAGATTGCACCCTTCCCTAGATTTTGCAATTCTCCATTCAAAAAGCATACTAAGCTATCTCAGAAAAATGCATACATTAGGTAAAAATGCAAGACCTTTATTTCCCTATGCAGAGCAGGAGGGGCAACAGAAATATTCCTTGCCTCCCCATCCTCCTTCCCTAAACTTTTTGTTCATCTATCTAGAGCATCTCTAACAGGGAGAGAAGGGGGCTGGATAGCTGTCAAAATAACTTGGAAAGACTAAAAATTATGACTGTATTCTCACAAATCATGGCAGCTAGAAAATAGTGACTGAAAAGGATTATTCCAGATTTGCCTATGTAATGGGCCCAAGTCACATAACTCTAGCAGAGAACTATTGTACCAGTGCTGACCTTGATAAAATTAACAATTACTTTGATGTGAAGAATATGGCAACAGTGTCAGACAAGGAGGAAACCGGCAAGGATATTTGCTTATGTGGTTACATAAGAGACTTGTGAATGCCATAAAATATCATAAAAGTGCAAACATTTACACAAATTTACAGATTCAGACACCATTTGTGCAAAAGACCTGATTTGTACAAATCACCAGTTGTTCAATGAAGCTACAAACATACATAGTTTTACAGATTTTTAAAGTATCCAACTGCTTCATATTCAATTTTCAGGGATTTCCCTTCCCTCCCACTCTCACCAAAGCCACCCCATTCAGAAAGGTCTTTTCTATGCGATATTTTCAGAGGAGTGGAGAGGCTGCCATGGGGAGCAAGAGGCAAAGAAATCTGCTTGAACCAGTCCTGTTGCACCCACCTAAACTTGATCTAATCCATATTACTCTATGTGACTTTTTTCCTAAAAGTACGACAAGTTACTTCTAAATTTGTAGGTGAGTATTCTTTCTCTAAAGAATAGACATTTCCATATTAACCTTGTTGCTCCATTCTACAGTTCCAGTAAGATGGCGACCACTATGCTGTTGCTGATTTACTTGTCAAAATCATGCACCACTGGCATTCAATGGGAGGACAGAAGCAGTAAGAACCACTTTCACACACCCTAGCAGCTGTAGTGCCACCAGTCATGAGTGCCACCGATCAGTAGTGACGTTGTTCAGCTCTTTTTTCAGCTGTGCAGTGAGAGCTGGTGTGGTGGCTAGATTGTTGACCTGGGAAATCCAGGTTGTAGTGCCCACTCAACAATGAAGCTCACTTGGTGGCCTTGGGCCAGTCTATCATTCTCAGCCTCACCCACCTCACAGCAATGTCAATGTGTGGATAAAGTGGAGAGTAATCTACCTTTGGTTCCACATAAGAGGCAAAAATGTGGGATAGAGATGTACTGTAATAGTAGTAGTACCACTCAGTGACCAGAGAAAAGAACACAAAATAGCCAAAGATGGTTGTATGCAAAAGAGACAGCAGTCCGTGGCACATGCAGTTCAACAATTAGGAGGAAGGCTCTTGGGAGAAGTGCCCAAGGCTTCCTTTGGCTATTATACTAGTCCATATTCAGTGGGTTCAGTCCAGTGATTGATAATATTTTAAGCAAACTCATTGAATTAATGGTCTTTAAATTATTCACACTTAAGGCTCATCAGTGTCAAAGAGTGACCAAAGTCTGATCCCAACAATGTATTTTCAGATCAATGCATAACAGGGGTCATTAAGCTAAAATAAAGAGAATTTTGAGAATGTTGGCATAAACTGGGGAAGGAGGAATATGTAAAAAAAAAAATAGTTTCACGTTTGGAAATGCTTAAGTCTTCACTAGGAAAATCCTCTTAAAGTGCAAGTGGAATTTCTCATTCATGTTAGTGATTAGAATCACTAGAAATGTTTAGGAATAACAGAATAACAACTTGGAATTTATTTCAGATTAGTTAATCAGGAATTTTAAAATAACCATTTTCTGAAAACCTTCTTCTGATTAAAACTTTAGCTTTTTGCAAACTTTCCCTGGGCTCATACTGATATTCACAGTGATGAGTGGATGAATTTATTTGCTTCTTCTACCTCCCTACCCCACACTCAGCCTACACTTGAGATTTACATTATTTTACTGAACTGCTTTCTCCAAAAAGGAGACTTGAAACAGTCCTGCTAGAAACCGAGCAGCTATCTCTGGCTGCTGTTTCCTAGGCAACAAAATGAAAAGCAGCATCCCTGGTATCCATCCTGTCTATGGCAAGGCTCAACCAAAGCAAATGCATCATGATCATTTATTAATTTCATCCTAAATCTAGAAAAACTAAACGAATTTCATATGTAGGGTCTTTCTGAACACCAACCTAAATTCCAGGAAATTAGGGGTTAACTAATTTCCCACAATACCACTTCTCATTTTAATTTTGTTATTTTCCACCATGATGATGTATGTTTAAGCATTCCAAAAGTGAGAAGTCCATTATAGACATCAGATAAACCAAGTCACAATATGAAAAGAGCTAATCACATAGTCTCACACCAATATCTCTGTAATGACAGGAGCAATACGCATTGCAAAGCTCTCTGATGGCAGAAAAATGTGTGCTATGTCCATAAAAATATTCATTGCTTGTTTTGTTTTCCAGCATAAACAAGAAAGAAGACAGCTCCTTATTTATATTCACTGAGTTATTACTGGGATTGAAGACATAATGACACTGGATAGCAGTTCAATGGATATGAATAATACCATGCCTTTATATTTACAAGAAATGCAATGTATAAAGGCAAAGTATCATTCATCTCCCACTTTTCATTTATCCAGCCTTGAATTTAAACTGTGCTTCTCCAGTTTTAGCCTTTTTTACACAAGACTGTTCATCTGCTATATCTACTTTCAGTTTCATAATGGAATTAAGATCTGAGGACTACATGAAGAACATTTTCTTTCCCAAATTTCCACTACAGGGAGCCCTCAAGTTACAAATGTCTGAGTTACAAACAATCCATCCTTTCAAATGAACTGCCATATTCATTTTAAAAAAAATACTGCAGAAAATCATCATCACCATAGAGAGAGAAAACGTGAAAGGGGAGAGAGGGAGGCCTTCAAAGCATCATCACAGAGAGAGAGGAAGAGAAAGGGGAGCAAGGAAGCCATCAAAGCATGCCTTCTTGCCCCACTCATCTGGAGAAGGAAATCTCTCCAGCATTTCCTTGGTGCAAAGAGGAGGCACTTGTGAGTTTGAGAAGCAGGGGTGGGCTAGAGATATTCACAGTTTTTCCACCTTCACAGAGACCCTATGCCCCTAACCCCTCAAATGTGGAGGGCTGACTATATGTGAACTGACTTACATACAAATTTATTAAACAAACTTCTGCTTTCTCAAGAATAGTACTCATTTGTAACCTGGGGACTGCCTGTATATAATTGCTAGTGGTACTGTGTCTTTTTCTTTTGCTTTCAGAAATAATATGCCATTTCCCCTGCTTTAAAAGAAATCCCTCAGCAAGAGTGCTATTTAAGAACAGAACCAAAATTAGAGAGTCACAAAATTGCCTGACATGACATTGAAGAGGGAATAATGAGCATAGGGTTAAATGTCTTGTTTCAAAAATATCTTACAGCTCTGCCATATGTTATATTTTGTACGTACAGCATGCGCATATCATCATTTGTACTTAGGTGGACCAACTAGGACTGAACGATGAGGTCAAAGACCAGGCCTACCTGGAGTGATAAAGTGATAAAGGCATCAGCAGAAAGCTTCATTTTACACCTAAAATGGTACAATTATTTAAGTGAGCTTAAAATTCAGAACTGCACGTGTTCCGATGGATTTTAAAAAACCAGAATTGGCAAATAGTTATTCTAACATCAAGAATGTGAAAGCACTGTGTGGGGTAGGAGGACAGAGATTTCAGTTTTGTGCCTCACGGTTAAGGCAATACATGTAACTACCTAAAGCAGCCCTCCATAAGACCATTTAGTCTAGGATCTAAAATAATCTTACAGCACCACTGCTTGTCAATGGTAGAAAGATGTACAGATGGTCATTTCTGCCTGAAAAATGCATGAAAGGAGCAACTCAAGGAAGAACAGTTCCCATAAATAACAATTTTGCAGCCCAAACCTAAACCTTACACATAGGTATTCAATTGTCAGGACAAAATAAGCAAATAATATGGATGCTAAAAAACTGACATTGGAAGAATAGCTTTAGACTTAAAGATGGGATTCCTGATTTATCTGTTGCAAGTCTTACTTCTCAGGTTCACCTTAGAACATTATGCTAATATCTCTGTCCTGAAAGTCTTGCCCTTTGGCGCACACCTTAGACATACTAATATCTGCCATTCCTGGAAGTTCTTCTTTTTTGTATCATGTTCATCCCCTATTGCTTTGTTCTAAAGTGCTTTCACTATACTGTGTACATCGGGGTGTCCAACCAGCGGCCCATGGGCCATGTGTAGCCCAGGATGGCTATGAATGCAATCCCATACAAAATCGTAAAACTTACTTGAGATTTTTTTTATCTCAATTGTGTGGTTCTCAAGCGTGAACTTTGTAGACGACAAAGTCATTTCACAATGTCACATAAAATTTCATGGATTCAGTTTTATGGTGGTGTGAGGCTTCCATTTGTGAAGAACTATTTTCAAGAATGAAGCACAAAAATTATGCACAGACCTTTTTTTGCTCATCAGTTTTTGTTAGTGTTTGTGTATTTAATGTGCGGCCCAAACAATTCTTCCAATGTGGTCCAGAGAAGCCAAAAGGTTGGGCACCCCTGGTGTACATGATCTAACCCATGATCCCCAAGCCCTCATCCAAAATGTATGTATAGACTATGAAAGCATCTTATACACATTCCATCTTTGTAGTCTCTTTGGGGACTGCCTACATGCCACATATATTTTTTGCATATCTAAATAAACTCTAAATGTTCTTTAGATTGTACACCCTCAACAAACTCTCTTTGGGTGTTTGTTTTTTTTCAGTCTCAACACTGTCATTTAACCAAACCTACCTTACTGGGTTGTTATGAAGATAACAGCATCCTCCTAAGAACACTCCAGGAAGCAAAAGCAGGATACCAGAGTGACAAATCCTATAAGAACAACTTTACACAGCTGTTGTGGCCAGAAGAGAAAGAGAAGCAAAAGTCCAACTGATTAGTATAGAAAAGTAAATTACCAGGGGAAAGAGAAAGGCCATTCAAACAACAGTCATGCCTAAACCTAAACTGTAAAGAGACAGGAAGTCAATATGGTACCGTTCAGTTTACTGGGTTGTCTTGTCTTTTTCTTCTTTGATGTTTAACTTGACAGATCTTTGATTCCTTGATTTTATTGAAGAGGAGAGCATTCAAACTTGTCCCTCTAGCACTTTGTTAGTTCTCCAGTAGAACAGAAGGGAGGGTGATGCT
Source organism: Varanus komodoensis (assembly GCF_004798865.1). Classification (NCBI taxonomy): domain Eukaryota; kingdom Metazoa; phylum Chordata; class Lepidosauria; order Squamata; family Varanidae; genus Varanus; species Varanus komodoensis. Next base: position 1,628,413 of record NW_025335941.1, on the reverse strand, counting down.
TATAATTCTTGTTTTTCCATTTCAGATAGTGCTAGGCTACTCCAGGTTATTATCACTTGGCGGTATATTCATGCTGCCACAGCTCAATTTAGGAAAATAAATATAGGTAAAATGATAACAACTCAAGCAATTGTTTGTGTTACTGTTTTTCTGTACTTCCCATGTAAAGGTCTTTGAGGAAAACCACCAGGCCATTTTCAAAGTCCATGCTGCCTTCCACACAAAATAACCACCAGTCGGTTTTTCATCATGGTAGCCTGAAATAATTACAGAAGGTGGAATGAATGCACACAATAATAAGTCATTAACTGAACAGATGAGAGAGAGAAACAGAGAGAGAAAGGAGAATGAACAGACAGATATGTTCAGAAAGGCATACTTTTGAGAAAGTCTGTATAAGATTTTCCCTTAACTTCTCTTCATTGATGAGAAGATACAGAGGAATAAATTATTCAGAACAATTTCCCAAGCCTTCAAGATTATCTGACCCCTGTCTCAGTTGACAGTTTCCTGCTCTCTTTCCCCCACTATCAGAATGATGACTGGAAGACCAGAACATCTCTCAAGCACTGGTGTACCGGCAGCATTGGAGCTCCAGTGGGCAAATGAGCATGCTTGCCATGATTTTGCTTGTAGTTCCTGCCACAGGTTTTCACTTGCCTTGCCTTGCCTTTTTAATTCTTTCCTCCACCTTTTTGCCCTCCTTTTGTGTGCCTCTTTTACCTAATTATAGAAACCTGCCCTCTTGTATTCTCTTGTATCAGATGTTGAAGAGTAATAACAACCACCCAGAGTAGATCTGATAATCACCTGCCCTCATCCTTGTCCACTGCTTATCTGCTAGGCTAATGCATTGGTCAGGATATTCACACCCACACAGGAAAACTGATGAATATGTTGCAAGGGGCTCTATGGTATTTCTGACCAAAAACTAATGGATACAAGATGCACTTTGGCAGCAGACAGAAAAAGATTTAAGTGGCTGTCAAAGTCTGGACTGATCACCGAAATCCTGATGGATCGTCCTATATTTATGGCATCCTTAACTTTTCCCAGTAGGCACTAGAATGCATGGATAATCCAAAGCCTATGCAAGTTTCAAATAGTTTTTTAATCACCCCAGCAAGTGTAACTCTTTATAAAGCACTTTAAAATATTCTCCTCCCTCCCCCTTGAGTCTGGCAGATTTCTCTGCATAAGAACCAAGAGCTGACTGGTTATCTCTCCCCGGCATTCAGCATTCTCCTCTCCTGATGAGGAGATAGTGTCAATGCCAAATAGTGGCAGGCACCCTTCCCTGTGGTAAAAAGAAAGATAAACATCTCCAGCCATCAAGAAGCCTTTTTCTTTCCTTCTTCTATGCAAAACTCACATCCATTTGCAGAAGCTGTCCCTGAGTGATCCGGTCTCATGGGAATGCACTTGGCAGTTTATCCTGTCAGAAGCTCATTGAAAAGCCAAAGGCAGGAGCTCCATATATTCCTAAATGGATGTTTGGTGACCATATTGTAATGGCTATCATTCATTGCCTACACCACCTCTTTGAGGCCTCTTTTCTTTCTTCTTTCCGGTGGAGGGAGGACACAACTGTGCCTATCATCTCATGTCTCTGCCCAGTTGTATAAGAGCCCAGGTAACAGTCAGTGGCCTTGGAATTTGAAGCAAAAGCAGAACACCAAAATGCATTCATGCAGTTACACAGCCTTAGGAGTGCCTTCTGGAAATAAATAACAGCAAGACTTGTTCAATATGTTTCTACACAGAGAAACACGTGCATGCACTCACGCACATAAGCACACACACAGGATTAGAAATGTAGATGATTAATGATGATTATGAGAATAGTGAATATACAAAATAACAACTCATCCTACTGATACATAATTTGTCATGCATATAATCAAACACTTGTGTCTAAATGCTCTCCTAGAATTCCAAAATGTAGCAATATGCTCCATTTTCTCGGATCAAACTATACTCTCACTGTTCTGTAAAGGGCCTTTTCATCCTAACAGCAGCATTATTATGCTTTTTTAAAATCACATGTTACGTTGAGATGTAGATTGACTTCTGCAGATGTCACCCTAGCCCAAAAGACTTTGATATGCTAATACATTGCTCCCAGTCCCATTGACTTCCTTTTTTCCTTTAAAGTTCCCATGGGGTCAATGAAACAACCAGTCAACAGAAGGTAAGAATATGCAAAGTCCTCCTGTTATTCTGAAGTTATGGTGATGAGGGCAGTCACAATACAGGCATACCTGAGATCACACGCAAGTGCTACAAAGACATAGGTCACTCAGTCTACTACAGCTGAGCACTGCTATTTTTATTCCTATCAGCACAGTTTCAATTCATTGCAGATTCTTTTGTATAATCAGGACACAAGGACAAATAGCCAGGGAAAAATGTGGAATGGATAACTTACCTTCATTTGAACCATACAAATATTCCTTGTTGACACTCACTTCAGATGATAATTTGTGAACTCTGCTGCTTTTTATTAAGTTGTTTTAACCTGTATGTGTTCTACTATTTTTGTGGCAACAGCACTGGGCATAGGTCCATTAAAAATCACGCTATAGAAATATAATTTCAGAGCACAAACACTTCAATGTCCCCTTGCATAGGAGAATTTCCAGGTAAAGAATGTTAAAGTATATTTATAGAGTGTTAAAGTCTCCTTGAACTGTAATCCTAGGAATAATCACTTAAGGCACAATCCTATGCAAGTTTAGACAAAAAGGGGTCTGACAACTCTCAGCATTCTCTACCCAGCTTGCTGGAAGTTGTAGGCCTTTTTTCTGTCTAAACCCACACAGGGTTATATTTTGGGAGTAGATACCACAGAACTTGACAATTTCAAGTAAATATGGAGAAAAATTGTTTTAGGGCTATTTGCCAGAGAAGAGAAATATCTAGCATTTATTAATTTAATTAATTTTCTTTGTTTTCCACAGAAGCCTATGAGTATCCATGCTGGCAACATGTGAGAAGAAGGCATGATATCAGAACTTTTAGACTCTGCATACTGGATGTATAACGGATGTACAGTACATCCAGTTTAAAGTAGGGTAAGAAGAAGAAAAGCAGGAGCAGGAGAGAAGGAGATATGGAAGTTACAAGTTGTGGACCATACTTCAGCTATCTTGACCCACTCAATAGAGGGGGCTGCTTATGACAAGATGGTGCTTCCACCACAACAGAGTTGGTTACCGTAGCCAGCAACTTAGTGGTTTGTGGAGATGGCACTATCCTTGCAGCCCAGCAATGCATTACCCTGCATTGGTAGGTAGGCCCACAAAGTCATACCCAAGCAGCTGTTGGTAGTCAGGCATGGTACAGAAGTGGCCATGAGCTGACCGTGACTTTGTGGTTTGAAGGGTACATTGGATTCATGTGTGTGAGTTATGCACATGTAGCTCCTGTTTTGCATTCGTAACATAGTCTGAGATTGGAGTGCACTGGGTGGATCTGTGTTCACCTGGCATTGTACATTGATGCATTGCTTGGCAGCAGCAGAAGAGTACAAAGACAGAATATCCACACACCATGGATGAATCCATGATTGCTGTCAGTTGTGCAGACTCCATAGTGCTGGCCGCTGCTGTTGCAACACAGGTTTTGTCTCTTGATGCCACATCCATAACCACATGAATGGGATATACTATTTCTTCTTCCATGCCCTGCCAGACATCCTGCCCAGGTACTGCCGTTTTCTATTTCAGGAGTTATTAGACTCCCACCCAATTGAAGTCTAGTGACTTGACCAGAATGCATTAAAGGAAGATTAGTGTAAGCATGGCCTAGGAAAGGCATTTCTTCTCCAAAAGTCTTTGCTGCACCATTGGTATCTAAATAGGGTTCAGATTTGCATAAAATGTGCTGCTTTATATGTATAAATAAAAATATCAAAAAGTGAGTATTATCTAAATAGAAGAACTGTGCATCTCCCGATTGTGGAGAAGACTACAGCCACATGAGCTGCGTGCCTGCACAGTCCAGGTACTGAATTGTAATGGACACCTTCATATCCCCTGCCTCTTCCTTCTTGGCGTTCTTGATCTTTAAACCAGACTTAACCCAAACCAATCCTTCAGATAGGGGATGCCTTCCAATAGACACCTGTCCTCTGTCAAAAGAGTCTATGTGGCTACTTTGAGCTAACTTATGCGCCTAATGGGAGAATTTTTCCATGTGTTAGTGTTCACACTGTGGGGAAAGGCTTATAAAGCTTTTTGCTCGTGCCTCTCCTTGGGAAGGATGTCTTGAGGTCAGAAGTTCTACTGGGACTAAACAAGATGCTCCTGTAACCTTCCTAGCTCCCAATTGTCCAATTTCAATTATATTTATATAAATATAAAATTCCCATTTGGCTGAGGTAAATGATCACAAACATGCTTGCTAATGGGGAAGGCTCATTAATTTCAGCAGGAGTTCTTCTTGAGTAAATGAGCACAGGAACACCAGTCTTATGCTGTTTCAACCGGACATTTTTACAAGATTGCGCTTACCTTACAGTCGGTCTTGAGAAAAAGAAGTGTGTGTAAACAATATTGAAATCTGGCTGATAATCCAGGGAATGGAAATGGATGTTTGGAAGATCAGGATGGGGAGACACTCAATGAGGGAATCAATAATCACATTTCTGTCAGCCCATTGTTAACAAATCAGATGGCAGGACACAGTTCTCTAGGTGTAATGGAGATCTAAAAATAGAAAGACCATTATATAACACAGCTGCAGGCTCATTCCATTTCTAAACATAGCATTCTCTGCAAAGACCAACCTGTCAGTGTGTTTGCAGCTAATGCCAATTAATCGGATGACTCACACTAATAAAAATGAAACGTGTATCTTGAAGGAACAATGAAAAAAAGCATCATATTTACAGGAAATATTTGATGACTAGAAAATAGATTAGGAATATAACTAAAAGAAAAATCAAAATCAAAGGGATATTGCTGTGCCATGGTTAAAAAAAGTTGGAATTACTAGCTGTTTATGGTATTTAATCAAAGAAGCTAAATAATTTTTTGCCGCTTATGCAGACTGATTAAATTTATTTTAATAGCTATCAATAACATGAAGTGTAGACACAGTTCTGTTCTATACACATGTACAAAAACCTGTGTCTGTCTATTGGGTTATGACTGTGTTTTAATTAATTAAAGCAAGTATATTTCATGAATATGTGAATACTAAACAAATGAGTACTGTATTTAATAATTAAAAAGAAAATGTGTATCAAATAGGAGAATTATGCCTTTGATGGCACAATACTTTCTCCAGAATACGGTAAGTCTGTGCACAATTCTTTGGGACTTTAGGGACAATCTTTAAAAGGTATGATGGATTCCACTTTCTCCCTCACCCCAAGGCCATAGACAGAGCTGTGAGCTAAGGGTGGAGGATTCTTCATTCCTTGCTGCCATGGGAAACTCAGTAATGGCTCCTCTTCTGTGGACACAGTTGTGACCTTGGACAGGAATAAGGACAGGGAGGAGGCAAATAGAGTGTGGGGAGAGGAGAAAATCAGTCCATATTACAGACCCTGCTATGAAGACTCAGATGCCCATCTAATGGGAAATAGTTGTTTTGGAGGGCAGAGAACCAAAATGGCTTCCGTTGCTTCTTTCACCATGCTGTTAAGGGCCAGGCAACCAGGGCACAGAATTACTGGAAGTCTCCAATCTCAGAGGCTTCCTTCTAGCAGATGTCATTCCAGTAGTATGGCACCCTGAGTCTCATTGATTTGAATCATTTCTTTCTATTTAGCTACTAAGAAATGAAACTCATGGCCTATCAGCTTAGTTCTCAAAACATCCTTACAATCAAATCAAATCTTGGAAACAATAATACAGCAAATGATAAACACAGTTAGCCCTAGCAGCAAGGTGCAAAGCAACAAGCTAAGATTTGATTAAAAAAAAAAACAGCACATTCCTTAAGTGCAATTTTACAACTGATCTAAAGGATTGCCACAGAAAAAAAGCCTTCTTTTTATACTTGCCACCTTGCTGAATTAAGAATGCAGGACCTTGATGAACAAGGGCCTCTGGTCCTATGGGAAAGGTGGTGGTCCTTCACCCCGGCTCTCAAATGTTTTAAGCAGCAGAAATTTGAGTTGTGCTCAGGAGCCAACCTGTGCAGCTGTTTCAAAACTGGTGTGAGAAGTTCCCTAGAATCAGTCCCAGTTAGTAACCTGTACTTTGAACTAACTGATTTTTCTTCTTCTTCAACAGAAGCCCCATGTATAATGCATGAGAGTAATCTAACTCAATTTAAATGGAATTACAGCCTCTTGTGCTATATTACAGAATAAGACGATGGGAAAACTTAATTTTGTGATTCTCGCTTTTGTCCTCAAAAGCTGGAGGCCTGAATGCACCTTCAGTGGTTCAGTTGGTTTTTTAGCAGAGGCACAGCATGTTCAGGATTGTGTACTATGACCTTTTGGGACATTGTGGAGCAGGGTCAACCCTAACATTAAGCACTGAGAATCTCACTCCAGATACCCTGGTGGTCTGAAAATTAATCATGGGCTAACAGCGTTATGCTATATTTTTTCAAGAAAGTCTTCCTGGATTAGCAAACGGTTGGAGGAGATATTTTTGTCTCACTCCCTTCAGGACAGCCCTTATCTCTTGCAGCGTTCTCTGCTCCAAGCAGCTCAGTGTTCATTTCGTTCCATCAGCAGCCTGCAGGTCCAGTAAATCCTAATCTAAACAATTTAGCCAAGTCTCTAACAAAAAAAAAAAGGCACATTCCTTATTTCTCTGCCTCAAGCTGCAGAACTGATTCAGCTGTTTCCTTTGACAGATTTACAGCAATTAAAGAAACCCCTTTTCCTTTTGAGCACCAATCTTTTGCAGTAGATTGCAGTCAGAAGGATAACCTTCCGCAGCCAGGGGGCTACCTACTTATCAGCAAAAGTACAACACCGCATTCACTCAGGGCTAAACTAAATAGGAAAGCAGTAGTGAACTCCATGATTAATATGCCACATCTCCAGGAGAAGGGGGATGGGGTTCAGATCTGAGCAAGAAAGCGTGTGTGACGGTGAAGCCCCGCTTTCCAGCCACAGTTTCTCTCCCTGAGCAGCCCCTCTTTTCATGCAGGTTGTGCCCAGACTAGCAGACGATGGACGGCTCAGTGTGCTAAGGGGAAAATACTTAGGACAGATACGGCAGGGAAGATTATTCTTCACTGCTCCTTTCTGCAGCTTTCTGTCTGGGCTAACCAAATGCATTTGGCTGCCTGAGCCAGAACACCCACGGCACTTTTGCCCACAACCTCAGTGTGCATAGCATCCACATTAATTTGGCCCATAAGGCAGAAAATTCCAATGGTTTTCCTTAGAGGGAAAACTGAAGAGCAATTACAATCGTCATCACTGATTTGCTGTACCTTTGTGACCCCCAAGTTCAGTCGTCTGAACTTGCCACCTCACTCTGCCCAAGAATAAGGCCAAATTGGACTTCCATTGTCCAAACTAGACTTCCACTATCTCTTTCTATGTGACTGAGGCAGACTCATAACTAAATACATGGGGTGGATCCCACTTATGAGTGCCAGATGTCCACAAAGTTGAATTCTTTTTTTACATACAAAAAGCAGGAGGGAAAATAGCAAAGCCCTGCCCCCCACTTCTCATAATTGTTTTTCTTCTAGTTTCATGCACAGTCTTCCAAAGGCAATTTTCACTTTTAAAAAGGTTTTTTTTTTTTTTTTTCGGAGGGTGAAAGAGAGAGAGAATCATGTAACTCCCCATTACACCCATCTTAGGGCTCAGATTATATCCACTAGTGATGCTACAGTGAATGTTAAATTGCCTGTCTTCCTGCCTTGTGTCCAAAGGCTGCCAGTCTCAGATGAAATTTACTGTGTTTTCTTACCTGTGATTGCTGACCAATCCAAGGTCAGATCTAATGTGGTGATAGATTTCCCTTTGCTCCTCACATAGATTGGAAATAGACTGGATGTAAGGCTGGCATAAGCACAGGGTGTGTGTGGTGCTGGGGAATAATTTTTGAATGCTTACCTTTCTTGCGAATGGGTAATGAATACAGCTTATTTGTGTAGCACAGAATATTTTAGGTGGTTCTGAACAAATACAGCAACCTGTTACTTTCTTCATGATGCATATTGATGCAGGTGAGTGCAACAAAAATGCCAATGATCAGAAGGGAATTGTTGCATAAGGCATTTCTTGCTGGTGACTTGCCTGGACTGGAATATAGACTTCCTTTCAGCTTTGTGGACCAAGCTCTCCCTGAATGATCACATTTATTGAGCAAAATCCCTATAGCAACAAACTCTGCAGTAAAAGAATGCCATGCCTTATTTCATCCTGTTAGGTTGCTCACTCTCCTATTTTAAATCACCAGCACTGAAATGAATGGATTTACAAAGTGCTTTTTTGACCAGAATTTGGAAAATTACACAGGTTCCATGAATATGCTGGCTCAAGGCAATATATTATTTCAGTCCAGTCTTTCTCGGCCTGGGTCCTCCAGATGTGTTGAACTACAACTCCCATCACCCCCTGATAGCATGAGAGTTGGAGTCTAACAGATCTGAGAGGCAGTGAGTACAGCGTGCAACGCATTTTTAAAAATCCAGGATAGGAACCTCTTTGTAGGAGTGTGTATGTGTAACAAAGCTCTAGTGCACACACTTGAGGAAGCCTGGGACACACAGCCAGGAAGAGAGCTATAAATCATCTGTGTTTTGCAGGCAAACATAACTTGGGGTCAAGGCACAAGCTTCATTGTACACTGGCCAAGGGCAAGCTGACCATTAGGCAGCTCTGACAGCTGAGGACAGTAGTAATTTGGAAGGGTGATAAAATCACTGCCGTTCGATACCTGCCTGCACCTAGTGGTCTCTGCAGACTGCTGCTAGAATATAGGTGAAAAGAGGGGATGCGGAATAGCCCGAGGTATTAGTCTTCCTAACGTGATGCGTGTGAGTAAAACCCAACATTCTCAGGCACCTGAGCAGCACAGAGGAACTTGCAGCTCTTGATCCAATTACCTGTAAATATGGAGGGAGAACCCAAAGGAAGGAGGGGAAGGAAGCAAAACAGATGAAGAAATGGAAACAGGAGGAGGGAAAAGCCCCCCGCAAGTGATCAGTTCAGGCATCTGGCAGGAAGAGCAGGGACTGCACTGCACGGAAAGGTGGTGGAAGTGAAATCTTTGGAAAGAGATTGGTTGAGACTATTGGAAAGGAGAAAGTGTGTGTGTGTGTGTGTGTGTGTGTGTGTGTGTGTGTGTGTGAGAGAGAGAGAGAGAGAGAGAGAGAGAGAGAGAGAGAGAGAGAGAGAGAGATGCGCCAGAAAAAGAATGTGTTGTCCTATCCACACTGGGCTCTGGCATCACCTGCAACCAGTATGCAGCCTCCAACAGAAGGAAGTTTCCTCCTGGCATGTCTAAACTGGCAGCAAGAATTGTCATAGCTCCTTTTCCATCATGCTTTTTCAAGTGCATTGATGACACCAGTTCCAATAACAGTGACTGACATTTGCTCTGACTCTCAAAAACTTAGTAAGGGGTAACTTATCATAGTTAGTCAGAATAGCTTTAGTACAGATAAATAGCTTGGCTGAACTCATTTTCTTGCTCCAAATGAGTCCACTTCATCTACATGTTCCAATCTTAGCCAAGGGAAACAAATTATAGTCAGATTATCTCCAGTCAGGAAGGATGCCAAGTGACTGTCAGCAGACCCCAGAGAGACGGAGGTCTTGCAGTGCCAAATCTGGAACTGTACAATGGCCTGTATGCATGGATCCCTTCTCAGAGTACCAGTGGAATGACAGGCAGTGGCCAGCTGCTCTTGGGAAACGGTGATATATTTAAGAGCATTTTGAGCACCTTGTGATTAGAAGTAAAGTGTTCACTTGAGAACAATGGCAACTACCACCCAGCACCAAAGCTCCAGCCCTACGCTGTTTTCACTAAAGTCCATTAGAATGTGCCCAAGCAAGAGCAATCAATACGGCCTTCTCAACTTGTAGCAGCCACCCTTGGGAAATCCTCTCGTGTGTGGTCTGAGAGGCAGGAATCGTGGCAAGCATTTAAAGATGTATGGTTTACATAGGCTGTTCCTGACCTGATTTATCATTGTCCATGTATTTAGTTTATATTGCTTTTGTAATGTATTGTATCTGCATTTTTGTGTGTGCTGCTTGGAAATTTCATTATATTATAAATGCATGCATACATAAAAAGACAATGCTGTACCATCTAGAATTAGCAGCATACAAAAAGCCCCAAGGCTTTCATGCCTGGATAGCCATGAAAGGTTAATGTTGTTTGATTTATTGGGTAAAGGGGAACCTCTCCTATGCAGATGTCTCGGTGGTGGGGAAATATGGAACCAATTTCCTTGTTTCTATCAGTATCAGTATCTATCTTAGTTTCTTAACTTGCCTTACATTTGGCTAACAGCCAACTCACTGAATTTTTTTATACACATTTCTAGCTCTTCAACTAAAGTTCTGATTTCATCTATTTATAATACCACCTAAATGCCATTATTCAGTGCCAGATCCAAGTTTGGAGGACCTTGGCAAGACACTGCCAATGGGCCTCTCTTTCAATGATTTAAGGTGCTTAAAAATTCATTAACACACTAAAAAGCATTGTAAATTAAGCCAATGTGGAATCAAAGATTTGGAAGAACACATGTAGACCATCTAGTCCAACTCTCTGTTTGATATAGGAAATTCAGAACTAAGAGATCACCAACCGATGACTATCCAACCTTTTCTTAAAGAACTCCAGTGATGAAAAATTCACCACTACTCTAGGTAATTGGTTCAAACATCAAACTGCTCTCACAATTATGACACTTCTCCTAAAGTTCAAAATCTACCCTCTGGTAACTTGAAGAAGAAACAGAAAGTTAGATTCTGATGGAACGTTAGGACAACTGATAGTTGACAAAGGGTCCCAGAGTATGTCTCCTGGATATCTGGACCTATTTAATTAGTTCCACTTCCTTCTCGATCTTTAACCGCAACCCTGACCTCTCACCAGTTGCATTACTTATGCAAGAATTCATACAGTTTTGGGAGAAGATGGGGCAGAATATTGATCAGTTTCACCTTTTCTTTGTCAAGTGATAATCTCATATTCACCACGCTGACCTACCAACAAGCCTACCATTTTCTTCCACTTCTTTGTGCTTTGAACATTACCTGGAAGAGCTCATTTTGATGCTCTTACCTGAACACATTCTGACTTTTAGCTTACCTGACAGTGTCCTTACAACTGCGTACTCATTCTTGGTGGCCTGTCCAACTTTTCATTCCTAATACACGCTTTATTATCAATTTTTTTTCAGCCACGCTGTCTTTTTAAAGAGATCTCTTATGGTTTGTGATTGTGTCTTTACTAAGTTCTCCTTCAGAAATGCCTTCCCATCTTGAGTGCCTCCCTCTCACAGCACATCCAGCCCGCCTAAACTAATTCTGACAAGCAGTCTTTGTGGATGCAGTCATCAATGCAGACCTTCTTTTTCTTGATGACTTTTGTGTCTCCCCATTCTCCCCATGATGGTACCAGACAGCTGGGGGTCCTCCCATCACCTTTGTTTACCTTGTTACATTCCTGCTTCTAATATATAGCTATGTCATTACTAACAAAATAATGTGAGGGAATTTTAAAATGAGAAGCAGTGACTGTAACTATATATGCCAATTCAAAGATTACAAAATAATACACAAGCTTTCAAAATGTCCAAGACTCATCATTTTGCAAGATTTACAAAAAAGCACCTGGGGGGAATAAGAAAAATTAGAAGTCACAAAATGGGGAAAATGAGACACTGCAGATACTTAAATAGGGGTCTACCTGTGATGTGATTGCTTCAGGTTTCACCTGGGAGTATATCTAGGATTGCTGAGAAAAGGCCTAAACAAAGGTAACAATGGAAACTCATTCATAAGTCAAGTTACTTTGAGATGGTATGACAGATACTTTTGGTCTTTCCTGTTGTACATTTTCATCATAAAATATATAAAAGGGCCTTAATACTACCAAAGTGACACTATTATGTCATTAGAATAATAGATTTGTTTTGAAAATGCCTTATTTCATGCCTGCGTCAAACAAAATTGTCACTTTTGCAGCTCTTTTGCAATTTGAATTCCCATAACCCAAAGATAATTGCTTCAGAGTTAGAAATAACTCAGTATTTTAGAAAAAGAAGGGAAAATAAACAAGAATTGAAGGTGCTAACCTTTATCCCATCACCCACATTCTGTTCAAAATAAAAACCAACAAAAGCCACAATGCATATAATTCTAACTTTGTTCAAGATTATTAATAAAAGCAATCTACAGAGTGAAAATGTGGAACCATCAAAGGACTCATGTGCAGATAATAAGGGGCCAGAAATTCTTATAATATCCCATTCAAACTAGCAATATGTCTTTAATAAAACTGAAACTGCCTCCTGAAATGTCAACATTCCACCCCTCAGATTCTGTTGGTGAACATTCTCCAAAATAATGATGTGTGAGGAATCTGGAGCTGGGAATCTATCAGATCCCAGCTTGGCTTGCTAAACTCCAGCCCACAGTCTCTCTGCCCTAGCTCTGGCTCATGCCAAGTGGTCAGGTGGGCATCCAGTAGGAATTGTTGTACATTAATTACATTACAGATGCCCTGATATATTATTATTATTATTATTATTATTATTATTATTATTATTATTATTATTATTATTACATTTCTATGCTGCCCCTTGCCGAAGCCTCGGGGCGGCTTACAACACAATAAGATATAACTGTCCTTGCTTGTGCATTTGACACCTGACTGCTACTGCGTCTGCGGTGCAAGTGGAGTTCTCCTCCTACACACATGACTTGAAGGCTTTGCTTAATTAGCAAAAGAATAATTCAAAGACCTGAATTAATCTGACCTGCCAGATTCCCACGCATTTGTAGCCTCGGTCTTGTTTCAGCTTGCTGCCTAGGCCAGGACTATGTGCTGGAAAGAAGTCTGGTGAGCACAAGAGAGACAGATTACAGGCACATCTTTGTATCGCTATTCAAGATATTATCTGGCTGCATGAATATTTGGCAAGTGTGTGATACTGAGTATTATTGTTTGACTTCTGAGATGTTAGAGGAGCTCCCAACATTAGAAAGTACTGGACTTCTCCACTGAATGCTGTTTGTCTCCACAAATGGAAGAGGCTTCTCCATTCATGGAAGAACATGTGTAGACCTCCCGTTTTGGCTCTCATTCCCAAGGAAGTGCATTAGGATTGCAGACCCAATCAGTATTAGCAAATTTTTCTACTTCCATGTGGAACTGTATGCCAGTACAATTAAAAACCTTAAACGGGGCACACTCCTGGTTTATAAATGCCATCTGAATTCAGAATAACATAGACAGCCTAGCTAGATCTCACCATTTACCCATGCCTACCCCTCAGAGAGTTGATGTAGCTTTTCATGGGCAAATGAACTTTTAAAAGTGACAGTCTTATTGATATACTGCAATTACTTTGGTCCATCTTTAGACTTCAGAGTGATATATATTGACCTTTTCATGATGAGGCTAAGCATAAGAATTCATTAGTAATTCTGTGCTGGTATCTCTGGAGCAACAAAGTAATATATTCCTTGCTTTGTTTCTTTAAAAATACTTTAAAGGAGGAGAGCTGATGAAAGATAGCCAAAGCTGGATTGTTGGCTTGGTGCAATTACATGTAATCAGTTGGGATTTATGGCTCAGTTTATTAATTTACAGTGGCTGTATGTGTAGTCTTAAAGCATCTAGATGTGATTAATAGCAGATGCGAATTGTGGCACTTACTGTACAAGCCATTAGTAAAGCTATTAACAGCATTGTTCAAAAATGGGTTCACCGTATGTCAGTAAAGAGGAGGGAAAACAGTTGTTGTGAACCTCAGCTACCTCCAGCAGAGCAACAGTGTCTGGGCATTCTTTAATAAGTTTCTTAATGAATGGTATGATGGATAATGAACCATGGAGTAAGCTTTGTTGCCTCCAGTGGGATTTGCCTCTTTAGCCATGTGCGGGATTTGGCTATGCATAACTGCAATCAGCCGTTTATGCTGTAGCAAGTAGGAAGAGAGACTACCTTTCTCAAGCCGAAATTTGTGCATACGAGCCACCTCCATATCCATTTTTAATTTTTTTCTCATTTTTTCTCATTTTTATTTTTTTCTTTATTTGAAGTATTTTTAGCCAGGTTTTTAATCAAAGTTCTTAAAACAGCTTCCCACACAATAAGAATAAGACATCAAACAGTACTAATATGTATTATTATGATCCATAAAGTAAGAGCAGTCTCAGGATTAATTAGATTGACCACTATATTAAAATCACACAATGTGTGCATGTGTGAAAAACAGGATTGCTTAAAAATCATAAAAATAGGTGCCAGGCCCAATGCCCCTCGGAGCAAGGCATCTGTACAAGCAATTATACAAGCAAGGATGCTCTGCAAGCCACTTGCCTCACATCAGAATCACCCAGAATTAGACCTACAATGCCAATCTGAAAATAATCCTGCAGGTTTATATGGAATCGGGCAGTCCTCCAGCCAAAGACGATGTAGCTTTTTCAATCAAAAGCAACACAAGCGAGCCATTGCTTCATTGGTAGCAATGAAGGTGTGTAACATCTGGGTGCTCTCTCTACCAACTAACCGCCTCATTGCTGTCTTATGAACCAACAGAAATTTCCACATAGTTTCCCAAATTCCATTCCTTGAAATTAAATTAAGTAAATGCATTATGTAAAGAAACTAAGTAATGTTTTATAGCCGTAATGATTGTGTGAGGGAGGCTGGAAGCAGGACAAAATAACCTAATCTCTTCCAAAGGAAGCAGATTAAAAATGTCACTGTGATGCGCATCCCTGCAGACTTTCTCCAGGACTAGAGTACTATTTAACCCAAAATAATGGTCATATGGTACTGGAAGAAATGACACACACCAAGACACTGCTTATGTAATGTACCCCAATCCTGCTTGTTATGGGGATAGCACGTGCATTCTCAGTGTTCCCATAATGTACACTGGGTGTACATGTTTCAAGGAGTCATTGTAGTTTCAAACTATATATGTCAACAGTGAGTTAAAGATAGATCAGCAAGGGTTTCTGACTTCCAATATTTTAACAGCAGAACCAGAAAAAAGGATCCCTAAAAATTCTCCTCTGCTGAAATTAAGAAAACTTGAGGGGAATTAGGAGCAGTACTGTGTGAATGGAAAAATGTCTGAAAGCCCCAGTTCTGGTATGGAAAACAAATTTCTGGACTGAGCAAGTATGCAAAAGAACCTTATCCTGTAATACTCTATTTCTCTTTTTGTGTCTCTGTTTTTTGCCTAGGTCCTGTTCGTAGATCTCAGAATTTCAGTTAAAAGTAAAGTTGGTAGTCAGGAGTTACCCCCATTGAGTCCCATGGTACTTTCTCCATAATCCCATTTATTATGGGATTTCAGCTTAAACCACTTATATGAAGGGGAGGAGCCTAAAATAAAATTCATGCTGAGTGCTCACTCATTGATGTGCCCTCAAATTTCTATGTGAGGCAACCCAGTTCTGCACAGTGAAATAATGTCTAAGTTGGAAGTTTCTGCTTCCATTGAACATCTCGGAAAGATTCTGAAATCAAAATGTTGAACAGTATCAAATGCTATATATTAGCTATGCATTCCCAAAGCCTGTCTTTTGGTTTTTAAACAAATTATCCTGGGCATTCGGTTTTTAAATAAACTATCCTTTATTTTGAACTGCACAATAAAAATTCATTAGCACTAAAAGGATTTGACGCTACGGCAATTTAGCATTCTTTTAATAAACACACATCTGTTTTCATTTGGGTAACTTATTTTCAGGGGTATGAGAGAAGTATGTAATGAAATAAAGCAGCCGCCAATAGTTTGGATTGTAGTCAGATGATGGAGAGGGCTGCCATCTCTGTCAAGCATTCATTAGCTGCTCCTTGAGATATAAAAGGCTGCTTTGCAACTTGTGTGCTTAGGTTTCTCACATCTGTGGGTGAGATGATGGTACCCACATCATTATTGTCATGGTTGTCCTGAACATGATGTGGTGTGTTGTGAAAACAGGTAACACAAAAACCTTCTAACATAGAGCCGTACCTGTTACAATTTGTGATGTGGTTCTCATTGGACTTCCAGGCAGGATCTCAATATGAGTAAAGTACTAGCTCCCTTCATAAATTAACCTCCATAACAGAGGCTGGCAATCAGAATGGGGCTGGGGCAGATGAGCCATCCTTCCACTGGGCCCCATGGGTTGAAGGAGATTGGAGTGTGCGTCTACACTCCCTACGCTCCCACCTGAGCACGTCCTAAATTGGCTTTGCTATAAATAAGTTTCCTCCCATTGAAGAAGGCTGGTGCACAGCAAGGCCCTTTGCCAGTCCTGTGCCCTTTCCCATTGTGACAAGAGGTGAGCTGCAAAGCCAGGAATCCCCTTCTCCTTCCCTGGGCAGACAAGGCTGTGCCCACTCATCCAGCACCTGCAGGAACCCAGCCTTCTGCAGACTGGATGGGCAACCTCATGGTTCTAGACTAGGAATGAACAAGGAAATCCCAAATAAATCTATTACTTTCATGGAAAGTAGCAAATTCATCTGAGTCATCTCAAATGAGAGCTGTTCTCTAATCCGGACATTTTTGCTCAAGCACAGAAGTTGGGCATGCATCCAGGGGGTTTTGAGGACAACTGCTGCTGCCTCCCCCACAAATGAGGAGGAAACTTGATTGCTCAGTTAAAATGAGGTTTACCTCTTTTCTGTGGATACTCCTGGGAGAGAGAAAAACCCCAAAACAAAAATACACCAGAAGAAAGAGTGTCACAAACTGTTCTTTGTGATCAGATTTAGTATCCATTTGTTAAAGTGTGGCCTACTTTTAAAGGTTCATTCCAGACCTGGGACAAGATCGATAAATATCTTTCAAGCTAAATTTTCAGTACAGCTTGTTCAACAGTTTTTAACATTCCAGTCATTTTATAGCATAGATCTTTCTAGGAATAAAGTGGAACTGAGTATTGGGCCTCCAATCAGTCACAAAGAAAGAAGCTGCCACAGTTAAACATGCACAGTTAAGCATACCTTAGATTCACTGAAATCAATGCCACTTTAGAAAGTGTGTGCTGAGTTGTAGCCACATATAATTCCAAAGCACGATCATGCAGAGCCAAATTAGATACCATAGTATTGTGTTATGTCTGCTTTATGTGTGGGTGCATACATGCATGTGCACGCATGTCTGTGCATGCGTGTGTATAAGGATGTACACAAATTTTGTTTCTGTGTATTTATTTGTCTACTTGTTCTTTGTTTCTATACTGCATGGTATACAAAGCTTTCTGATCAGTCCATAACAATGCAGAACATAAAATAAAGTCTAACAATTTAAATAGCTAAAAGTACAGTACAAAGATTTAAATTGCAATACATAATTTTACAGCAAATTGGATCTAAAATCCCTGGGAACATTCATGAGAAAATAAGAGGGTAGTCACATGAAAGTGTATACTATATGTACTGGGTAAACTTCTCTGAGAAGTTCATTCCAGAGCCAGGTGCCACAGCAGAAAAGGCCCTCCTTACCTACTTACCTAACTTCTCTTGGCAGTGGGTTCTACGGGAGCACTCCAGATTATCGTAGGCGGGTATATATAGGAGGAGACAATCTTTTCTGTTTCCTGGCCCCAAGTTGCTTAGGACATTGAATGATAATACTAGCACTTTGAATCAGGCCCAGGCATGTACTGGTAACCATCAGAGATGGTAAATGACTAGCCTAATATGATCACAGTGGCCCTTCGCACATTAACAGCCTTTCTGGCCTGTTTTGGATGAGCTGAATTTGCCAGACCATTTCCACCTCCTGTATAACATATTGCAGGAATCCAACCAAGAAGTTACCAGAGCGTAACTGTAGCCAGGCCATATCCATCCAGATAAAGATGATGCTGATCAGAATAAACTGGTAAGAGATGCTCCTTGTCATTGGTTCACCCTTGCCTCCAGTGCCAGTGTCAGATCCAGCACTGCCCCCAAGCAATGAACCCGATCCTTTAGAGGAAATGCTGCCATCTCCAGAATATGTTGAATATTACTCATCCAGGCAGAAGAATCACACAGTAATGTCCTTCTGTATTGCTTGGACTGAAATGCAGTTTATGGCTCTTCAGCCAATCTATTACTATGCCCAGGCACTGATTCAGAATAATCACTGGCTCATCCAGCTTTCATGAACAGGAGAAAGACTGCAAATGTATGACACTTCATCTTGTCAAGTTCACACCTCTGGAAGATCTCCCCAGAAATTTCATGTTGATGTCGATCAGCATGGCAAATAAAAAGGAGCCCTGTTGGACTCAGAATCAATCTCTCTCTCTCTCCCCCACCCCTCTCTCCTATTCACTCAATTTATACTTAGATAGCACAAGCTAAAGGTCACACAAGCTACTTACCAGCATGACTTTAGACACTGGCCCAAGAGGCAGAGAACTAATATCAGCTGTATGATTGGTTTCCTGTACTGATAGTGTTTCAAGCTCTCTGATCCCGCAGGTGATGGGGACTGAAGTTCCTTCAGAGGGGAGTGACCTGGAGACTTGCACTGTTGTAACATCTGTATAACTACACCTGTGAACAGATGTCTTCATTCTTATGGCTACAGAAGTAGGCACCAAATAGGTAACATTAGTGCTGAAACAACACTGTAGTGTCCCTTGAGGTCTGGCTAGAAACCTCTTTACAATCTATTTTTCCTCCAGCAAGCTCCAAAGTTCAGAAGAAAGTGTCCTCCCTCTAGCCAAATTCACACTGTAAAATCTGTTGCTTGAAGCTCTACAGTATTTGCCAAGGTAGTTTTAGCTTCTGAGTCTAGCAGGAAACTGCCATATCCTGAGGTATCTTACTGTCAGTTTAATGAACCATCTAGAAACAGTAAATGATTGAGACACAGAATCTACAGAATAACTACTTCCATAAGACAGCATATCTATATTCATATTAAATACAGTGACTCGTATGTCCAGAGGCATGAACTTGGTTGTAAATTCCTCCTTGATATCATTTCATTCTTTCTCGCAGCAGCAGTCCGTGCTGTATTTTGTGATATTGCCCATCCAGTTTTCTCTATTTTCATTACTGTGTGTAAAACTCCAAATCTGTAAATACAATGGAGACTGATGCAACTCCTGCCAGAACACACTTCTATTTAAGAAATAACATCATCTCCTTTCAAGAGGCAGCTTTTAGTAAGAGAGAGTCAAACTACAAATTACACCTGCAGGGGTGGGGGAAGAATCCAGTCACAATCTGGATTATGGCGCACAGTTTAACTCTTTCCTACTTTGCCGTGATCCTGAAAGAAACTGCAGCTGTGCAGGAAGAGAAGAATGATTCTTTGAAGTCATTCACAAGTATCAACACTAGAAGAAGGAGTGTGTGAAATAGCAACCTAGCTTCAGATTAGACAGGCCATGACCTTAAGAAAGGGCTTGGAAGACATCAAGGAAATACTTGCAGTTTCCATTAAATTGCTCCTCTGGGAAAATGGAAAAGTGACTTATAGTGAGCTGACTCACTTCATATTTTGAGAATGCAGAGGGAGCCATGGGTGATTATAGAGTGTGGCAAGTTCGGGAATGGCTTATGTCAATCTCTACTTGCTTGGGATGCACTACAATCATGTTAATAATAGGCAAGAGGAACTCTGTGACTCCAGCTCAGGAAATAGATGGTACTGTTGAGCAGCAAAACTGCACACTTCCATGTTAATAAAACAGTATTCTGGAGAAGTTTGAGTAAGAATGGCAAGTGCATGCTGATGAAAAGATGGACAAAAACTTGTCTAACAGAAGTCATCATGTTACTCAAATGAAACAGACATTTTGCTGGTTGGCGTGGTTCCTTGGACAGCAGTTTACAATAGCTGGTTTGTTGTTTGGGGCCATTGGCAGTTTCTGGGACCACTGCCTTCAATAAATGCCTAACAGCTAGGAATACTGCAGACTAAGGTGTGGTTTTCCCCACTCAACACTTTGTCTCTGTGTCAGGAAGGCTGTCCTTGTTGAATGTCTGCCTGTTGCCCACAGCCCCAGGAAGAGTTCTGTTGAGATGGAAGGAAGATGGAAACGGCAGCCCACCTAAGGTTTCATTTTATTTCAAAGGCCTAGAATTACCAACCTTGTAAGAGGATTGCTCCCAGATTTGCTTCAGTTGTGAAGCACGGCTAAGATTTCTCTTCTCCCACCAACTGTTATCCCATGCTTTATGGCTGATTCTACATTGCCACAAACAAAATTGTTTGTCGGCCCCTATTTAAATAGTAAAAATACTCTGGGCAGATTCAGCTCTGCTTTTTCATAGCAGTCTCACAACCACAGAGATAAAATGGAGTTTGCGTCTGTGACTGGATGATCATCTGGGGAGAGGGGGTGGAGGGAGCTGGACCCAACATCCTGCCTACCTGCATCACTGATTCATGGCTGCATAATTTATTTATTCCTCATTTCTATACCCTGCCAAGGCAGCTCACACAGTCTTCCTCCCGCTCTCTTGGGTGTAATGTTCCATAAGTGTACAGCACACTGCAGAAGTATTCACCCCCTTTGAGTGTTCCACATTTTGTTGTGTTAGAGTCTGAAAATGAAATGGATTTAATTGGTATTGTTACCATTTAGGATAACAAAGTAGAGCACAGAATATTTTTATGGTGGCATGAAAGTTGAGTAAACAAAACCAATCTGGCAGTTTATTTATTTATTTACTTGGAGTTTTTGTATGCCGTCCCATTCACGTGACCCAGTTGTTGGTTAGATGAATATTCACCCTCGCCCTGGAGTCAATGCTTTGTAAAAGCATTTTTGGCAGCAATTACAGTGTGAGTCTCTTCCAGACTTATGCATCTGGATCCTGCAATGTTTTCCCATTCTTCTGGGAAAACTGCTCCAGTCAATGTCAGGTTGTATGGGGACTATCACAAAACAGCAATTGTCAAGACTTGCCACAGATTCTCAGTTGAAATGAGGTCTGGGCTTTGACCGGGCCGTTCTAAGACATCCAGGTTCTTGTTTCTACTCCACTCCCATGCTACTTTGGGTGCACAGTTAGGGTCATTGTCTTGCTGAAAGGTGAACCTTCACCCCATTTCCAGGTCCCTTGCAAACTGAAAATGGTTTCCCTCTAGAATTGCCCTGGATTTGTCTTCATCCTTCTTGCCCCCCATCCTGACCAGTTTCCCAGTACCTGCCACCACTCATGTTTCATGACCGTTGTTAAGTTCCATTGATTTCAAAAGGGTGTGATCTACTTCCAAAAAATATCTCCTTGGAAGTATGCTTCATCAAAGTGCATATACATCATCCAGATTAGAACCTTTAGTTCTGCCTAATTTTCTAGATTACATCAAGTTACCTCCCACTTGCAGATTCCTTTGTGCTCTTATCTTCTGAGCACAATTCAAACTATTGGTGATTAAAGTTTAAAACCTAAATGGTTTCTGTTGGAGAGACTGGAAAGTTTGCCTACATCCATAGAATTTATGTATGTAGAATTTATAAATAGTATTTATTTATAATACTTTTATACAGCTTAATATATTAAAAGTTTCAGATGTTTTAATACATAGAGCTATTGGTGCCATTTATAAATTTAATAAATAAATAAATACTAAAATTCCTATGTGCTTCACTTAAAAAATATAATATCATTCTGCCCATTCCAGCCAGAATGGAGGCATTATTAAGATCCACAATGATCCATAATGATCTCTTAACCAACTACCATGTCTACACTTTCCATTGAATTCTGGAAAAAAAAGAAAATATTAGATAGTTTTTTTGATCTCCCATGTTATTCAATGGGAAGCATGAAGCCTCGGAAGCTTGGGATCATAAGAACATAAGAAGAGCTGTGCTGGATCATGCCAAGGGCCCATCTAGTTGCACAGTCTGTTCATGCAGTGACTACCCAGCTGCCCAACAAGCAGGACGTGTGCAATGCCCCTTCCACCCATGTTCTCCAGCAAGGAAGGTCTACGGGTTCATTACCTCTGATACAGGAGGCAGCATATAACAGTCAAAACAAGGAGTAGTGACTTCAGTAGTTTAGAAGAGCACTGTGCAAATAAGTCCATCTTTACATCTATCCTCAATCTCTCACCAATCATTTTCATAGAATGACCCTGCATTCTAGATTTATTTATTTACTTAAACCTTTTCTAAACCGTCCCATTACCAAAGTCTCGGGATGGTTTGACAATATGAAAGAAGAAAGAAGCAAGAGAAAAAAGTCTCCTTATCTGCTTTCTCCACACCATGCATAAATTTTTACACCTCTGTCATGACTCCACTTACCTCTTTTTATGCTAAACAGCCCAAGGTAGTGTAACTGCTCCTTGTGGGAGAGTTCTTTCAAGCCCCTGGTCATTTTATTTGCCATTTCCTACATATTTTTCAACTCTACAATATTCTTTGTAGACAAACATTAGAACTCCAATGCTTGGAATAAATCTCTGTATTGAGGCATTTCAGTATGAAATGTAATTGTTTTGATGCAGGAAAAATTCCAAGTTATGTTTTATTGCTCAAGGACCATTCAAATAATAATTCAAAGAACATTTGGAGGGAACAATACTACACTCTGATTTAATGAAAAAAAATGAGCGAAAATTGCCATTTCCATAGTTGACCGCTTGGCAGTGAACACAAATGGTCAGTGCCCCCAGAAATTGAACCAAAGAGGAATGTCAAGAAAAAGGGTGCTCAGGGGCAGAGGGAACCCAAAGCTTTGCAGAAGAACAACCCTGAAAAAACTACACACCCTAAGGGAGGCAGCCCTTCCAAATAAGGATTAAGGGTTGAGCATGCTCAGTAGCCACAGACCATCTTGCCAGGTAGTAAAGAAAGCCAGGTGGTGGGAGCAGCAGCTTGCTTTTGCCCCCTTGAACCTCTGTGAAAGTGCTGGTGAACCTATGGCACGCGTGCAACAGCGGGCATGCAGAGCCCTCACTGTTGGGATGTGAGCCAAGTCGCCCCAGCATCGCCCCAGCAGCCAAGAATCGGATAACGGTGCACATAGGGAACATGCACATGCTTGGAAAGGAGTAGCGGTGTCAGGCGATGACTTCACGAGCCACGACTCATTACCTGCGACTCGTGAGAGCTTTCATATGGCAAGTCAGTGCACTGCCAAGGATATATACATTTGCTTCGACTGGCTGTGTGTTGTTATTTCTAAACTAAAACCTCATTTATCGGGTTTTATTGCAGTGTTGCCACTTTGCAGTAAATGAGTGCAGTCTGGGTTGCAGTTTTGGCACTCGGGTTCTTAAATGTCCACCATTACTGGGTTAGGGTTATAAAATGAGGTGTCCTGGCATGATTTTCATGATTGGAATGTGTTTAGAATGCGCAGAAATTATGAGCTGTGCAGAGAAAGTTCCTCAAGGAAGGCTTTTGCAAAATCACCATCCTTTCAACGGAAGTTTTGCCCTATATTAGGGTTAGAAGTGTGTGCCAGGGTAGGGTTAGGGTTAGACAAAAGGAGTCCTGGCTTGATTTTGATGGTTGTGTTTAAAATGAGCAGAAATGATGAGCTGTGCAGAGAAATCTACTCAGGGAAGGCTTTTCCAAAATCACCCTCTTTTCAATGGAACTGAAGCCCTAAATTAGGGTTGGGGTTATGAGCCAGGGTAGGGTTATGGTTAGCAAAATGAGGTGTCCTGGCATGATTTTGATGGGTGGAATGTGTTTAGACCGGGCAGAAATGATCAGCTGTGCAGAGAAAGCATCTCAAGGAAGGCCTTTCCAAAATCACCCTCTTTTCAATGGAACTTTCGCCCTAAATTAGGGTTAGGGGTGTGCATCAGGGTAGGGTTTGTTTTAGAAAAAGAAGGTGTCCAGGCATGATTTTTGATGGTTGGAATGTGTTAAGAATGGACAGAAATGATGAGCTGTGCAGAGAAATCTCCTCAAGGAAGGCTTTTTCAAAATGACCCTCTTTTCAATAGAAATTTTGCCCAAAATTAGGGATAGGGGTGTGCGCCAGGATATGGTTGGGGGTAGAAAAATGAGGTGTCCTGGCTTAATTTTGATGGTTGGAATGTGTTTATAATGGGCAGAAATGATGAGCTGTGCAGAGAAATCTACTCAAGGAAGGCTTTTTCAAAATCACCCTCTTTTCAATGGAACTTTCGCCCTAAATTAGGGTTAGGGGTGTGCATCAGGGTAGGGTTTGTTTTAGAAAAAGAAGGTGTCCTGATTGCCTTTGATGGTTGGGATTTGTTTAGAGTAGGCAGAAATGATGAGCTATGCAGGGAAAACTCCTCAAGGAAGGCTTTTTCAAAAATGCCCTCTTTTCTATGGAATTTTCGC
This sequence comes from Varanus komodoensis, assembly GCF_004798865.1. NCBI lineage: Eukaryota > Metazoa > Chordata > Lepidosauria > Squamata > Varanidae > Varanus > Varanus komodoensis. Next base: position 1,603,992 of record NW_025335941.1, on the reverse strand, counting down.
CCTTTATTAGGGTTAGGGGTGTGTGCCAGGGTAGGGTTAGGGTTAGAAAAAAAAAGGTGTCCTGGCTTGCTTTTGATGGTTGGGATGTGTTTAGAATGGGCAGAAATGATGAGCTACACAGAAGAATCTACTCAAGGAAGGCTTTTTCAAAATCGTCTCATTTAATGGTTTTTTACCCTTATTATTTATTTACTTATTTATTTTTGGATTTATATCCTGCCTTTTTCCTACAAAGGGCTCAAGGCAGCTTACATCTCCTCTTCCATCTTATCCCCACAACAACGACCCTGTGAGGTAGGTTGGGCTGAGAGTCTGTGACTGGCCCAAAGCCACCCAGTTGGCTCCATGGCTGAGCAGGGACTAGAACCCAGGTCGTCTGAGTCCCAGTCCCATGCTCTTAACCACTACACCACCCTGGCTCTCTTATATTAGGGTTAGGATAGTGCAGCAGGTTAGGGTTAGGGTTAGGGTTAGGGTTAGGGTTAGGGCAGGGGTGGTGAACCTATGGCACGCTTGCCACCGTGGTCATGCAGTGCTTTCTCTTTCGGAATGTGAGCTACATTGCTCCAGCATCGCCCCAGCAGCCGAGCATCAGATAACAGTGCACATATGGGCCATGCGTATGCTCGGAAAGGAGTAGCAGCACTTGGCAATGATGTCATGAGCTGTGACTCATTAGCCATGTCTCATCCGAGCTTTCACATGGCCGGTCAGTCCACTGCCAAGGATATATATATATTTGCTTGAACTGGCTCTGATTTTTTTTTTCTAAACTAAAACCTCAGTTTCCAGGTGTTATTGCAGTGTTGGCACTTTGTGATAAACAAGTGGGTTTTGGGTTGCAGTTTGGGCACTCAGTCTTTAAAAGGTTCACCATCACTGCGCTATGATATGGCTTGCTGGCTGAAACCCCTAATAGAAATAGCACTCCATGGAGTAGCTAGGGTTGGTAATTAGGGCCCTGCTGCTTAGCCCTCAGGTCCATAACCACCCAAACAGCAGATACAAACTGCAATTTATTCCTCTCCATGGTTCAATGATTTAAGTGAACTTAGAATGCAAAACTCCAGATGCTCAGAGTATTCTTTTAATCAGTTTGACAGACTGTCTGATTGTTGTCCTAACAAGTCAGGAACATTGGAGCAGACTGAAAGCATGACATGGGGGCTGGAGAAGGGGAAAAGAAACATTAGTTGTGCATTCAAACTGAAGTATCCTGAATAGCTATCTAAAGTCTGGGGTTTTAAACTTTCTTGCTGCACCAATTTTTTTTTTTTTTTTTTTTTTTTTGCTCACTGGGGCCCTGGGACAGATGTGTCTTTCCTGTCAGTAGGTAGGCCTTTCTACCCCATCCAAACACCCTTCAGTCAGCAGACCTGAGTCCAGAATTTCTTCCAATGACGGACTACGCTGCTTGGTCTGGCTAGGTATTTATATGCCCGTTGTCACACAATGCCTACCCAAAAATGACTGTATAAAGAAAATCAAGTGCAAAATATGTAAAGGCTATTTTCTACAGTAAGACTGCTAATCCCACATGAAAGCATTGACCTATGTCCAATTATGGTTATTTTCTTTTTCTTTCGCAAAGCAGCTGGAAAAGCCATTACACCTGATGGCAATCAGAGAGAAGCAGCAATGCTGATCCTGCAAACACTGAGAAAATCTTTCATTAAATGGTTTAACTGGGTAAAGACTGAAAATTGCTTCTCTATCAAAAGAACTGCATGGCAGGATTTTAATTAAAGTGAATTAATATGGTATTTTCATTAATAATGCAATGAAAGGAAGAAAACCAGTTGAAGGGAATTTAAGGGAGAAAAATGCCCCTTGATCCTCTCTTTGCCTCACTAATTCTCACTTTTCTCCCATAAAACCTTTTGTTACTCATTGTAAACAGTTGATTAGAAATCCTCTAAAGAATTAAGAGATGAACTGGCTTGTATAATTACTCTGAAATTTATCTTCTCTGGCATTGTCCTTCTTTTCCAATTCATTTTCTCTTCTTCAGAGAAACCTTCTGTGAACCTTATTAAAGCAGACTGCATTCCTATATACACTTACTGGGGAGTAAACCTCATGAAGCACAGTGAGCCTTATGCTAAGGAAACATTCATTAGATCATGATTCACCTGAGTGCAAAGATTAAAAAACATGCTAGCCCCAGTTATGGGCAGTTAGCTGTGCTTCCAGAATGTGTCAAAATATACATCCGGTTACTGCACACAGCCTGGGCATGGTGCGAATGGAGATGCATGTCTGTATTCAGCTTGTAGAGAGCACTTTGGCATTCAGGTTTCCCTGCCTGGACTTTGTTTCTGAATATGTTCATAACCTGTTCTCATGTGATTATCAGGAAACAACGCGAACATGTCTGGTGAACTAGGGCATCTGGATGGCAAGTGGTAGGTTGTTCACTGCAGTGATTTCAAAATTGCAAAGGTTTTATATGTAGGTAAAACAGCAAGATATACTAATATGATAAGTACATCCAGTGAAAGCAATAGGATGCATTGGAAATAATAGGACCCCTTAATACCAATTGGCCCATTCTCTGGCTTGGCTTTGAGCTAAATCTGAGTTTCCTTCCTTCATGTCTAAGTTCATATTCTGTTTGTAGCACTGGCTTTCTAAAATACAAGTGCTTTTTCCCTGAGTCAGCAGCAGCACCTAAGCTTTCTGCAACTACTCACTGTCGGATGAAAACTTCAAAAGATTCTCAAGATAGTTCCTTATCTGTCTGTGTTTTTTACATAATCTGGGTCAAAGGATTCCCCTCTTCATCTGACAGTAAGAGAGTTCAATGGATATCTCTTGGGTCTTCTGGCTTTTTGACTGCTTGACTAACCAGTTTCCATGGATATTTGCTACTAATAGTCTCTGTCTAGATGAAACACAGATAACATTTTGCTTTGTATGAACATTAAAGGTAAATACCTACATTTTGTATAATCCAGAATGATCTACCCTCAGCTGTTGCTTTTATCCAAAAGCCATTTAAAGATAGTTTGTAAGAAACTCGTCTCATAAGAAAAGGCTGTTAGGGAATATTTAGTCCCACTTTAGACAGTAATCTAGATTCTAGACCACAGGTAGACTACATGTAGTTTTTGGGCTTTATCTCCCACCACTGCTACCAAATTTAGGGATACCAGGTGGGAAAAAATGTCAGTAATCCACCACAGAAGGCTAAGATGAATACATTTATTTTCCAACTAAATGAGTCCAGATTAAATTACCATAGTGGTTTACATATGAAAATCAGCACTAAATGGACAGTTTTACCAAAACTGTTAAATGTTGTATTGCAGAGGAAGCATATGTGCAGTTTGTGGACAAAATGCCACCTGGACCCCCTAAAGCTGGACACCACAATCTAGACCATTTAGGTGTTTGTCAGTAAACCATGGAATCTTTCAAGTTCACATGCTCTGCCTGATTCCTTATCCCTGAAAGGAAGACAAAAGCTAAACAAACTGCAATTCCACATTCTATCTGAACTTGGGAAACTGTGGTTTGTTTTGACCAAACTTAGTTAACAAACCAGGAACTACTTTGATCCTGATTTGTTTTGACTAACTTTGGTTAGCACTAACTACAGTTCCCTGAGTGTATGGATGAACTACAGTTGTTCTGACATGATAGGTGCACTTTTCACTCTCCTTCTCTTGCACACAAAGAAGGACAAGGAAAGAAAGGGCATACAAGCCTTGCCATAACATGGTCCTGATGACCTTCACCATGGTTTAAGTAATAGTCAAAACTGGTGTGATGACCTGAGCAGACTGAAGCAAATATAGGATTACAAGCTGGCGAAGGAATCTCCATCTTTGCCCTGTGAGTGCCATGTCTCCTGTATGTCCCTTTCTCAAATCTATATGCCACATTTCTCCTGCCACTGGTGATAAAGCTGGTTGCTGGTGACATTATTCTCATCCAAGGGAGCAGTGATGCTGTTACAACACTGATGCTGTTACAGTGCAGTCCTATGCACACTTCGACAGAAAAAGCCCTGCAGTTCCCAGAATTCGACCCTCGTTAGACCAATACACCATTATCAACTTATGCTGGCTCAAGCCTTGAGGCATCCGTCAGTGCCATTTCACTAACACAGTAGCTAATAGAAGCAGGCCATAAATCAGAGTAAAATATTTCAAGTTAAAATGCTGTATGCATTTCCCTATCTACATCTTACAGTTGGAACTACTAAAGGCTAATTAGTATCATATAATTATCTAGTTCTGTGATCACAGGTTAGTGTAACATGTTATCTGGCTTCTTTGTAACTACAAGCTTTGATAATATGTTTTAAAAGACCTATATGTTATAAAAGTCACTGGTGAATTTCAAGGAACTCATATTTTAAATTGGATTAAATGGGCTGCTATCACAGCAGATAAGCCAAAGCCTTCTGAATAATTTGCATTTTTCAAGCCAGGAAGCATGGACGGGCTTACATTTTCCTTCACGTTAGTATCCCAAGATCCTGCACAGCGAATCCTACCTGCTCTGATCCCAACCTCTTCTTCATTTGCATGTTTCTTCCCAGTAACCCTTACCCTGAGTTGATTTGTTAGCTGTTTAAACAGGTCTTAAGATGTACTTTGTTCAAGCTATACTATTTTTTATGTTTTAAATTTGGGTTTAAATTTTTGTATGATTGCTTTCCAGATGTTTTTAATGCTGCTTGGGATGTGTTCCTCACTTGGGCCTGCCTGACACCAACCTTAGCATATTGTCAGCACAAGGTTAAGAAAGGCTTCTGCTATGGGGCATCCAAACACAGCATTGCAATTTCCAGATCCTGGTATGCAGTTGCCAGAGTCCCCTGGAAAAGATGGCAGCTGCAAAGATCTCCTCCAACCATCCAGCATGTGATTGAACTTCAGGCATGGTGGCAGATAGGATAGGACTGGGAGAGGAGGATGGAAACCATGCCCATATGAAAACCATTTAATCATTTGTCAGGCACATCCAGGCCCCATAATAAATAAATAAAAATGCACTGAGTAGAAACCATGCAGTGTTGCTTGTTGTGATGCATGAACTCTACCATAGGTTAATTTGTGCTCACCTGACAGTTGTCAATTGGCAACCTGTCATTTGAAAAGTGAAGCTATAAGGGGTCCTTGGCCTGGAAGGGAGAAGCAATCACATCTGTCCCTTAGTTTTCAGATCCTCTAGTTTTTAAATATGTCCCTTATAGTTCTTAGTGCTCTCCACATTTTATATATTTCCTTTTTTATTTTTAATAAGATACAAATACAAACAATCATATAATAAAGAAAAAACACACTAGGTACATTTTTTTAAAAAAAGCATTACCCTTAGTGCACCCCTCCACAGGGACCATGGCTTCCCAGTATGTTTTTCCTTCATTTTTTTGCTCTTTCTTGAGATACCCCCTTCCTTCCAAAACTGCAAAACATCATTTGGGGGATTTTCTACATTTTCCTTAACATGTAGGTACTCCAGAGAAGGGAAATCTACATCCCACCCACTTTTTGAAAGCACATACTTTTGATGACTATCAAAAGGAATTGTTCTCTTTCTTAATGCTGTCATTTTAAGTTTTTTCATTTAGTAAGACAGAGCAATTATACACAGATTTTATGACTGCATATTTCCCTGTTGAGTCAATTTTGCTTTTTCTCTGCAAGTGAACTCAGAGACACTGACTATATAAAGATAGTATGCAATACATAAAAACATATCCATTGTTATAAGGTGACCCCTAAAAAGTCATGCAGTGCTGAAGATCATGAACAAACAGCATTAAAATAATAAAGGGAACAATATTGAATCAAAGAATTCTTGAAAGCTTTTATTATATGATATAGTTAACAAAATTCCTCCACTTCAACAAATTAGAATTAATTTCCATTTCTTCAAAAAAGAGTGCAAAATGTATACAACAATGATCTAAAAAGATTTGTTTTATATGAATGCACTTACTCCTGAATAGTTACATAGTGTCACAATGAAAAAAAAATCACAGGACTGAAAAATGAAATGTAAAATCACAGGAATGAAATCACACAATGAAAAAAAGCCACAGGAATCACAAGTAAGATTCTCCCACCCTTTACATTTGCCTGTAACTACATGAGAGGTTTTTGTTTATGTGGTCCATCTTGATGCCAAGTTGTCATACCATGCAAAGCTTGTGAGAAAGTCTGTCATTCATACAGTGGGTTGGATTCAGTCTTAATTAATTTCAGTTAAATCTAATTGAAATCATGTTAAACATCCTATGGAAACTAAGTGTGGCTAACTTATAAGAGATTCCAGTATTCGGGTAGGCTACATATATTTTATACCAGAGATGGGAACATTTAGGAGGCCTGGGGCCAGCTTTACACCCTGACATGTTGCACATACCACATTCCCAGATTCTGGAGGAAAATGGCCTCTGTAGTTATGGAGTGCCAAAAGGCTCACAACTGGAACTTCATTCCCACTCTGAATGCCTTTCACTGCCCAGCCCCAAAAGAATTGGGGGTCAGTGGGGAGCTTCAAGGAATGACAGAGGCAAGTGTTAGCCACTCCTGCTTTAGACATGCCCAAACAATGTGGAAGCAATTTAATGTAAGCCACAGTAATGCTGCACTGATATACTGTATTTTTCACTCTATAAGACTCACCTGACCATAAGACACACCTAGTTTTTAGAGGAGGGATCCATGGAAAGCTTCCTGATAATCACAGGCACATTCCCCACCACTTCCCCATGGGCTTCATTAAAAGACGGGTTGCCATTTGAAAACACACACCGACCTGTGATTAAGAGGTCTCACCTGCACCGGAGGAGGGAGGCGGAGCAGGGTGCGCCGAGCGCATGTCGGCCAAGTGTAGTGCAGCCGGGCTGGCAGCGGTCTTCCGGGCAGCGCGGTGGCGGCAGCGGTGGCAGGTCTTCCTGGCCGGTGGGGGTGAGCAGTCCATCTCTCCGTGTGGCCGGCAGGTTAAAGCCCGCGGCTCCTCCTCCTCTGCACCACTCCCCCTGAGCGGCACAGCTCTCACCTGCGCTGGAGGGGGGGGTGGAGCAGGGCGCGCCGAGCACGTGCCGGCCAGGTGGTGCCACATGGTGCAGCCGGGCCAGCAGTGTGCCGGCGGTGGTCTTCCGGGCAGCGCAGCGGCGGCAGGTCTTCCTGGGCAGTGGGGGTGAACAGTCCATCTCTCCATGCGGCCAGCAGCTTAAAGCCCGCGGCTCCTCCTCCTCCGTGGCAGGTCTTCCCGGGCGGTGGGGGTGAGCAGTCCGTCTCTCCGTGTGGCTGGCGGGTTAAAGCCCGTGACTCTCCTCCTCCGCACCGCTCCCCCTGAGCGGCACAGCTCTCACCTGCGCCGGAGGCGGAGGCGGAGCAGGATGCGCCAAGCATGTGCCAGCCAGGTGGTGCCACGTGGTGCAGGCAGGCCGGCAGCATCCCGGGCGTCGGGCACACACACATTCACTCTATAAGACGCACAAACATTTCCCCTTACTTTTGAGGGGGAAAAAATGCGTCTTATAGAGCGAAAAATACAGTATATAAAGACCACTTAAACTGTGATTATGGGAACAAGCTCTGCCTCTCCAGTTCCCAGGCTGGTTCCACATCCTTTATCAAAATTATGCATGTCACAGGTAAAAAAAATCTACTGTTTTGATCTCTGTTCCATGTTCAGGGTACAAAACTACTGTTGAGCACCTGGGTTAAGTGCAGGGAAGTTAAATTTACAGAGCAAAGTGTGTCCTCTTCCCTTCTGTTGTTAGTAGCAGTTTTTGCCTCTGAGTTTCTGAATTGCTAGTAGAGGAAATGTGGAACTATGTGCAGATGTATTCACAGAAAGAAGGGAGGAAGAGATGGAGGGAGGGAGGACAATTCAAACTAAACATGATGTAGTCACTTGTGTCTTTTTTTTAAACCACAGTGGGTACAAGAGCTTGGAAAGCAAGTGTAATTTTGCAGGGGGAGCGGGATTACCCAGGGGGAATCAGTGAAGCAGCCCCATCCTTACTTGATGTTCTTCTACTTAAATTCCCAAAGCTGCCTTGACTGGGACAGAGGAAAGTTAAGGAAAAGACACATAACTGCTGAGTATGAATAAAAGAGATTGAAGGTGTGGATGTGGATGTTTTTGGATATGTCCATTGACTGATATCAAAACAGCATCCTGGCACCAGACAAAGACTGTTTCTTCAACCCTATCTTCTGAAAAAGTATGCCACCTCAATTTTGCTAGCATTGAATACAGTACCATTTGCTTCTGAACAAACATATGGGATCGACCTGCTAAAGCATAGATTCAAAGTGATTGCAAAGCTTATTGATGAGGGAAAACCCATGGCTATATATTTTTCTGATGAAAACCATTCTTTTCTGTATCCAGTACTTTAAATAGTCCCTTTATCTTGAACAAGCAATTAAATAATAGTAGATTGGTGTAGCTCACCCACCCAGATGAAGATGCATCAAAAATCCCCCACAATTCTTGGCCAACGGTTGGTCAATGCTGTTCTGGAACACTGATAGCTTATTAACAATTTGGAACTCTTAAAAGGGGGGAGTGATTTCAGTGCAAGATTCCAGAGGAACTGCTACCAAAGCCGGCAGGAGTCTGCACCTCGATTCATTGTAGTATTCCCTGGGCAGCTGAAAGCATTCCTGAACTCCTCAAAATTGCTCATAGCACCAATCACTCTGGGAAAAGAAATATAAGCATATCAATTCATGCAATAAAGGGTCGAGTCTCTTCCCAATATCTAAATGTCTGGAAATGTTATTTTTCCAGTTATCTACTTTTGATGTCCTATTCTATCACAGTGCTGAGGAAACACAGAATAGCATGTACTAATGTTGCTACAGAATCATCCTGTGCTTGACAGGCAGTGGAACTGCATCTCACGATGCGGCTTGCCTACTGCAATCCCACCAATAATACCAATTATTATGCAGACAGTTGTGCAGACATAGCTAGATCAGGATGCAAAATGGTGGAGGGATAAGAAATGTCATTTGGCTGCTGTAAAGTTGAACGGTCTTAATGTTTCATCCAGAGAACATTCCAGGTTGGCAGGCACATACCTGTGCACCATTGCAGGTCATCATGCCCTATTCTAAACATTAAAAATTGAAATAGGCTACGAGTACCATTATTTAATTCACTTTCTTGAAGTGTTAGGAAATTATGGTATGATACCTAACCCAAAGTACATGTTGGCACATCCCCTTCCCATGCTCACCCACGACTCCAGTCCCCTTTTCCTCTGCTGTTTGTCTATGTTTCTTTTAAATTGGAAGCCTCTTGGGGTAAAGTCTTGTCATTTCTATTCTTTATTGAGCATCACGTAAAGAGATGGCACTCCATATACAGAGAAATAAGCAATGGCATCTGTGGTTCCTATTATCTCTAATTAAAACAAAACTAAAACTTTCCAAACATGAGAAAGGAAAATCAGAATGTTTGCATTCTAGATCCCAACACAAGATAAATCAGTCTGACTATACCTGCAGAAGGAAAAAGAGTTAAAGACTCATAGTGCCAACCTCTCAAATCTATTTATAGATGAAGTGGATATTCCATTCTGCAGTTATAAATGTAAGTATGGTCTAAGCATTGCTGCCACAAAGCAGAGAAGAAGGGAGAAGGGCCTAGGAAGGAATAGTGCCTTTGGATGTACGATTTGCATATAACTGAAGACAGAGGCACCATGTCAAAAGAAGCATTTCTGCTTCAGGCTACAGGCCCTGCTGCAGCTAGTTTCAGTAACAATGATAAAAAAAAAAACCCAGAAATCTTGCACCCTTGAATCTGCTGCCCGAGGCGGCTGGCTTCAGATTGCTTCACAGTAGGACCACCTCTGTATTTAGCTTCAAACTTCAAACATTTTTACCCATCCAGTATTCACAGGAGGGGTTATGAATATACAATGATTTCTCTTTGGTCAAAAGGCAAAATCACATCAACACAGAGAAAGTCACCAAAACTGCCTTGTCATATCTAGCACCTTGATTAGGTAATCCACAGAAGAGCAACTAGGGTGTCTTCCCAGTAGCATTCTATATATTTTATTAATCTGTTTCCCAAGGTAAACAACACTAATCTTGTCAATCACCTTTAGCACCACTCATTATGCATACACTTAATTATGCTGGTTACTTGCTGTCTGAACTGCCTTCAGACCAGCCATTTCATCTGAGGTGACCAGAACTGCATGCAATACTCTTGACGGAGGTACACCATTAATTTGTATAATGGCATTATAATCCTCTCTGCACTATTTTTCATTCCAGCTTTTTATTAATTCTGCTATCCCACACATTCATGGCTTGCAGCAGCATATTAAACAGAGATCTCAACGGAAGGTAGAGCCTGTAATTTTATCCTCATCTTTTTCCTGAGTTGATGGTATTAGAATAGTACCTGCACTGTCATGATTAATATATGCTTTGCATTCATTAGCACTGTGTTTTGTTTTGTTCTGTGGAGTTGCCTGTTTGTCTTGTTGGGTCTGTTATCTCTCTAGCTTCTCACCATTTTGCATAAGTTACCCAATAAAAATATAATTGAATTGTGCTGCTTCACTGCCAAACTCTTCCTTTGGAAGAGTAATACATGAGTTGAAATAGTATTTTCTAATCCCAAAAGGTAACATATACCCAATTTAACCCTTTTCATCCTGTTTCTTTCCCTGTTTTTTGTATCCAGTGAGTTTCACCGTAGACTTTATATAAGAAAGGAAAGAAGTGAGGAGGATTGTACACTTCCTATAGTAAGAAAATGTGCCATCATGTGAACTAATAAAATTTTGAAGGTTGGGCACGGACAGCCCTACCTTTGGGCAGAAGGAAGCAGTCATTTCAAATGGTAGAGACTGGCTGGTGGGAGTGATTTCCCTCTCTCCTGGTCATCACAGTCCTTTCTCCTGTTTCTGGGGCAGCAATCCAGTAGCAGCAGTCCTTTTTTGCTGCTGGCCTAGACTGACTAATGGCTTCTGCACTCAAGGTATTTTTCATGTGTTTATGATCCCTCATTCATGGAAGGGTGAGATCCTTCTCATGCATGTTTTTCAGCCTTTTGGAGAATGTTTTTACAGAAAGGAAAGTCTGGTATTAACTTTTAAACTGGAACAAAAGCCTCCTCAGAAGTGGCAAGTCCACTATATGCAGATGTACCACAGTACCAACTTGTGATTGTTTAACAGAATATATAGAAAGCCTGGTAGAGGGCAGGGAAGACATGCAAAAGATGCATGTTTTCTCCTGCAATGAAAATGGGGACAAAACCTCAGTAAAGAAGTGGAACAAACCCATCATGTAGAGAAGTCTTTATCCATCTTCCAACATGTCAGAGATAACATGGAAACACTGCCTAATCTAGCACGCAGGGAGGCAATAATAGAGAACAGAATACTAGAACATGTGCTAATAAATTCAAATCCTAGAGCAAAGAAGGGGAAGAGAAATATCGACTTGAATTCTAACTTTCCCCTTGCCTACAACACATAATTGTTCATCCCCACAAACCAGAGTTTTCCTGTTAACTTCATTCTGCTATCCTTTGTGGCCTCTGGAAGCTTTCTCTTGGGGACATGACATGAAAAAAGGCATGGGAAGAGGAGAAACATGTGAAAATGCTGAAGAAGTAAGTGAAAAGAAATCATTCTCTCCCTGATATGAGTAAAGAAGCTAAGCAAAAAAGCTGCTTTGCATCTACACTGCTATGTTTGCAGGAACTACTGAGTTTCCAATTGTGTTAACATGATGGGGAGTTGGGGGAAAACACCTTTGTATACCTGAACTGAGGAGGACTGTGAACTCCAGTGTAGATTTGCTCTCTTGCAGCTTCTGGTCTAAAGGAATTACATCTCACCTAAAAAGAATGATCAAACAAACATACAAACAATGAGCCAATGAATTAACTTAGACCTGAAATCCTAAATGAAATACATTTAAACTAGTCTATTTACAGTAGACAGTGATGGCCGGTGGCTCCAATGGAGCTACCCAGGTTGCTGTAGCCCCTTTCCAAACCGGTTCAGCACCATGGACAACTCCTTTAAAGTTTGGATAGAAACTCAGAATGGATACACCATTTTCCCATTTTCCTTGCTCCTTTGGTTTTGACTTTTCAAGTTATTTGCTTATACAGGGACAGGAGAAAATGGAAACTGACAGTAGGACAGGAAAGAGACAAAAACCACCCTCTTCCAAAAAAACTGATTGACAAAAAGCTCCAAGTTAACAATGTTCGTTATGCAATCAAGCAGAATTGTCTATTCACCACTAAGCAAGCAGCTAAATACGCACATCCCCTTTAAAGCCATTTTTGTCCTACTCACATGAGCATAACTGAGAAAGAAGAGCTGATTGTGGGTAAAGTCAATGCCAGGTAATAGGGGCTCTTCCTCCCCTTGCCTCTTTTCTTTGATCCACTTCCTATAGGCCTACAGACAGACACAAGGTGCACATTTAAGTGAGTGTAGATTTATGCAGCCCTTGTTAAGGGCTTTGTCTTTAATTTTTGGGGAAACACATGCAAGTGTGCATATGCACATGTGCGCACACACACACACACACACACAGAGGTGGTTTGCTTAAAAGCAAAACAATTACCTACCCTGAACGCTTCTCGCAAACCTCCATTGTCTGCAATGTTTTCTGCTAATGTCCTCTTTCCTTTTACCTGGTGAAATGAAAAACATGATGAATTAAGCCAGTTAGAAAAACTTCCATGCCAAACATTTTGACAAGATTCTTAAAAAAATAAAAAACGAAAAAACAACCTCAAGTTCTTTGCACATTCTTAACTTACATTCAAGCCTGCTTTCTTCCAGTAATAGTTGTTATATTGGTTGATCATACATTTTGTTTTTTCCTTAAATTTTTCTTCAGAATTCGAAGTCCACCAGGGATCCAAATTTCCATTTTTGTCATATTTACGACCTGCATTTTCATTTTCAATAATTTAAACAAATTATACGCTCATGATTAATAGAGACAGACACAGCTCTTAAACGAGTATACACATCTTTGCTTAACTTATCTCACCTCATTACAAGGGTAACGTGGACATGTTTCTTGCTCTACTATATTTGGAAAGCAAACATTATAGAAAATTTATGAAGTATGTGAACTTAAAAGACAGCCCAAATTTAGGCAAGGTATGAAAGTACAACAACAATACTAAGTCCAACAATACTGGATTTCTGTAATGTGCTCTACATGGGGCTGCCCCTGAAGACAGTCCGGATACTTCAGATGGTGCAAAATAGAGCAGCCAGGTTGCTGACGGGGACTGGGCGTTATTCTCATATAACCCCAGTCCTCTACCAGCTTCACTGGCTTCCCATCGAAGTCCGGGCTCAATTCAATTTGCTAGTTATTACATATAAAGCCCTTAATGTCTTGGGACCTGGCTACCTAAAGGAACGACTTCTTCCATATTTGCCCTCCCGCCCCTTGAGATCGGCAGCAGAGGTCCTCCTCCGGGAACCCTCTGTGAAAGACATTAGGAGGCAAAGTACCCGGAGGAGGGCTTTCTCTGTGGTGGTGCCCCATCTGTTGAATGTGCTCCCCAGAGAGGTCCGCCTGGCGCCGTCGTTATTTGTTTTTAGGCGCCAGGCCAAGACCTTTTTATTCAAACAGTATTTTAATAATCTTTAATCTTTATATATATTAATTGTGCAGCCAGTGTGTTTCCAGCTTTTAATTGTAATTGTTGTTGTTGTATTTATTTATTTCTGTGAGCCATCCCGAGGCTATGTAGTAAGGGGACGGCATATAAAAACTTTAAATAAATAAAGTGCCAGCTCCAAGTTCCTGATGGTACTTGAGCAAGGCAACCAGATTCCACCTTCTTACCACCATAGTCACCAATTTCTCTTGCCTGTTTGTGTTGCTATTATATTACATCACATTTATACCCCATCTATTTTCCTTTTCTAATGAACCCAGGCAGCTTAAATAATCTTTTGCTCCATTTAATCTATACATCAATTCCATGAGCTAGGTGATATTACCTCAGTGTCTGGCCCCCATTGAGTTTCATGGCTGAATGGGACTAGGACCTGGATCTCTATGTCCCAGTCCAACACTTTAAGCACTACACCACAGTGCTTCATATCATTGCTTTCACTTGCACACTTGACTAGCAAACAGTGATTGAGAAGCTATTGTCTATCTTCCTACCGCAATGGATGAGCAAGCAGGTTGCAAGCAGAAGAGAAACAAGTCCAGAGGACCTTCATCTGTTATTCCCTAGGATGTAAGTTCCCATCTGGTGCACAACAGCATCCATCCGTGATGCTAGAATTATTTATCCACAAGCAAAATCCATTGACTTCAATGGGCCTGATTCCCAGGTAACTGTTATCGGACTTATACCTGTAGTCATCATGTCTAATCAAAAAAGAAAAAAGACCATCTAGACAACTACCCACCATTATTATCAAATCCATGGGTGAACTCATGTCCAACAATTACTCCAATGGCACCATAGCTCAAAGACCTATAAAGGAAAAGGAGCAAATTCCTTCAAAATATATACATTTTAATGAGAATACAGGAATGCAAAAACACAAGAAACAATAGATTGAATGCCATTCAATATGCCCTCTAAATTCAAACATGTTACAATCATCTTCTACAACAATGGACAAAATACTTATTTCTCTAATTAAATATCCTTATAAAAATACCTGGTTGAAGGTACAATGTACTAGCAATGTACTAGCATCTTACAGATCATATGCCATCTACAAAAGGGGTTAAGCAAGGCTATGTTTTAGCTTTAGCCTTTTTCAATGTATATGTGAATCACATTACTGAGTATTTGACATCTTCAACATTTCATGTCCCCAGATACTAAATCCATATCAGTACAACTGTATGCAGACAATGCTGTATTGCTATCTCAAACTAAACTGGGTCTGAGAAGACAACTATGGGTATTTTCAAATTATTGCCAGAAGGGACATCTTGAGGTGAATTACAGCAAGACAAAAGTAATGATATTTTCAAAACACATTAGATTCTGTAAATGCTTCTTGGATAGGCAACCAGTAGAACAGGTTAGAGCTTTTAAATATCTTGGCATGATTCTTCAGGCATCAGGAACATGGACAGCACAACAAGAATATGCTGTGGTAAAAGCTTTGCATACCATAACAATTTTGAGACAGTTTTTTTACACTAAAGTTCAGAATTTCATACCAGCAGTGTTGGAAGTTTATAGAGCCAAGACATTAGCTCAGATGCTATATGAGATTCCAATTTGAGTCAGTACAAATTTAAAATCAATAGAAATTGTGCAGGCTAAATTTCTTAGGAAAAGATTTGCTGTACCAGGTTGCATCACAAATATTTTTCTGAGGTTGGAAGTGATCTTCCTTCAGTGTCTACACAGTCCAGGCTCAGGTTATTTTACTTTTGGCTACAGTGGAATTCAGTTTCATTTGGTCCTTTGGTCCTTTGTACTTTCCTTTGTAGTGGAGGAATGCATTACATGAGAGTAAGCAGATGAAAGATGAAATACATACTTTTTGACTATCACCTGACTTTTTCCTGACCGTTGGTTATGGCAAAGCAAGAAATTTATTAAAGTGGTGCCTGCACCATATTGAACATCAAATTAATCGTACAACACAACAAGGCACAGTGGGTTTTGTTTCCACAGGATACTCTGATGTGTCAACCTGACTTGGTTGAGGTATATATAGTTTTTTAAACCATAATAAGAAAGAATAATCTGTTATATGGTTTCCACACTTTACCATGGTTTTCCAGATCATCCAAACCTGGCACCATACTTTCCACTATGCTACCACAGAGTTCCCTGGAAAGATCAGCTGCCGCTGAAACATGGGATTGAATTTCAGTCAGGGTGACTGATGGAGTATGTGCCAATAGCAGGATGACTGAGTGAGGAAAGTGGAAACCATGCTAGCATAGGAAACGATTGTCTGTCAGGCAGGCAAAATAAAGTGCACCATGGAAACCATGCAAGGTTGCTTGTCATGACATGAGAACCTACTAATTTTATGACTATAACTAGGGAATGGAGGCAAGGATTCCATAAACAAGTAAACTTTTGTAGAAAAGAGCAGATCAAAGTATCAAAGTACTTCAAACACTTTTCCCTGTGTGTGTGAAAACCAGGAATACCTCAGACCAATACTAGAAGTACTGGACATAGAGTGTGTTTGTGTTTTGAATGAACAGTTCCTTTGACTGTTTTCACAGTAATAGGCAAATCACATTTGAGAGTTAGATTTATATGAACAGTTGCAGAGCTTTTCACAATTAACCTTTTGTCATCAATTATCTATTCCCCAGAACTGCAAGGTGATAAATGAATAGCTCCCCTTAGCAACTGTACCTTTTAGTCACAGAAAAGGGAAGGAGGGAGGGAGCTATGTGTTGTAAGATGTCTTAAGATCAGGTTGGGTTGGTTATAAATAAAATACATATATTAGTTATAGTTGGTCCTACTAGACTTAGCTATGCAATCAGCCAAGAAGAACATTTTTGGTTTAGTTTGTTATTTTTATTTATCTCTAGGATATTGATAAGAATGATACTATATATAACCCTTTTAAAGGATAAAGCCCTTGCTTATTTAAATATTGAGAGCAGAAGAAGAATGGAGGACTGCTATCAATGAATACAAGATGTAATTTTGGGTTTATGAAGGGAGTGAAGGAGTGCAAATTGGTACAGACAGAGATAAGGCCCTAGGGAAGAACAGAAAGAACACATGCAACAATAAATGCATTGCTTGCAGCGTTGTCACATTATTTTAAAATCCAAGCACAAGAAAGTCTGATCTGGATTGGTATGACACCATGAGCAAATGGAGCATTAACCCTTTCCATCCCCACTACTGTTTTGAAAAATGGTGCCCCTTGCTGCAAGTAGGGAGAGTGGGAAACTGCTCCTAATGGCACCAGTGGGAGATATTTCTGCCTTCCTAGTTGCATTGTAGAGAGTACTTTTTTTCCAGGATCTCATCTACACACTTGATTTTAACTTGTGTAATAACATATAGCAAACCACACATTTAATGACACATGTATGCCTCAGAAGGCAATCTAAGGAATGTAAATAGGTTACAAGAAGAAAAAGAGAGCTACAATGGAATGTATCTAGTCCTAATTCCCAAAACCCATCTAGAGAAGAAAAGAATATTTATGAATTGTTCATTCCAGACAGGATTTATAGATATGTATTTTTAAATTCAACTTGATGCATTCCCTAGTTAGGCAATATTGTGGTTCATCAGTTAATAATACACCAATATTGTGTTATATGAAGAGACTGACGCTTTCAAAGTATCTTTTAAACAGTTAATGATCCGTAACATGCTAATTGCTTTCAGAGTCAAGACTAAACCTCATGATCTAATTTCTACTCTGGCTTTTATTTTGTTACGTCTTCTACAAAAGGTAGTTTATATGTCATAAAATGCTTCCTACTGATTTTTCCCCCTGTCAATGCAGAATTCCATTATACCATGAGGTTACACTTCAACAATGGAACCATCCCGTTTTGTGGCAAGATTATTATTTTATATTGTATTGTAGACAGGTGTGGCATCAGATATAGAATGCAATCTTAAGAGAAAGGCTGTTCAACTTTTTGATAACATCAAGCAGCATGCCTAGAATACAAAACAAAGCCAGACCTCTGGCCTTGTCTCTGACTGAGCAACACTAGAACAAGTGCACAACACCTACTGTGCGGTTTGGTTGTGTAGATGCTCTGAACATTGTGCTTCTGGCAGTGAAACTTCTCACAATGAATGAGTAGGCAACATGCCATGAAATATTTGCAAGTCAAGTTCTGAAGAAACCAAGATATCCAAATGTTTACAGTCCCCTTTCTCGGAAGAAAGGTTCAGTTTGGCTGGGAATAACACCACCAACAGGCTCCAAAGACAAAAATAGCTTTGTAGGAAAGGCTGATGTCTAGACAAAGATCGTGGAAGCTAAGAGGCAGCCATCCCAGAAGCTAGGTATATGGGGGGGAAAAACTGGTGTGTGGGCAGCAGAATGAGAAACAGAAACCCAAAGGAAAGTTTGATGAATAAGGAGACTTGAAGTAAGAACAGATGAATAAGAATTCAGGAAATGGAATCTGAATTTCACACATTGTGCTGGTTGAGATGACCAGATCTCATCTTAACTAGCCAAGAGATGACTGCACCTTATAGGCACATTCATAGAGCCTTTGGTCTTCTCATCATGATTTGACCAAACAACCAGGAACTCTTTTATTAGCTATAGTTTCGATTATGCCCAAACCCTGAAGCTACATTTGATAGCTCTGGAACACCTTGATATTTAGAACAAACCAGCTGTGGCTCCTTTTCCTAATGACTAGGAAACAGGATGCTGCATGTGTAGTACAATATTTCAGAAAGAGATGAGTCTTCCACAGAAGGTCATTCATAACTATTATTTCATAATTAATTGTTGCTTTTTTCCCATTTGCCTTTTCAAGTGGATATATCATGAAACAGAAATTTTCAGCCTCTGCCCTGAGAGTATTTTGGAGAAGAAAGATTGATCCTCTCTCTTAACTGAAAGCAGGATCCTACCAGTAACAGTCATCCCAGTAGTAACCAGGCCTTGAGATTTAAGAACTGAAAACGCAAACACAGAAACCCAATGTCCATGGAGATAATCCATGCATAATCTATTGAACTCATTTGCAGTTCAAAACTGTGTAAGTGCTTTGTTAATATATATTTTTAATTCTTTCTAATTAACATGGGAATGGAAATGGTTTCTGTTCAGTCCCACTGAAGGAACAGTTTGTGTGTGTGTGATGCACACACGCATGCACAGACACACTGACTGAAAGAGAGGCTTCCCCTCTCTTTCAGTCAGTGGTATAGGGATGGAATGGAATAGAATAAAATGAAAACTTCTATGAGGATCTTCTACACCTTGGTCCTTTTGCAAGTGTAAGGATTCCCTTGAGGCTTCTGCTCAGCTGTAACTACTATCAGTATGAATGCTTCTGAATATTTAATTCAAGTCTTCCCTCGGCCTGCTTTCAGTTAACAATATACAGGCTGAAAGTAGCAAAACACTAAGACAGTTATTATTTTCTGAAGAAATCAATGGTCATTTTAGATGCATATGTAGTGTCCTCTGGTATTAAAACTGACTATCTCTCAGGGAAGTAGCTTTTCATACCATTCTTTATTTTTAATGAAAAAAGAAGTTAACAAAAGCAAATACAGTATAAGCAAGAACAGGTGCCTGTTTTCTCAGATATTGTGTGTACAGTAATATTGGCCTAGTGTATCAAACTATTTGTCAGATTATTGCCTTCACAGGTCCCCCTTTTCATTATACATACTGTAATTCATTTACAACTTTTTTTACCTGGGATACTCTGTTCCCCAAAAGAAAGGCTTCTGGAGTTCTCCTGCTGGGAATCCTGTGGTGTTTTTAAAAATAAATAAGAAGAAAAATAATAATAGGAAAGTCAGTCCAACTAAATAAAGAAGACAGGGATTTTCCAAGACATTTCTGAAAAGCAGGGTCTCTGTTTCTTTACACATTCACTGTCAATAATGTTAATCTAGTAGCTAAAGTATTGTGAATCTGGACTATGAATCAGGAATGCAATGTGCTCTTGTAATTAAAGCAGATATCAAGGTCAGACAGGGAAAATGTAAACACATTTTTTTAAATTCTCTGAATATTTTGAATTGTGTGGGCAAAATGGATAGCATTTTTTTTCAAAAAATAGAATCACTACTCAAGTGAGGGGCTTGCTGAGTCATTCACAGAGGGCAGCATAATTAAATCTGACTTGCCAAATGAGTTGGGTATGCCATGCTATTATCCACATTTGGCTTCATTGGTAGTTAGAGATGACTTAAAAGCAAATAGTTCAATGCCCTTATCATCAAAAGACAAAGTTCAAAACATTCATTCAGCCTATACTTTCCAAATGGTCTATGCCAATTATTTTAAACCATATTTAATTTAATTTAATTTAATTTAATTTAATTTAATTATTTCTATGCCATGTTATATTGATAAGCAGACTAGAAAGATTATTCTATCATATTATTATATATTATATTAAGTATACAGACAAGTTGTTGGGTCTTATCCCACTGTCTGGCTGAAATGAAAGCCCACCAATTAGCACTGGATTTGTGTATCGCAACAGCCACAACAACAGAATGCCATTCAACATTTGAAAGACCAGCTTCAGGATTGTTGCACAAGCTTCCAGTCATATTTACGATTCTACTGCAAAAATGGGCTTGCCATGGCAAATATGGGTGAAGCATGAACTGTGCACATGATTAGGCCATCCTGCAGTCACTTTACCACAGACACTTTACCACAAACTCTGTTCAGACGCCTTCCAGAACACATGTTACTTAGCCTTTGCTTTCAGCAAATGTGAAAAGAGAATGCCTGAGTTTCAATGTAACTACTTTCAGGGATTACCCACTCTATAACATGCAAGCTCCGATTCATGACCAAATGTTCTCAGTGATGAGGGCAGTTGCTGCAATATCTACAGTTTTCCTCATATTTGCTTTAGACTTTCTTTATGTATGGAAACAAGCAATTCATTGATTAAGCCTGTAGAGCTATTTCTAAAAAGCACATACATCTACCTACTGGAACAGCAGGCTTTTGGCCCTTTCCACATAGCATTATTTCAAAGGATGCACTAAATGTAACTCATGTCAAGTGAAGCAACAAGCAGTAAGCTCTTTTGGCTGCCCATCTGCTGTCTGCCGGCTGCTGTTCCCCTGCTACAATTACCACCTGTTTTGGCACTGATCTATGAGATGGAAAATGATAAAAACTGATTTTCTGGGGACTAAGGTCCCTCTAATGGTCTATTGTTGTTTGGAACTTGTCAAATAAGCTTATTTCTATGCTGTAGAACCAAATTAATTACACCAGCATGGCGAGCAAGGCATCTGCCACCCACATTTTCAAAAATTGTCTTAGCACACCCGAGAGTGTGAGCTTCATTTCTGCCGTGTGGACAATTAAATGTCTCCACTTTTCTAACTAAAAAGCCGTTACTCTATGTACAGTTGAAGAAACAAAAACATTAAGCATTAGCCACTGCTGTCTTCATTTTCAGGGGCCTTTCTTCTTTGAAACATCTTAGAGAATGACACGGTCTCATTGGATAGTGACAACCAGATCATAATATGACAAGTTTTATTGCTTGGCTATCATAGTTCAGTGTTTCTGATATGGGATGCAAAATGCCTAGAGCAGAGTTCAGAGGCCTGTTTCATTCACTAAGGAAAATGTTGAGATAAACATACAACTAATATCATATGTGCAGAAGCGCAGTTACACCTGAAAACGCATATCCACATCATCATCATCAAAACAGGTGGGTTAAGCTAAGAATCAGTGACCAGCCTATGTCACCCAGAGTGCTTTGAGGCAGACTGATGAGTAGAATGTCGACCTCTCAAGCCCCAATCTGAACACTCCAACCACTACACCACACCTTAAAGAGGAACAAATTTATTATAGCTTAAACTTTCATGAGCTGGAGTGCACTTTAGCAGATCCAGGAAGTTGGCAAGTATTTGCTTGTGGTTTTACTTTTGCAAATAACTAGTACTGTTCCAAATTTTGTTCCTTTTTTTTCCAGTTGCTGTGAAGATGGGCCAAAAAGAAATTGCACCTGAGAAATGAAGGAAGAGATAAGAATTTTGGAGATTTTTTTTCCACATTGCAGGGCCTGAGTTTTTATTCTGTAAGGAAGAGGGCTAGAGGTACATGCACGCTCTTTGTTTGCCAATTTCCCCATCCTTACATCTTTTTCTACTGCCTGAGATTCCTGGAAACCTTCTAGAGTACTTCCTCCCTTGGGACTTTCCAAGTCCTCTGGCCTGCTGAGTGACTGAAAGCTAAAAGAAGCATTTTGGTTTGGATTTGTTGCTGTTAAAAGTCCTTTTAATAACATTAACAACAGCACCTCATGCAGCTTTCAGCTGCTCAGCAGGCAGAAGCACTAGAAAGCACTAAGGGAGGAAGTCCAAGCTAAGATTTCTAGAAGTCTTTTGAAAAAACTGAACAGTTTTCACACATTCTCAAAATCCCAATGAATGAGACAGGAAAATCCCAATGAAAGAGACAGGAGACAAGGAGGTAGCAAAAGAGTAGGAGCGGTTCTGGCACAACAATAATTACACAAAGAAGCAAATTAACACCTGTAACAAGATATAACATTCAGTTGTCATGATTCAGGTCATAGGTGATCAAACTGAACTCGCTAAATTGTAATTCAGCCATTTCATAGTTACCTGGCTGGAATAAAATTTTCTAGGCCATGTTCAGAGATTAACACTGAGGGGGCCCACAGTCTAGCAGACAAGACATAAAAGCAAAAAGGGAATTGGAAAATAAAAGGATATATATCTGCTTTATAGTCTGTCATTCTGTGTCAAAGATATAGAGATATATAATGTGGCATACCCAGAAAATTAACAAAGATGGGCTAAAATACAATGTTTAATATAACCAAAAAATAAAATAAAAAAGTAAATAGAGGGAATTAAAAGCAACCATAAAAGAGCAGGAAGCACAGATGAAAGCTTGAATGACATCTTCTGGGGATTTGAACTGAATTGATCCAGAAATGATGGTTTTCTGGCATTGTAGCTTTTCCTTCCATTCAGTAATAATGTATATGCATTGCATTAGATGAAAAGAAAGAGCATATAGTAAAAGGCACCTTAATTCTTTTATAAGGCATTGTCCATGTCCTTGTAAATACAAATGCATGCATGCTAGCCAACCAAAAGCCTAGCTTAGTTGGTTCCTTACTCTAATTCAGACATTCATTTCTATTAATAGGTCTTCAAATGTCATTTGACTGCTGAGAATTACCAAATTAATTTTGACCTAAATGGAATTAGTTGGATGTTCTAATGAAGGTCTCATTTAGGATTGATTAGTCAATTGATTACTTAAGCAAATCAAACTCATTAAATTTTAATTTTACTTAAATATCTACCAGTGGAATAACATAGCATGTGTAGCATGTGCACTGTGTAAATCATCTATCAAATATAATTAGCAACAGTCCATTTTGAAAAATAAAGGTAATATTGATTTACCTTTATTATTGATTTACATATAGAAACAGAGAAATAGAGTGAGTCAGAAGGGGCCTCCCGGGCTATCTAGTTTGACCTCCGGCACCAGCCGGCTCCGCTCATGACATGCCCACCATGTGCATGTCCAGCCTATCTTTGAACACCCTCACCGATATAGAAACATAGAAACAGAACGATATAGAAACAATATAGTAAGTGAATATAAAAGTTACAAAATTAAGGACAAATTAAATCTAACAAAAGTCTATGGAACAAAATCAGTACTGCCAGTGGAAATTTAGTTGATTATTTTTTTAGAAAAAAATGGAGTGAAAAGGGATTGAATTCTGGTAAAATATTTATGCCTTTAATTCGAATGGTTAACATATTCTAGAAAATTATCTCTGTTCTAGGGAGCTTATACTGAAATATTTGTATGTACTTAGGTAGGTAGGGAGGTATTTGGTTATCTTGCTCTCCCTCCAAGGAGCTCAAGGTTTCTCTCTTTAATCATAATATGGGATATCCGGAAAGGATGAATAAGCCTAACAGAGGGTAAAAAGGAGTTATCTAAAATGAATGCATCATCTTCAGGGTGGGATTTGCCCACATATTCTAGAAAGCCTTCTCATAAAATGGCACAAAGTCACCTAACGATTGAACTTGTCAGAATGGTGTTGATCAGGTCTAATACAAGCAATGCTTTCCTAATAGGAAGAATGTTCTGATCATTCTATTGAAAACAATGGCTTTGTACCTGGGCATAGCTTAACTTCCTCTATGTATTTTTTTAAAAAGAAAGCATACCATTAACCTTCCTCTGCATTAAGGTTTTACT
This sequence comes from Varanus komodoensis, assembly GCF_004798865.1. Classification (NCBI taxonomy): domain Eukaryota; kingdom Metazoa; phylum Chordata; class Lepidosauria; order Squamata; family Varanidae; genus Varanus; species Varanus komodoensis. Next base: position 1,580,063 of record NW_025335941.1, on the reverse strand, counting down.
GATCATTTGGTATCAGGGCAAAGTCATGTTATGCAACAAAGCCTGTAGTCTTTCAAAAAGAGAGAGAGAGATTAGGAAAGGTGCCACATGAGAGGTTCACCTGGAGCTTATGTTGATTTCCAGTGCCAGCTGATGACCTCTTTAGTTCTCTAGGCTAGGGATGAAGAACTTTTGGCCCTCCAGATGTTTGGGATGCAACTCCCATCATCTCTCACCATTGGCTATGCTGGCTATGGCTCATGGAGGATGTAGGTCAAAACATTTGGCCAGCTCTGGTGTACACCTTTTAATTTTAATGTACATGTTTAGCTGTTGTTTGTTGAATATTATTTTTGTTTTTGATAATGCACATTTAAGACTAAGAGGAAGAATACCATAAAGAAGGAATTCAATCACAAAATGATGAATAACATAATGAAAAAATAGGAAGAATTGGACATAATGTAAATGTGAACAGCTTGAATCTTTTAATTAGCAAGACTACTTGAAAATATAAGCTCCAAAACAACTCTACTTATTAGCCATCAGGAAGCTGCTGGGCTGCTTTTAAAAGTGCTTTCTCATCAAGAAACTCCTGATTAGCCAGCAGGTTCATGGATAGCTAAAAAAATAAAAATAAACTCCTGCAGAAAAGTCCACATATGTGTGAAAATCCCTGCCTTCTCACTGGCAGGAATGCTCCAAACAGGGGGAGGCAACATTTCCCTTTCTGGAGTAGCTCGAGATGCACAGAAGTGTCGAAAAAGTAGGACACCCTGGAAGCTGTCAACTGAACATTGAAAACCTCGAGGCTCATATTTGATAAGCGGGAAATCTTGTCACTGCACTTCTTTGGATGCACATCTTTGGCTGCTTTTCCCATTCCTCTGGTGCTTTTTTCCTGGCATTAGGAAATTGTCCCTTTGTAACTGTCAGCAATTTAGCCTACATGCATTCTGGTTACTCTCAGGATGATATGCCATAAATTGTACATAAGAGTTTCTGACTACCAGTTGTTTAATGATCATAGCCAAATGCCTCTTCCTTCTCCCTGCTTGCCTTGCTCCACCAGCCTTCTTCCTAGATTAGGTTGCTGAAATAAAGTGTGTGTGGAGGGGGGGGGCACAGGGGGAGGGCAGTCAGAAATGAGATCTGGCATGAAATGACTGTGAGCTCAGTTCAGCCATGGAAAACAAATTCTTCAGTGCAGCATGTGAAACAGCACCATCTTTTTTTCTAAGCATCTTTGTGATGCTCACTCTGGAATGGCCATGTGTCCTCTTTACAAGGAACAGTTTTCTATCAGAAGGGTTGTCCTTTCCAATTCTGGTTTAACCATAAGGAACCATAAGCACTGTTGCCCATCACCTTTAGCACCTGAAATTGAAGAGGCCACCCACAGGACACCTGGTCACAGTCTTCCACAGGATGAAGAGATGTACTGCATTTCTATTAAATGTTAAGCATTACTTCTAAAGTGGCACCTGTATTTATAAATGACAATGATCTATGCAAACCATTGTTTTTTTCATGATGCTTTCCTCTTTTGTTTTATTTTTGGGGTGAGGGCTGGATTTATAAGTGGCCACATCCCTGAGGAACAACTGTGTAGATCTTGGAATACTATTCCACAAGCCTGAAGTGTCCCCTTCTCTACATAGAAAATTATACTCAGCTTGGTACAAACAATTTCAAAAAATATGTATCCCTAGTATACCAGTACCTAGATACAACAGCAGGGCATCTCTAAACAAGGTCAGTTCATGCCAGATGAGTTTGTTAATGCCTGAAAACAGTTTTGTTTTGTTTTTTAAGGCAGAGAACAGCAGGATGCCAAGGTCAAATGCTACAGATTCAAAAAGGTCAGCAGGAAAAGAGACAGAGCCCAATTGCTTGTATGCCCATGCCTGATTGGTTATGTTTGACAGCTCTCAGCCTCTTGATACTGTTAGACACAGCTGAGTGTGAAATCTTACATCAAGAATCCTGACTTTTTGGTACAGCTTTGTTTAATTTGCTACAGAAAAATAGCTCTGGAACACAAACCATGCTGAGATGAAAAAACGGCTTAAGACAGAATATCTCACAATTCAGTAACTACTAAAAAGAACCGAAACACATTTCATACATATCTACACACAAGAAATGGTGCCAAATTAGTAAAAACAGGCATTTTTCTTCCATATATTTCAGGGTCAACTACAGAAATGGTAGAATCTGTCTTCAATAACCTTGAATAAGTAGAAAGAAAAAGGATGCGGAAATGACACGATGAAATTGACATGAAGGGGTGGGGTATCAACAACTACAACATAACATCATTTCCTAATAGGTGAAATGTCAAAAAGTGATTCAATGTGAGTGCAGCACTTAATGTCACAACTTAGCCTTGTCTAGCTACTACATCTCGTTTATGAATGATTACACAGAACCTGAGCAAAATCAAATTATTCATTGAGTCAAAAACCATGAAGCTTCCATCTCATAGGGAGCAATGACCATTGATTAAAAACCCACTTCTTCAAGATTTCAAGCCATTATCCAGGTATATGAAGAATAAGAACAGCCTAACACGCTGAACTAAACGATGAATCAATCCATACTAAAAAGAATGGACAGCACAAGCTATAAGATACTCTAATGACTTGATTCTATGCCAGTTTTTTCAAACAAGACCTGCTTAATACCAGGTCAATGTGCAAACGGCTTACAGATAGTTTTAAATATGGTTAAGGGTATACAAATCTATTAAATAAGAAATAATAGAATTGCTGCCTAAGGCATTAACCGATGAACACAGGGAAACTATTTTCCAGGGTATTAGCCATCCCACCCATATGAGGCATGCAGATACTATATTACTCCCCAAAGTAACGATACCCTTCCTGGGAAAGGTGTTTTGTTATGGTTTAGGAAGTAAGCATGTCCTATGGCTACTCCTTGTGGCTCCTATATATTGCAGCATGGAACCTGAACACAGAGAAGCAGCTTTCAAGCTGCAATGGCAATGCATTTCTCTACCCATAGACCCATGATAGCTGCAGCTAGTATCATTTTTTTCATATTCACACAAAGCTACTGGAGGTTACTGTGCAAAAAGATGTGACTCTGAGTGCCAGAAAAGAGTGCCTCTTTCAGAAGATGGAGGATCATTTCTGTGCAAAGAGTTGAACTTTAAGAAGCAGATACTCACTGATCTGATTTGTAGATGAACTGTAAAAGGCATTGACTGTAGTTGGACTAGTGAACCACCTGTTGTGAGAGTAAGAACAAGTTAGATTCTATAAGCTTATGGACAGAATAAACAAGCAATAAGGAAAAAAGATGTAATAAGATATGAAAAGTCAAAGCATTACTGCAACTGGAATGTTCCATTTGTGGTGCTATTCAAAACAACTGCATGGAACATTTTAAAAAATGATTGCATACTTCCACATTTTTAATTTTATTTCTCTTGCCACCCTTTTGCGTTACAGATGACTACAGGAAAGTGAAAGTGGCACTGGGGAGCCTAGAGTTGGTCATGGGTTGGGGCGGGCCTACCCACACGTTGGATCATTGTTGGATGCATCAGGGTAGGTGGCTCATTAGGCGCACTGCTTGTTATGCAGTTTGGCTTACCATGGTATGTGAACTTTTGGGAAATAGTTACCTGCCCTTTGCCATGCCTCCCTCTTAATGCTGGGGCCCAGGAGAACTCTTGTGTCACATACGACAGGGCCCAGTTTCAGTTCCCTGCATGTATGGCTTGCAAGCAGGAGAGTCACTGCCAGCCAGTTGCAACAGAACTGGGCTAGGTGGGCGGACAGTTAATTCCGTGTTAGGCAGCTGTCTATGTTCTTAGGACAGTTTCTCAAATTGCCAAATGTACCCCCAGCCCAAAAATATTGTCTACCCTAAGGCAGAGGGAAAGGGTTCCCCCCTCTTCAATTTCCCCTTCTCACAAAGTCCATACATTTATTTTCTAAAAGCCTTAACAGTCATTATGCCTTTTGCCCAATTTGGCAACATCCATGAACAAATTCCTAAATATTAACAGTTCCAGAGCATACATTTGAGCAAAAACTTTGATTTAGAACAATAGCATACCAAACTAAGCCTTCAGGGGTTAGGGAAATCACAACTGATTAGTGAATGGAGGAAAACAAGATGGCTTTTGAATAGTAAATCCAAGATGGCAAGTAACTTGCAGTGGGCCATATCTGACATGTATTCCAAGGCAGACATAATATGAAAGAAGCCATAAGCCTCCCTATCCTAAATGAATTCAGAAAATGAAGTAGCGAGCAGAGAAGGAGATGATTGCAATCCAAGATGGAGAAAGTTATATGAGGGGAAAGCTCCATTACTTCTCCCTTTCTCCCCTTCATTTCTTGTAATTCCTGTGATAAAACTGCATCAGAATTCAGCTGTGTAATAGTATCAATAATTAATTGTTTGTTGACAATAATTTTTCAATCTGTATTGATAATGGTTTTACACTGGCAATGTATGTTTCAGTACAGAACTCTGTACTTCATTATTATTATTATTATTATTAATAAGTAAGAAAGTGAGAACTAATTGACTGAAACTTCAAGGAGCAATATAATGTGCATATCTTAAATATCCATCATTACATCTTTATATCAATTCTTTATAGCAATAAATTCTTGACCCAGCAGAATTTATGGAGGATACATGGAAAGCATTACTTAATTCCCTCCTTCTCCACTAATAAAATGATAACATGGCAGATATATTTTGTAAGATAATAGAAGCCCAAAGATGACTGACATCTATGCTGAGGAGTCAGGAGAAAACATTTAGCAGGGTTGACTGCATTCCAATTTCAGAATCATTTACAGCAGCAGCCAAATAAACTAATCTGAAATGCAGGTGCACAGCTGCTCATAAGGAGGTGTCCTTAACCAGGACAACACTGAATGACTTTTGCTACGACCTGAAGGGGCACATTTGAAACACTGGGCACTTTTATTAGAAATTTAAATGCCATTGCACATTTCAAGTCTCTACCATGGCCTGAACCTTTGACATCATCTCTCTTTTCATAGCTGCCTCAACTGTCTCACGGCTTTTCCTCTGAGCTCTAACAAAGGGAGTTCTACCAAGTTGAACCAAGAGACTTCAAAGCTGTTCTTTAACCCTTCTTCAATAGGCACTGCTAATGTTTAATTTACCAGTCAATGGGAATTTAGAATACTTACTTTATTCTTTAGTCCATCTACAGTATCATGGGGCTTCTTGGTAGTTCCCTCATTCCACCTAGGTTGTTTACACACACACACACACACACACACACACACACACACACACACACAGTCTGAACACAGACCTGCAGAAAGATGGCTGTATCATATTCCTTCCAAACATGCCTTGGCAGTAATCTCAGTTCTTCTGAGGTTGTGTCAATGGGTCATTTTGCACTGTTAAACACTTGTATTCTAATAGAAGCATTAGGGTTTGTAAAATGATTTAAAGGTATAATAGAACAATTATATTCAGGAAATGTGCCAAATATGATAGTAAATGATGGTATAATGGAGCAATTATTCTTGGGCAGGGTACTATACAAGGATGTTGCCTTTTTCTAATATTGTTTGCTTTAGTATTTGTTTTACTATTAGCAAATCTTATTAGGAATAAAAATGCAATAAAAGGCATAGGTTAGATCAGTTTATTTGTTGATAATACTTCTACCATTGGTCCATCTACCTGGTCCATCTACCATTATGGACCAGGTTAGAATGCATTTGAAGTATTTGAAGAGATAGCAGGTTTAAGAATAAATCAAGAGATGGTGTTAATTATGACAAAGAAGACAAGGAAAAGATTAAGTATGCAGAGTCAGTAAGTATTCACCAAGAATTTAGAATGTTTAAAAAAAGAATAATTTTGATAAATTGAAGAATGACATAAAAGAGAAACTGAATGAATTTAGAAGGACTGGATTATCATGGTTTGGTAGACTGGAGATATTTAAAATGAAAATCTCACCTTAGATAATTTTTTGTTTATGATGTTATGAATTAAAATAATATATAAAGAATTAAAGAGATGGCAAGGTATGATTAACAAGTTCTGTAATGGTGATAAAAATAAAATAATGGATTTTAAAAAATAATAAAAAGGGATTTAAATAAAAAGAAGATTACATAGATCACAAAAGATAGGGAGACTTGGTACTCCTAATGTAAAGTAGTAACAAATCGAATGAAGCACATACCAGATATTATATTAATACCTGAAAAGGTAATATGGTCAAAATTAGAAATTTCTCAACTAGAAGGAACCTTGATAGATTGTTTAAAGATATAATAAAAATATTATTTAAAAGGAAGAGAAGCCTTTCCTTAAAAATACATTACAGATTTGGGATAAGGAAAAGTTTATGCCATCAGTCTTATCATAATATCCAATTAATTAATTATAATTAAATTTGAATTGCATTAAACTAACTTGGTTTAATGTGATCCAGCTAGAATGCTGGACTGAAGATTGGTTAAAGAAAAGAGATGGGTGTAGAGACAATACCAAAACACTTATATTCTGCTGGCCTTTCTTAAATCTAACAGGGCCTTTTGCTGCTTGTCTTCCAAGCTTCCTTTTGTTCATCAGCATTAAGGAACAAAGGAGGCAGGGAGGCTTTAGAAAGGGAAAGATTATGGCCCTTTTGCAACTTAGCACTGTGCGTGTGTTTCTTAGGCATAATCCATATCTCACCTTACCTGGTAACCTGGATTTAATTTATGGATCTTTGTTTAGTCTGTAAGAGCATAGAATGGAACATTCTGGGAGCCAGTGGTCAGACTAGATGGCCCGGGAGACCCCTTCTGACTCACTCTGTTTCTATATGAAGCAGTGCAATTTACACAATGCTCAGATAGGCCTTGGGCTCACAGCAGGAGAAGCCTCAAAGCATTCCAACTGAAAGTAGACAAATTTCTGCTTCACAAAGACCAGTGTTCTGAATACACATCTGCATCTCATGCCTATATTTCACTGAAATACATGCAGATGAGAAGCTTAGAAATGTACGCCTATATGGTATACAGAAATTGACACCAGTGTAGAGAATGTATTTTGGGAGGAGTGGTCCTTTGAAACTAGGTCAAAGTTCTATCCATAGAAACTTATGATGTAATCTAGTTGAAAAAAAGTGGATGTCTTATTCCCCCCTTCCTCAACCTGGTCCCATACCCTGGCTACCATGTTGGCAGGAAATGATGAGATGTGCAGTCCAATATGGCCAGAGGCACCAGGCTGGTGAAAGCTGCCTTACATTCATGTCACATGCACTAAGTTCCCTCTCTCTCTCTCTCTCTCTCTCTCTCTCTCTCTCTCTCTCTCT